>NC_090265.1:492115274-492442774 GCF_040414725.1 Anabrus simplex
ACTGGAACCATACTCTAGTTGGGGTCTTACCAGAGACTTATATGCCCTCTCCTTTATATCCTTACTACAACCCCTAAACACCATCATAACCATGTGCAGAGATCTGTACCCTTTATTTACAATTATATTTATGTGATTACCCCAATGAAGATCTTTCGCTTATATTAACACCTAGATACTTACAATGATCCCCAAAAGGAACTTTCACCCCATCAACACAGTCATTAAAACTGAGAGGACTTTTCCTAATTGTGAAACTCACAACCTGACTTTTAACCCCGTTTATCAACATACCATTGCCTGCTGTCCATCTCACAACATTTTCGAGGTAACGTTGCAGTTGCTCACAATCTTGTAACTTATTTATCACTCTATAGAGAATATTATCATCCACAAAAAGCCTTACCTCCGATTCCACTCCTTTACTCATATCATTTATATATATAAGAAAACAAAGGTCCGATAATACTGCCTTGAGGAATTCCCCTCTTAATTATTACAGGGTCAGATAGAGCTTCACCTACTCTAATTCTCTGAGATCTATTTTCTAGAAATATAGCAACCCATTCAGTCACTCTTTTGTCTAGTCCAATTGCACTCATTTTTGCCAGTAGTCTCCCATGATCCACCCTATCAAATGCTTTAGACAGGTCAATCGCGATACAGTCCATTTGACCTCCAGAATCCAAGATATCTGCTATATCTTGCTGGAATCCTACAAATTGAGCTTCAGTGGAATAACCTTTCCTAAAACCGACTTGCCTTCTATCGAACCAGTTATTAATTTCACAAACAGAAAGAATGCCTTCCCAAAGCTTAAATACAATGCATGTCAAACTTACTGGCCTGTAATTTCCAGCTTTATGTCTATCACCCTTTCCTTTATACACAGGGGCTACTATAGCAACTCTCCATTCATCTGGTATAGCTCCTCCAACCAAACAATAATCAAATAAGTACTTCAGATATGGTACTATATCCCAACCCATTGTCTTTAGTATATCCCCAGAAATCTGATCAATTCCAGCCGCTTTTCTATTTTTCAACTTTTGTAACTTATTGTAAATGTCATTGTCATCATATGTAAATTTTATTACTTCTTTGGCCTTAGTCGCCTTCTCTATCTCGATATTATCCTTGTAACCAACAATCTTTACATACTGCTGACTGAATACTTCTGCCTTTTGAAGATCCTCACATACACACTCCCCTTGTTCATTAATTATTCCTGGAATGTCCTTCTTGGAACCTGTTTCTGCCTTAAAATACCTATACATACCCTTCCATTTTTCACTAAAATTTGTATGACTGCCAATTATGCTTGCCATCATGTTATCCTTAGCTGCCTTCTTTGCTAGATTCAATTTTCTAGTAAGTTCCTTCCATTTCTCCTTACTTCCACAGCCATTTCTAACTCTATTTCTTTACAGTCTGCACCTCCTTCTTAGTGTCTTTATTTCTCTATTATAATAAGGTGGGTTTTTACCATTCCTTACCACCCTTAAAGGTACAAACCTGTTTTCGCATTCCTCAACAATTTCTTTAAACCCATCCCAGAGTCTGTTTACATTTTTATTTACCGTTTTCCACCGATCATAGTTACTTTTCAGAAACTGCCTCATGCCTGCTTTATCAGCCATATGGTACTGCCTAATAGTCCTACTTTTAAGACCTTCCTTTCTATCACATTTATTTTTAACTACCACAAAAACAGCTTCATGATCACTAATACCATCTATTACTTCAGTTTCCCTATAGAGCTCATCTGGTTTTATCAGCACCACATCCAGGATATTTTTCCCTCTGGCTGGTTCCATCACTTTCTGAATCAGCTGTCCTTCCCATATTAAATATTTGCCATTTGTTGGTCATGCTTCCTGTTGTTCGCATTTCCTTCCCAATTGACATCTGGCAAATTCAGATCTCCCGCTACAATCACATTTCTTTCCATGTCGTTTCCCACATAGCTGACTATCCTATCAAATAATTCTGAATCTGCGTCAGTGCTACCCTTTCCCGATCTGTACACTCCAGATATATCAAGTTGCCTATTATCTTTAGAAACGAGCCTTACACCTAGAATTTCATGTGTCTCATCTTTAACTTTTTCGTAGCTTACAAATTCTTCTTTCACCAGAATGAACACTCCCCCTCCCACCATTCCTATCCTATCTCTACGATACACACTCCAGTGCCGTGAGAAAATTTCTGCATCCATTATATCATTTCTCAGCCATGATTCAACTCCTATTACAATATCTGGTAAATACAGTAGAAGTCCGTTATAGTGAGAATTCATAACGTCGGAAAATTTACTCGCTATAGCGGATTGTCGTTATATCCGATTTCTTATAAAAGTCGGAAAACCACCCATGCATATTAACATTGGTATGAAACGGCAATCAGTTTGTTCAAAACTTACGTTTCCGCAGATGTTATCCACACTACGGCTTACTTGTTTGTTATTTTTCGAAATCCGATACTACGTGAAAGCGTATGTTTAATTTCATTCTGAAAAAAATAGAGTACCGTATTTCTCTGAATCCAAGATGAACCCCACTTTCTCCTTCAAAAAATTTAAATCAGTCTCAAAAAGTACTTTGTAAAATCATATGAATGCCTTTGTTGTACAATAGGCCTACGCATTTTTAGACGCCGAACATTGACTTTCGTCATGCCTATTTTTTTGCGGCAGCGCAATTATTCTTTATTTCCGTGGGTTTAAGGGCCATTAACTTAGAATTGGCGTCATAATACTGAAGAGAACCCGTTGAAAATTTGCCGGCAGTACCTATTCCATGCGTCTGTAAATTACGACGATCCATCAGGAAATTATTCTTGCTGTCTATGAAACTGTTACTTTTACTCAGCGTCAGATGTAACCGGCTACCGCTACACGCCGGGTTCGGCCAACTTCAGCGGCTAGCGATGTATAGGCCTAATCGCGGAAGTCGAAAGTCAACGAACGAATTTATTGCGCCACGGTATGGCCATTCCGCTCTTTGTCTTCACGCTAACGCCAAATATTGGCTTTAGTTAGGCCTATGCCGAAAATATTCCTGCTGTTTATAAAACTTAATTTTGCTAAGTGTCAAGTACAATAGAGGTTCAACCTATTCAATACTTAAAAGAAAGAAATGCAGTAATCACATTCCTATTTAAATGGGACCGGTTTCGACCTTAGTCCAGGTCATCATCAGCCGTAAAAACATGTACAATGTTTATGAATATTGGAGGTCACTTTCACACTCTGATAGGCACAAAGACACGACACCACATTCTGTCATGCACAAAGTCACAACAATATCAAATAATATATGAAGGTCAAAAATAACTTGAAGTCGCAGACGAATAGATTTGTAGTAGAAAGCCACCAGCTCCTGGTGATCAGCGCGGCACATGACCTTTGAATGTGCCGCGCTGATCACCAGGAGCTGGCGGCTTTCTACTACAAATCTATTCGTCTGCGACTTCAAGTTATTTTTGACCTTCGTATATTATTTGATATTGTTGTGACTTTGTGCATGACAGAATGTGGCGTCGTGTCTTTGTGCCTATCAGAGTGTGAAACTGACCTCCAATACTAATAAACATTGTACATGTTTTTACGACTGATGATGACCTGGACTAAGGTCGAAACCGGTCCCATTTAAATAGGAATGTGATTACTGCATTTCTTTCTTTTAAGTATTGAATAGGTTGAACCTCCTTTTCAATTATTTAATTTTTAACATCAATAATTTCAATACGGAACAATGAAATTTTTATCTTTAAATATAAGTACAATAGACGCGTTATAACTCTGCCACTGAGTAGCCATGGCCTTTCTAAGAATTCGAAGGCTCGCATGTTTTAATGCCATTCTGCAGATTTGAGAAACGTTTCTGAAGAAGCTAATAGAACGTCATACTCTCTTCACTATTTCCCGCGATCCTGTGTGTAACTTCACTGGCGATGTAGGCTATAGTAAGGAGGCGGTTGTTTATTGTCAACGAGTTTTATGTGTGTGTGAAAAGAAGTAGCGTGGTTACCGCGGTACGGTAGTTGCCAGTGGTATCCATTAACTTACTGTCAGACCGCGAATGCAAGACAACCCTTGAGTTTTCGCATGAGATTCTGAGAAAAAAGTCTTGGATTCGGAGAAATACGGTATCACTCCAGAGGTTTCTGTGGCAAACACTTCAGTTCTCTTCTTCAAACGGCGTCACCTAACCTAACCGTATATGTATCATGAAAACATATTTCAAACGCATGTAGAGAAATGATAACCTCCTCGCGAAAAATTTACATTTAAATATCCTTTCCGAAATTTAACTAGACGCGAGAAGATATGAAATATCCTCTGAAATCAGTAATGTACTCTGCCATATCTTGAGGTGTATCACATTCTTACTTAATTTTCGTATATAACATTAAAATTAAGATATCATTTAATTCAGTCTTTATTTTTAACGAGTTAACAACTGCTATTGGCCACGTTATTTACGCATTTATTACGAAACGTGTTATCCTCTTTCATTTCAAATTTTCTTTAGAGAACTGAAGTCGAGGGGTATTAGGTACTAATCAACTCCAACATCGCCTTTGAATGTCGACGAGAGAACTCGCAAATGCACGAAGTGAGAAATCTATACCGTACGGTACCGAAGAAGATCGATCGCATTTTTTCGCAAACGTTTCAGTTTTCTTATTCAAACAGCGTCACCTATTCTAATTTAACCATACTATACGTATGATGAAAACACACTTCAAGCGCCAGTGGAGAAATGATAACCTTCTCGACATACATTTTCATAATAGGCGTTCCGTAATTTAACCAGACGCGAGACAATATAAACTAACCTCCGAAATCCAAATTAAACACTCTGCCATATCTCGAGGTGTATCCCTTTCTTACTTAATTGATTATTTAGCCTCAAAATTAAGCGGTCGTTTAGTCCGCCTTAATTTTTAACGAGTTAACAACCGTTTTATTTACCGGTACGCATTTATTACGAAAATATGTTCTCTTTCATTTCGAATTTTCTTTACGGAACAGCAGTCGACGGGTATTACTATTCGACTACGACATCGCCTTCCAATGTCGATGAGAGAACTCTCTAGTGCACATAGCGAGGAAATGATGCCGAAGATAATCGATCGTATGCAATATCATCGCTGGGGTGCATAAATATCGCTTAAGGAAAAAATCGCACGTGCTTAATCGCTCGTAATAACGGATGCGTCAGTGATAGCGCTCTCGCTGTAACCGAAGGACGATACACAGTTTAACATAGGAATTTTGAAGGGACAGAAAAAAGTAGTCGCTATATCGGAGTTCTCGTTATATACCGTACTCGCTATAGCGGACTTATACTGTATATATCTATTAAATTATTTAATTCTATGCCTTTCTTTACAATACTTCTACAGTTCAACACTAACAATTTTATGTCATCCCTACTTGATTTCCAGTTCCCTGTTCCCTTATCACCGCTCCCTAGGCCATCCCGTTTCCCTGAATGTACCTCCCTATTACCCTTCCAAACAAATTTCCTAACTTATACGTACCACTGCGGTTTAAATGAAGGCCATCCGAGCGCAGATCTCTATCTCCTACCCACCCATTAGGATCTAGAAATTTCACTCTCAGTTTCCCACATACCCACTCCATAGTCTCATTTAAATCCCCAATCACCCTCCAGTCAGTATCCCTCCTACACAGTATTCCACTAATAACAATCTCCGCTTTCTTAAACTTCACCCGTGCTGCATTTACCAGATCCCACACATCTCCAAATATGTTGGTACTTATATCAGCTTGCCTTATGTTGTTGGTACCAACGTGAAACACTACCACCTTCTCCTTCCCCTCCTCCCTCTCTTCTACTTTCCTCAACATCTGCCTCAACCTAATTCCTGGATAACATTCTACCCTGGTTCCCTTTCCTCCACGTGTCTAACGATGGAATCCCCCATGACCAGAGCCTCAACCCTACCCACCTCATTTGATCCCCTCCCCTCCTGGTCAGTGCTATCTTTCCTGATAGCTACAGAAGCTACTTCCTCCTCCCTTTTCTTCCTATAACCCTGTTCCACCTGTCTTTTCCTACCCTCTACTCTACATTTCCCTTCCTCCTACTTCCACACATCTCACCAACAGTTCCCTGTCCCTCGTCTTCCCTCTGTTGTTCTACCTGCAGTGACTCATACCGATTTCGCACAGACACCTGTCCTGAATTCTGATCCTGAATAGAGCCCTTAGCCTGCAATCTCCTTCCCCTTAGAACATTAGACCACCTGTCTTCTACAACTCCCCCCTTTCCTTCCCCTCCCTCTTGTACACCTACTGTAACCTGTACATTGTTTGAGGGAGTCCTATCTTCCTTCCTGTCTTCTGTGAGAATCCTAATTATCTCCCTCAAACTTTCCAACTCCTTCTTCATACCCCCATGTCAAAAATTTTTACATGCAGAGTTAAATAAATTTTTATTCTCTCATTCTGTGTGTTGACTGACAGTGTGAGGAATGACTAGTCATGAAGTGATCTATAATATTCACTGATGAATGAGTGAAGAGCCTATTAACAGGATAAGAGTCTGGATTAGAAAGAAAAATCCCAGGGTCCTTGAAGGGCCTTCATAATTATCATACTAGATCTAGGGCCTCGACTTTACTTCACCCCTGCTTTATGCCCTTGTCCATCTTCCATAACAAAGTTGGTAGTGAACATACAGGAGACCACAATAAAAAGAGTGGAGTAAAGTGAAGTGAGGGTGTGTAGTCATTCCAGCTCATAATGTTTGAAAAGTCCATCCATTCTCAAGAGAACAAATTTGGCAGCCAAAAACATACTGTGAAGGAAGAGTCTAAAAAAGAAGCAGAAAGACAGGAAAACTGCATAGGTGGAAGCACTTACATTATCCTGAATCACACACTCATGGGCAGGAAAAAAAAAGAAAAAAAAAAAAAACCCTTTATTGCAAACGTGTTAAAGTACACTCATGTCCTCGCCCCGAGGTTGTGCAGCTCTTGCCAGGCACATCTCCAATGAAGGTGAGCAGCACGTACCATTTTAACCACATACTATCCCTCCTGCCATTCGTAAATTCCTGGCAGTACTGGGAATTGAGCCCAGGCCACAAAGCATGGCAGCTCATAGTGCTAATCATTAAGCTACAGATGTGGACATCTGTTAAAGTAATAAAACAGCATTTTCAAAGAAATAAGTGTCCCAAACTCAAAGAAAAGGAACCTAAAAACCACAAGTAAAATCTGTAATATTGTGTTGACAGTAGTAAGCATTTTCTGAAGAAAAGAATGATTTGATAATTAAAATTAAATAATGAAGTAGTTCTAACAAAAATGCTAAAGACAATTATAATAAAATATAAATCACAGTAGTCAATGAAGTCCTAAAACAGAACGAACGGCATACACTGAAACATGGTATAAAGTAAAATAGAACAGTTAACACTGGATGAAATGATGGATAATTATTTAATAATTAATAAAATTACTTTAATTAATGTAAAGAAACGAGACAATTAATAAAAATGTTAGGATACACTATTCTTGTTTTCATTCATACACATTTTTTTCAGTAACATCAAGGAAAATCTCATACAAAACAGATAATTTTAGAATTTACAATGTAAGAAATTCATGAGCTTTGGTTTCCAGAAGAAGCTCCATGGAATTGACATCTTTGCACCAAACATCCAAGCGCTGAACCATTGAGGAAATCTGAAAAGGGACAGAATTGAAGTTGAGAAAGAGATTTGACACAGCAAAAGTAATCTGATAAGGAGTATACAACTCCCATTATCTGACAAATATCCTGCATTTTATGCTAACCAACAGGAAACTCACCAGGCTGATATTTCCCAGAATGCAAAATGTAATTAGAAATTTTTCCACGCAGTCCTCACCACAACCACTGATGCACTTTGGAAATGAAAAATGCAAGATAGCAGGCTCGGTACAGGTTGTTCTGAATGCAAGTTATAATATGAACAGCTGCGACATTACTTTTTAATGAACGTATTTTTTGTTCTGTACTTAACATCTCTTTGATGTGTACTATATGTACCAAACACAACCTAATATGTTGAAAGTTAATTTTGATTACTTTTTAAGATTTATTTTCTTGAAAATGATCAGCTGAGGTTCAAGATTTACTGGGAAGCGATAGCTGGACAATAGATACGAGAAGACATTGCCTCGATGAATGATGAATTCAGGTCTTGATAATAATTAATGCCTTAATAGGAATACTCATGCGACTATAAAAAATGAATAATGAATACAGAAAAATAATAAATTTTGTTCATTTGCTACCATAAATTGCACTATTTCTGGAGATGGTGGTGGTGGTGATTACTGTTTTAAGAGGAAGTAAAACTAGGCAACCAACCTCTAATATTTCTGGAGACCTATGATGTCTGGCAGGTAAAGGAAACTCTCTGACAATAATTCTGAGTAGTCCTTGGCAGCCGACAGAACTGTGTGTAGCTTGAAATTTTAGTTCTCTAGAGCTTTTCCTCCCGTATTTACACTGAGTGAACTATATATTGATTTAAACGTAAAAGAAATTCTGCATGATTTGTATATTAGTAATTTTTAAAAATAGGTGCTATTTTCATTAGTGGTTAACATGAAAATCTGAATAACAAAAAAGTAGTTCGTTTTTCAAAATATTGATGATCTGATACTAACCGGATATGTGAGTGAATTACTTAGTACTTACATAAAACATGTAAAATATGGTTTTCTGTGTAAAATGGTGTAATGCATGTGAAATATTTTACTTTCTAAGAGTAACTGAACATTTTTTAAATCTGTGTGCACTGCCGCCGAAAACTGCCTGGGATTTAAAGAAAAACATGCGGCACTTGGAGGTTTAACAAAATAAAGGCAATACCAATAAATATGGGAGTTCTGCAGGTCAGCCCTGTTACCAACTCTTTTCGACTTGCCAACAGACAGAATAACTAATGAGCTTACTGACCGCGATATTTCCATTTTTATATGAGTTTCCAGTAGTTGATGGTTTAAGAGGGTGTTTTAACTTACCTATCTACCAAATGATCTGAACAACTTTTAAAAACCATTTTCTCAGAATCATTTCACGATTTTCTCTAAAATTTTGTCCAGATAATATATGTACTGTATATGACTGCTAGTAGGACAGAAATTTCAATTCCAGATATAACATGACTACCAACTCACTGCTCCTAAATTTTACCCCTTTTTATATTTGATATTGTACAGCATTAGGTACATTTATTAGAAATGTATTGGAATGAGAACACTGAAATTTCCTAGTCTTAAAAAGAGGTATGCCTGAGGCATGACTTGACAAAGAGTAATTCTTATACTCTAGCAACTTTTAAAATTATAATTTTATAAACTTTATTTTCTTTTAATGTTAACAGGTTTAGAATTTCAATTTTTTCCTCCTAACTGAAGTAAGATATCAGAATGATAGTCCATCACATTATATCTATAACAGATATACAGGAACCCTCAAAATTTCATTGAACTTCTTTGGATAGTTTTCTGAGAAAATGTACCCTATCTCAACAAAAGTAAATTTACAGATAAAAGTAGTGAAAGAAAAACATACAAAATTCCATGGAGTTTCAAACTTACAAGTCCAAACTACTTCTTCATGTATTTCATATGCTTATATTCATTATTTTTTACTCTGGCAATATGGAGACTTTCAAGCATTGTAGTACACCAGAACCCAGCTTCTGTGCCCATTCCCTCTAATATAAGTTTTGTTAACAGATATCCATTATTAAAAACAGAAATGGCATCTAAAACACCAATAGTAATTGTGTCCTTGCTAAAAAAAAAAATTGTTTTTGGGCATCTGATCCAGATACTGCATTGGAAAAAAAACACACTCATACGCTCACTCTCACTCTTCAACAGCAGCAATAAAACCAACAATTTTTTTTACGTCGTACCGACATAGACAGGTCTTATGGCGACGATGGGATAGGAAAGACCTAGGAGTGGGGAGGAAGTAGCTGAGACCTCAATTAAGGTACAGACCCAGCATTTGCCTGGTCTGAAAACGGGTAAACCACGGGAAACCATCTTTAGGGCTGCCAACAGTGCAGCTCGAATCCACTATCTCCTGGATGCAGCTCACAGCTGTGCAATCCTAACCACATGCCCAACTTGCCCGGTCCAACAACAATCAAAAGACATGTATGTGTGTGTATCATCACCAGAATACTGCATGTGCTGCCATCTGTGACTGAAAAAATGAACTACTCTTTAGAGGGAAAGGAGAGTTGCAAGAGGAACAGTATATGGCTTTAGAAGTGGAAAATTTACAGTGGACCTAATCTTCAACATGAGGCAATTAATCGAAAAAAATTGGGGATATGGAAAGGATATGGTCATGACATAGATTTAACAAAGGCATACGATAGTATTCCTGGGGAGAAGGTTTGGGAAACCATGGTCAAAAACAGACTGGCTACACAAACTGTAGAAATGATGCAAATAACATGCAACAACTGCGTCAGCAACGTACAGACCCTGGCTGGAAAGATGGAATGGTTTAGAAATGAAACCGGACTAAGACAGGGCAGTGTGGTATGACCTCTTTCGTTTCTACAGGTTTGGATGAAACTGTAAAGGAGACAAAGGAAGCATATGGGAAAAGAGAGATGAAGTTATTAATATCTGTAGATGATATTGTGGTCTGGGGAATGAACAGCAAAGAAGTACAACTTGATGCACTAAATGAGAAAATTGAAAAGTATAGTATGAAATTCAGCACAGAGAAAAGCAAAACCATGGTGATTTCAAGAGAAGAAAGAAAAGGGAAGGCTTTATGAAAATTGATGGTTAAAGCCTTGAAATTTTTGACAGTTTCAAATACTTAGAGAATGAATTAATGCAGAATACAAGGCTGAACATGGAGATTAGCGAGAGGGTGCAACAGGGCAATGCATTCTACCAGAGTGTAAGAAAGCTTGTTTGGAATAAGGAAGTACCAAGGAAGTGTAAAGAGATTACATACAAAATGTAACATGCACCCATATTGACCTATGTGGCTGAAACCTGGATAATGACAAATAGGGAGGAGAGCAGAATTCAAGTCAACGAAATGAAATACCTAATAAGTATGACAGGAAAGACAAGGAAGGACAGATCGAGAAACGAAGATGTGAGCAAGGAGGTCAGAATGGAAAACCTAAAGAAGAGAATGGATAGGAGTACACTAAGATGGTTTCCTTTAATATTTTTGGGGACTTGCTTTTCTGATTTCCATTTGTCCCTAACTTTTGCATTGTTGCGCCCCTGCTTGGGATTGGCCCAACCCTTTATATGAGGAGCATGTTTGTTGTTGTTGCCATGGTAATGATTATTAATTTTTTGTGTGGTAATTGGTTTTATGCTGGTTGATGATCTTGTCTATTTAATTACCTGAAGATAATTTGAGTGAGACTGTGTTATTATTGTCCATTCCCATTATTGCTTTTCTGGATATTATTCAACTAACCTACACTTTAATTCCTTTTGCGTAATTTATTCATTTATTTCACCTCATTCTAACAGGGAATATGTCAAATTTTATTGTGGAAGCTCCTCGCATAGCACCCTATCTAAGGTTTTAAAATTGGTTTAAAAGAATTTCTTAAGGATGTGAAACTATCATTTAGCACAAAAATTTCAAGCGAATGGTATACCAAAAACTGGTGACAAGACTAAATTAAATTGAAACCAAAGGCACCGAGGTTGTAAGCTATGTGTTTCTTAAGTTTTACTAAACAAGATTAACTGGTTGAAACAGTGAATTAACAGCAAATGGGTCGCAATCTTATTAATTAGGATCGATCGATCCTTAGGAAAAATATGTTAATAATAATGTTATTTGCTTTACGTCCCACTAACTACTTTTTAAGGTCTTTGGAGACGCCGAGGTGCCGAAATTTAGTCCTGCAGGAGTTCTTTTACGTGCCAGTAAATCTACTGACATGGTGCTGTCGTATTTGAGCACCTTCAAATACCACTGGACTGAGCCAGGATCGAACCTGCCAAGTTGGGGTTAGAAGGCCAGCGCCTTAACCGTCTGAGCCACTCAGCCCGGCGAAAAATATGTTAGTTTGATTAATAATTGATCTTTCCATTTCTTGAAGGTGTTCTGCATTTTATTGTCTTAATAACATTTTTAATTAAAAACTTGTCTATTCTTTTAAAAAAGGAAACATGGTGTTGTCTTTCTTATTACTTTCTTGTTAATCTCTTAAAATTCCATACAGTGACACATTTAAGTTTTCTTCCACAGTTTGTGGTGACCTGCACAGTTTGGGGTCTTTCATAAAGAATGAACCGATTTCATCAAGCTATATTTTTCCAACAGTCAGTAGTACAAGATTAAACCTAAGACACATATGTTTGACTGATGTTCAAGTTTAGTCCTACAAGTGTCAAATATGACCACCACCACCAGCAGCACAGACCACATCAAGGCGATAGGACAATTCCTCCCAAACGCGTTGCAGTATATCACGATCCACTGAGATGATCACACGTGTTATCCGCTCTTGTAGTGGGCAGTGGTGGATGTTTGCAGGAAAGGGAAGAACCAGGTCCGTAACTTTGCGAGATAGCTTTGTCCTGTGTGTGTTGGTGTTGAAGAAGAAAGGGCCATAAACCCTGACATTACTGACCGCACAGAAAACATTTACCTTGGGAGATGTCGGTTCGTGCTCGATTGTAGCATGTGGGTGTTCGGTTCCCCAAATCCGAACAGTGTGACGATTGGCAAAGCCATTGATATGGAAGGTTGCTTAGTCACTAAAAATGAGGCGCGAAAAGGTGTCTTCATCATCATTTTTCATGTTCAGCATCGCAGCACAGAATTCCATCCGTTGTCTCTTGTCTACTTGTCTCAGTGCCAGAACCAGCTGAAGTCTGTATGGTTTCATGTGTACGCGTCTTTTCAGGACATGTCAGATACTGGTTCTGCTCACCTGAAGCTGACGGCAACCTTGAGATATGGATTTCCGGGGGTTCCGAGAAAACACCTCTTGGATTCTCTTCACATTTTCTTCTGACCGTGCAGTTTGCGGTCGATAAGGGCTTTTTCCTTTACACAAACACCCTGTTCCCTGAAACTGTTGGAACCACCGTTGGATGTTCTTGGGAGAGGGCCTGTACGCGTCGTTGTTAAATCTTCTATGGACCGGGCGAGTTGGCCGTGCGCGTAGAGGCGCGCGGCTGTGAGCTTGCATCCGGGAGATAGTAGGTTCGAATCCCACTATCGGCAGCCCTGAAGATGGTTTTCCGTGGTTTCCCATTTTCACACCAGGCAAATGCTGGGGCTGTACCTTAATTAAGGCCACGGCCGCTTCCTTCCAACTCCTAGGCCTTTCCTATCCCATCGTCGCCATAAGACCTATCTGTGTCGGTGCGACGTAAAACCCCTAGCAAAAAAAAAAAAAAAAATCTTCTATGGAACTAGCGTTGCACCATGACCACAGACCCGGTCCGTGCGAACGCAACAATACAGAACACTTTGTGCTGAGATGTTGCCATTGTTAAAATCACGCAGTAATTGAGTGAGCTCACTGCTGTGCAGGTTGAATGGAGTTGGGGAAGGGGTGGGTAGGGGAGTGGAGGGGAGGAAGGCGTGGAGCACTCTACTGACTACTAATAGAAATGTGAGGCTACGCCCTTTGTAACGATATGCAACTCGTTCCGCAGCGCGGCTTGAGTATGGCGCATTAACTCTTCGAAATCTGTTCATTCTTTATGAATGACCCTTACTTTGATTTTCCTTGTATTGTTGTGCTTTTGGGTGACGTTTGCTTCCTTTGTTTACCTTGTGCTCCCCTTACGTTGGTAAGGTCCATGTAATACTGCTAACGGTGTGGGCAATTTTGGGGATGTTGCACATGTAGCTCGTCGGAAATTGACAACTTATTTACAAAACTACATTTATAACACACTGTATTTCCTATGACTTGCTTTCAGCTCACTTTTGGGATATAATAGTTCCTTTTTTTCTGTTTCATGTTTCATTCAAAACAAGAAATGTGATACAGGTTAACATTCATTGTCAATGATTCATTTTAGAAGCTATTATTGAAATCTGTCGTTGGCAGCAAGAAAGGTATGACCAACAATGCATTCCTCCTGGCTATATTTAAAGTGGGCTATGCTTTAACTTCGTATTAACACAGAGCAATTCTGAGGGGAACCGTTCCAGAAGGAAACTTGATTTTTTCCTTTACTTTTGGTTTTAGGAGGGCTGGAAATCATCTACATTTAGCTCGTAGGGAAATGGTTTGTGAAGATACAGACAGGAAATCCGCCGTGGACATGTTACGGGGTTAGAGTCACAGCATTTGCCAGAAGATAAAAGGGAAACAACGGAAACTATTTCAGGGATGACCGATGGAGTGAATGGTATCTGTTACGGTGTTAAAATAGCTGTGTTTAATCGTATTTTGAAAGATGTTGTGTATCACCTTATTTTGTTTCTAAAACCTCAAGAAGTGACGTTAAAGTACGTTACGGAAGGACAAGGGTCATCATTTTCATTTTGTATCTGTTCTATTTGATTTTGTAAAATATGTTCATTTGTTTCACCTTGAAAAACTGACTGAGGACCAAGAAGAACTTTGGGAAAATTTTATATACTGTAAAATTTGCCTTTTTTATTTTCTGTATGTGAAGATATTTAGGTTCTTTTAATTACTCTGAAACTCCTCGAAATATACTTGGTTATTGTGTAAATATTTTATAATGTAAATAACTGTGTAATTAGCATCTGGATTTAGGTAATAACTTGTGTGGTAGGGTGTAGCTGCACGTACCTGCGTTGGTAAGATGCTTTTAGTGATTTCCTGTTTCATCAGAAAGGAAGTTTCTGGAAGTTGTACAGATCTTTCCTCATTGGCTAAAATAACGCGATTCCTAATTGGTGAATGTAAGAGCCGGGGTTGCGCTAATTGGTTATCTCTTGATTGTCCCATTTCCGGCTCCTGACGACTTGGCCGGGGCCAAGCTTGTGTCCGTCGTCTTTGATTTGTGACCGGCAAATGGAGCAGTTGTCTCCTCCGTCTGATGGGACCCCCGGCCCTCCGAGGTGAGCACTATTTGGTTCATGTTTTGGTTTTAACTTTTAAATGGAAATTCTTATTTTAGATTTCTTTCCACGCCGGAGATTGCCCGGGGTATCTTCCATTCGCCATTTTTAAGTTCAAATGACTTAGCTCCTGCAGCTAGTCATACCCTCTTTGTTTTGGAGGCATTCCAATTTTCTTTGATTTTATATACTGTGTAATAAATATGTAAATTAATTTCCTCCGGGATTGTCTCCAGTAGTGCTGTTTCATCTTAACGTATTCCCGTTTAAGGTATGCACCTCATTCAGAGATGTTTTTGAAAAGGCAGCTACTTGATCGGGCTCTGAGTTAGGATTATTAATAATTAACATGCTTTCTTTTTCTTACTAATATCTTAACCTGCATGTGGTGTTTTGTTAATGTGTACTTTTTTCCTTATTCTTTTTGGTTGTGAAGGGATCGGCCTTGCTAAATTGTGAGCTCATTTTCTTATATATAATTTTAAGTTGATATCGTCGGCAACTACCTTACGAAACTACCTTGTCATGACTTCAAATTATGATTGTTAAAAATTTCTTTACATTGTTTTAAAGTCGGCATGAAGCAGAAGCTTGTACTACTGACACTATTGATATCTTCAAATTTATTTATTTACTATGTTCATTTTATTTGTATTTCATTATTGGCCTTGTTTTGTGATGTCATTTTCCAATTTCTTTTAATTCAGTAAATGTAGTGTTCAATTGGGATCACCGTTGATTTCGTTTTCCCGGCAACGCACTACCTTCTCACGGAACTGGTAAGGTTCCCAACCGCTTCCCACTTCCTTTTTTTAGTTGTCATGTTGGCTAAACTGTTATTTATATCTCTACATTTTTTTCGGAGTGTTGACTTGGTGTGTATGTTTCATTTATTTTGTGCGATCGAAATTTATTATGTTTACAATTTTATTATCTGTCTTGTTCCTTGTGTAATCCGTAGCAGTTACAGTGTCCATAGTGTCTTCTGGTGGTAAAACGTTTGTAACAATGCACAATAGTACATGCTAAACAAAACAAAAAAAAAAAGTTCTATTTATAATAGAATACAGTACTTCTGACTTCATTTTTTATTTTTTAAATCTCTGAACTATGTAAGGCTAATTTGCACCCGGACAATTGGGAGTTTTCTGTATTTGAAGCATAAATTGCTTGATAGTGTGTCAGCTTGAATATAATAGATGCCTATGTTCATATTTTGATTTAAAATATACATCATTTGAAATAATACTAATCTGCAGCCTAATAAATAACAAGAATGGAATTGTTCTTAAAATGTGTTTAAAACTTTTGACATGCGCACGCGTGTGATAATAGCAACAACACCAAAAATTACTGAATATAAGAAAAGTCTAAAAAATTTTACTTTTTACAGAGGGTTCCTAGTAAAGAATTGTTTAATAATACATTTTTCAATGAAAAGAATAAGTGAGGCATATAGTTTCAAACATGGCCAAGTCTGTTGAGCTGTTTTTTTCAGAAGCAGCAAAAAACTCATTTAGAATATTAATTCATATATATTCAGACACCTTATTCTTTATGTTGCTTAACAGAGGCTTCTAATTCATTACCATACAATTTTTACAGTCTAAATATATTACATGAATTGAAAAATGTATTTAAAATTTGGACCTGACCATGTTTGAAACTAACTACGGGACTTGGCCAATTTTGAAACTTACCTACGAGGACTTGGCCATCTTTGAAAATTAGATTAGAAAATTTGGCCTAATATGCATTCTTTCTGTTTCGCCATCTTTTGGGTATGCTTATGCGACAGTACCTTAGAATAAAACCACCTTATTTAGCTTTAACGGGGTGTGCATAGTATGCACTATGAAAGTCTTTTATATCTTTCATTTTCAGTAGCCTACACTTTTTTGTTCCTCTGTGATTACAGGTTGGGTACTGTGGTAAAGACATCGCGGAACACATAAGGAAAAAAGAAATCTAGATTAGGCCTATTTTCCAACTGTGTTCACCTTGACTTTATTTGGAACAAATATGATTAAAAATGATATAAGATTTAGTGAAAAATCTTTAAAGATTATTATTTTAAACATTATGTTTGTGTAAAATTACCCAACATTGTAACCAATGTAGAGGCTAATTTACATTTAAATAGTGTATATTTTGCAAGTATGTGGATTCATATAGTTACTTCAATGTATATTCTTCATATTATACCTATTCAATACCATTGTGCCTTCGAAACACATCACCGAGCCTTGATTGAATCACCACTAACAACACGTTGTTGATTGTACTCATCTCAGCTGTTTTCCCTTGTGCACTTCCAGGTGGAAGGATCATGTTGCTGCTTTCTGGAATGGCGTTTATTTATTTCCTCCATTTTATTGCACAGCAAATATGAATACTATTCAAAACGACCAATTAATTATATATATACATATTATTTATAAAAATACATGCAAACAAAACCACCACATGTGACTCGAACAAACTTCAGTCAACCATTTTACCGGAACACACCACGTGACTGGATAGCGCAGGGTTATTGGCTCATGCAGGTTAACAGGGACTTGGCCGACTTTGACATGAAACGTCATTCTTTGCTGTCATTTTGAATGTGATCAGGCCGGATTTGAAACCCACTTTAGTTCTCGTTGTATTGTAAAGAGGAATCCATGGAAGTCAAAACATCAGAACATGCAAAAGATGGACTTGGTTGTGTTTGAAACTCTATGCCTCAAGTATAAACAGTAACAAGTAATGCAGGACATATTGGTGAAAATATGGAATACTTACTTGTTGTTTATCCAAAACTCTTGGTTGCACCCAAGTCATGTGCACATTGTTAGAAACTTGATCAATGGCGCCCTTTACTAATCCTTGTGCAAGAGCTTTCATAACTAACAATTCAACTTCATTTATGGGAAGGCGAGTCTCACGGGAAATCTCCTCAAATGTTAATTGCCGATCAGTAGCTGGACGCTTGAAAGTCATCTATAAAAGAGAATTACATACAGAAAGAAAAAACTTTCTTCACTTATTCCTTGTTTGTTATTTTCCATTACTTTTATGAAAGAATATCATACAGGTTTGTTGGGTGAGCGACCATATAAAGACACTATATTTTTAATACACAGTAAACAAACACTAGTGAGCATATTCCCAGCCTATGGTCCACAAACTGGCTGTGATGAGAAAGATAACTTTGGGCAGGAGCTGCAAGATCAAATATCAGCATGCTCACCACAGGACTTCCTCATTTTTTGTGGTGACCTGAATGGGCATGTTGGCAGCATATAAGATGGCCACATTTGCCATGGGGAAGGGGCAAAGGTTTTGGTACATGAAATAACAGCGGCTGGCAAGACCTTGACTTTGCCGAAGCTAATGATTTCCTCATCAGTAATACCTATTTCAAAAAACATACCAGCCACCTCATCACCTATGCCACTGGACACCGTAGGAGTCAGATAGACTTCATTCTTGCCTGGCAACACAACTTCACAACTGTAAAGCATGTGCAGGTCATACCATCCAACTATCTTGCCCTGCAACATAACTTGCTCGTCTCTGATATGAAGATCAGAATATCATCCAACAAAGTTCCCTCAAGCAGATCAAGTGATGGAATTTACGGAAGCTAAAGGCAGCTCAAATCAACTACATCAAATTCCCCCCACTCATTCCGGGCTCTGCTGATGACACATGGAGAGCCCTCTACAATTCCGTAGTAAAGGCTGCTAAGGCAACCCTGGGTACATGAAGGTACACCAATGCAGAATAGACAAATGCCTACAATAAGTGACAAGCCAACAATACCAAGGAGAGCAGGGAAGAATGTGTTGCTGTGAGATGAACAGCTAAGAAATCTGTTAATGAAGCCATAGCTGAATACTGCAAAAATCTGTACATAGAGCTGGATACTAACGGAAGTGAGAGGTGCATCTATTGGCTAGCACAAGCATGGGACAAGGCAACACAAGACAACAAACATTTCATGTGCATCAAACATGAAAACGGGCACCAACCGCTGGACAGATATCTTATCTTGGAAAGGTGGCAGTAGTACTCTGAAGAAATTTCAAATGTGGAATTTACACATCCATCAATTTCACAGGGCGCATCTTGCTCAGGAGCAGTAAGCCGCATCACCTCCGATGAAGTCACCCATGCTATAATATGTATGAAGAACTCGAAAGCACCAGGCTCAGATGGTCTATCAGCAGATATTGGGAAGCTGAGAGAACTCCTTAATAATACTGTTAAATGGCTAGCTAGTCTCTAAAAATGCCATGGTGGATGATTGTTATGCTCCAGCTGACCAGACAACAAGCATAACAGTGCCTGTATTTAAAAACAAAGTTGATCCACCAGACCGTTCAAACTATCGACTGGTCCGCTTCTCGTGTCACATGACAAAAATCTTTCAGCAGATTCTTGGCAGATGCCTGAGATACACTGTCACAATAGGCATCAACTAATGTGTGTTTTGTAAAAGGAACCAGTACATCTGATGAAACTTTTGTGGCCCAAATGCTTCTGGAGAAACAACAAGGAAAAATCCATTACACCTGGCATTCCCCAACCTAGAGAAAGCGTTTGATCACGTTCCGCATCAGCTCATATGGTATGCATTGTGCAACCATGGTATGCCAGAGCTGCTTATCAACTGTGTCCTGATGCTTTATGAGAATACTTGAATAGCAGAGTGATGTGTGCTGCTGGCCTCTCTGAGAGCTCCTCTGTGAGAGCTAGGAATATCAGAGATCAGCACTGTCACCAATGCTCTTCACACGCATTATGGATACTGTCTCACACGACTTGTACGAGGGTGTTCCTTGAACTGTACTGTATGCCAATGACATCCTACTTGCAGCTACAACTCAATTTAAGAAGACCATTATCTGGAAACTAACCTGAGCACATCCACCGTCACTATCAATGGTTAAGATCTAGTGAAAACTAACTGCTTTCAATAGTTAGGATCCTGCCTGCAATGATGGCAGTATTGATCAGGAAGTGCAGGCTGGAGTGTGTGCAACATGGTTTAGATGGTGGGGAATCACAGGAGTACTGTGCGACAGGCATGTCCTGGTCCACCTGAAATCAATGACGTACTGTAATATAGTCTCTCCAATGGCATTGTATTGGGCTGAGAGTTGACCAGTCAACAAAAGCACCGAGTGCCCTCTACACACCATGGAGATGTGCATGTTATGTTGGTCTCTTCGAGTTTCACCCCTTGATCACATAACCAATGACACGATCCAGTAAAGAATGGTAACTGTTCCCATTCAAGAGAAAATACAAAATGGGCGCCTGAGTGATAAGCAAATGGTACATCCACTCGTGATGCATACAACTCAACCATTGATAGTAAACGCCCACATGGAAGGCCACGACAACAGGGGCAAGACACCCTAGCTGCTGACATGAAGACTACTGAGCTGACACCAAATATTGCATCTGATCACTTAAAATGCCATTTGTTGATCTGAAGAGCGGACCCTGCACCTGTGGGAAAACACAAAGAAGAATAGAAACACAGAAATGTCACAATTCTCCATGCTACTATATCATCATCATCATCATCATCATCATCATCATCCTAAACCATCTCCAGTTTCCCGGGTGTGGTGTATGAGCCTCCTCCATCTCATCCTGTCCTTGTACCATTCTTCCTCCACCAACCTGTCCCAATCATGACCTCTCAGCAGTACATCGCTCTTAACTAAATCTATCCATTTCCTTCGTGGCCTTCCCACGGGTCGTCTTCCTTCTACCTTTCTGTCAAATTCCTTCCGTGCAGTTCTGTTTACTGGCATCCTCTTCATGTGACCAAACCACTTCAGTCTTGATATCTGAATCTTATTGAGAAGAGAATCATCTATTCCTACTTCTTCTCTAATTTTCTCATTCCTAATCTTGTCTTTCCTGGTTTTCTGGATCATAGTGCATAGGAATTTCATTTCAGCTGACTGAAGTTTGGAATTATCTCTATTGGTCAGTGTTGTGGTTTCGAGACTGTATGTAAGAATTGGTGTATAATAGGACTTGTACAATGTCATTTTTGTTTTCATGGGTATTTGCTCATCCCACAGCAGGTGTCTTACCTGGTGGTAAAATTGTGTTGCCTTATTGATTCGATTGTTCACCTCATGTTTTGCTAGGTTGTCATTTGATATAACGCTACCCAAGTATTTGAAAACTGGAACGCTGTCCAGTTGACCTTCATTTATCATGACTATTGGTTCTGCTCCTTCCCCATACACTTTCATCACCACCATCTTGGTCTTGCTGATGTTTAAACCATATTTCTTAAACTCCTCATTCCAGCTTTGTATTCTCTCTCCCAATTCCTCTTCTGAGTCACTCCAGATCGCAACATCATCTGCAAATGTGAAGGCTTTGATATCTCCATGTTCTTTCCTTTTAATAGATTTCATTACTACATCCATTACAATAATAAATAGAAGTGGTGACAATGAGCTGCCCTGCTGCACTCCTCTCTTTGTTTCAAACCAGTCCGACAAACCACCTCCTACTTGAATACAGCTTCTGTTCCCACTATACAACATTTTCACTTTGTCTATGAGGCTGTCTTGCACTTGAAGTTCTTTCATGCATTGCCAAATTCTTTCCCTTGGTACACTATCGTATGCTTTCTCAATGTCCAAAAATATTAGAAATAAAGGCTTGTTCTTCTCCCAGTATTTTTCCATTAGCATCCTAATTGCAAATATAAGGTCTGTAGTTGACCTTCCTGGTCTGAAACCATACTGCTCTTCTTCCAAAATTGGTTCAACAATATCTCTGATTCTGGTCTCTATTATTTTTTCCAATATTTTCAGGACATGAGACAGTAGTGTGATACCACGGTAATTAGTACATTTTCGTCGGCTTCCTTTCTTGAACAGAGGTACAATGATGCCCATCTTCCAGTCCTCAGGAACAGTATTTTCCTCCCATATCTTGTTGAGCAGTCTGTAGAGCCATTGGATTCCTGGAATTCCCGCTGCTTTCAGCATATCTGCGCTTAGTTCATTTATGCCCACTGCCTTTCCTTTCTTCATGCTCTTGAGTGCATTTTCAACCTCAAGCCATGTAATTGGTGGTTCAGTTGTGGTTCCTCGACTTGGCTCTCCTCTATCCGTTGTTATGTTTTCTGTATCTCCATTCAGCAGCTTTTCGAAATAGATCTTGAGTTCTTGTTTAATTTCTCCCTCTTCTTGTGCCAGAGTTCCATCATCACGTTCTATTGCTTTTATGGTCTCTTGATCCCTTCGCTTGTTTTTCACTACTCTGTATAGCAATTTCATATTTCCTCTACTGTCCTCTTCCAGTTTGTCTGCAAACTCATTCCATTTCTTCTCGTTTTCTTCCCTTACAATGTTCTTTACAGCAAGTTTCTTGCTCCTGTATACTCCTTGAAGTCTTTGTATTTCTTGTTCATTTCGTTCTTGTCCCTGTTTTTATTTTTCCTTGTCCAGTGCCTTCTTTATTTGGTTTCTTTCTTTCACCGCTGTTTTCACTCTATCATTCCACCATGGTGTCTCCTTTTTTCTTTTGACAGAACTTGTAACTCCACATAGGTTTTTGACTTCTCCCACAAAGGTGTCTTTGAAGGCCTTCCATTCTTCATTAACGCTGGTTACTTCACACTTCGGCAAACTCTGTTGAATCCTTAGTTTGTATTCTTCCTTTATTTGGACCTCTTGCAACTTCCAAGTTTTAACCCTTGGTTTTTTCATAATAAGTTTCTGCGTTTCATTTGCCTTATGTTTGAAGTCTACTACCAACAATCTGTGGTCACTGTCCATGCTTTCACTAGGGATGACCTTTACATCTGTGATGTACCTGCCACCATCTTTATTTGTGATTACGTAGTCAATCAATGTTCTATACTGGCCATCCCAACTGTACCTTGTTATTCTGTGACTGTCTCTTTTTTTGAAGAATGTATTTTTGATTATAAGATCATTTCTTCTGCACAGTTCTAATAGTTGTTCTCCTTCTGGGTTCCTGCTATATGTCATGATATAAATGCCAAAATATTTGATACCTATTATGACCGTTCATTTAATGTTCTTGCCTGGGAAATTACTCTCCCTAAAACAATTAACCCTAATCCATTTCTCTTCGTAAATTTTCTCAGTACATCTCCCAATGTGTCTCTTGTCTTTTTTTTTTTTCTTCATTTTTTTTTTTTTTTTTTTTTTTTTTTAGGATTTTTAAATTGGCCCTAACACATCCTAATGGTCTCTTTCCAGGCACGATCCTCTCAAAGTACTCCATAGGAATCTGCATCTCCTGAATTCGTTACGTGGTCAAACCATTTCAGCTCAGTCTTTCCTTCAATATCAAGTTCAAAACAATGTTATTGGTTTTATGTCTCACTAACTACTTTTACAGTTTTCGGACACATCAACGTGCTAGAGTTTTGTCCTGCAGGAGATTTTTAATTCTTTCTGCTCGTGTGTTGACAACAGGTTGACAGCTGCCATTCATCACTAACACCTGTATGTCAAGCTCTGGTCGACACACGGTTTTGCGTTGCATAACTACTCTGTGACTCTGTAACTACACTGTATACACTGCGACTTCTATTTATTATTCAATGATTGCTGCTATCTTCTGGGCACTGTAAGAATCAAGTTCTGACAACATCATTTCAAATGTGATGACAATATTACTGTTTCCTTGGTGACGTATATGCTCAATGGAAAGCGATCGCAGGCAAATGGCGGCAGCCACCTTGATGGAGGATGAAGTATTCGTGACAATTTTGATTGAATTTACGGACAGTGACCACGAAAGTGAAGAACTTTTTGAGGCAAGCGATAAAAGTGATGTTTCAGAAAGTGATCAGAGTGATGATGATAATAATAATGACAGCAATAAATGTGATGTTAGGGGAGGTGGTAATGTGTTGACGCGACCTGGACCTCGCCGGCGTGAACAAAATTCCATTACCGGATTCACTCTACAAAATTGGAATATTATAATTAGATATGGATAGTGTCAAAAATTGTACTAAGTATGGACATGGAAATGAAGAATATTTAAGATGTTTGTATAAGAAAAATTTAATAACAGCACACTTCTGGAAATGAAGAACACAAGAACCTCGTTTATCTGGCCCTCATTAATCCGGATCTCCGGTTTATCCAGATCGAAAATAATAAACATTTATTTTTCTTTGTACAGTATTTCTTTTACGGCGTCGACTCTTCTTGAATGTCTTTTCCGCCAAGGATAGTTAAGGACAGGAATTGGAAGTAATTTGGCCATGGTCTATAAAACGTATACTTGGGGACAAAACATGACTACCTCACCTCACACAACTCTCTCCAGTGGCAGCCCAGTTTCTATTAGCGGCTTATAGGATTTACTACGTCTAATGTAGCCGGAGTTGCCAAATCGTCCACAGTACTCGACACGAATAAAGGGTAAATACTATAGAGAGTGTGGAAGAAATTGGTTTGGCAACCTCTCCACACCAAACAAGGATCACTTAGAACTCGTTAACTCAGCAGGGTGCAGGGTGTGATTGACTGCTGGCTTCGAGCTCCCTTCCAGGAACTGAGGCCATCATGTTTTGTCCCCAACTATACTGTCCCGGAGTTCGCCTGGAACTGAGAATGGGAAACCGTGGAAATTCATTCCCAGGACGGCCAAGGTGGAATTCGAACCCACGTTCTTCTGAATGCCACGCACTATTAATTCACTGATGGTGAATTCAAAAATGAAACCGGCGCTAAACTGATGGTCTATTTAGAATCCTTGACTGAAACCACACCAGCAGAACTGTTGTTAATAAAACATCTTCGTGATCGTGCTGCGCGTAAATGCTATACAAATGTCAAACAGAAAAAACTTGCACATTATTTAAGTGTATAAAACAGAGTCATAAAAGTAAGAAAAGTTTTACAATATATGTTAATAGATTATATGTCCGACTCATTGGCTGAATGGTCAGCGTACTGGCCTTCGGTACAGAAGGTCCCGGGTTTGATTTCCGACCGGGTCGGGGAATTTAACCTTCATTGGTTAATTTCAGTGGTTCGGGGACTGGGTGTTTGTGCTGTCCCCAACATCCCTGCAACTCACACACCACACATAACACTATCCTCCACCACAATAACACGCAGTTACCTACACATAGCAGATGCCGCCCACCCTCATCGGAGGGTCTGCCTTGCAAGGGCTGCACTCGGCTAGAAATAGCTACATGAAAATATTATTATAATAGATTATATAACATACTATATTTGTTTTTTTCAGTTTTTTCGGATTATCCGGATTTTTTATAATTCGAATCAGTTCCCGTCCCACTTGATCTGGATAAACGAGGTTCTTGTGTACTTGGTTATAACAGAAATTATCCAAACAACATCCAGATTTCATGAGTGCGGCACCTGCGAGGAACATCTCCCAACAATGACAATTGTTGGTTGTGTGTACTACAACTTAGTATATAGACAAGTTAGTCTAAAATTCAAAGCAATGATCAGCTAACGGATCCTTGTTACTGTGCTGCGCATACATTTGCTGAAAATGAAAATCCACAGCCTGTTTCCAGTCATTCAACTGGGACACGAATGGAATGGACCGGGCGAATTGGCCGTGCAGTTGGGGCTGTGCAGCTGTGAGCTTACATCTGGGAGATAATGGGTTCGAACTCCACTGCTGGCAGCCCTGAAGTGGTTTTCCATCGTTTCCTATTTTCAAACCAGGCAAATGTTGGGGCGGTACCTTAATTAAGGGCACGGCCGCTTCCTTCCCACTTCTAGGCCTTCCCTATCCCATCGTCGCCATAGGACCTGTCTGTGTTGGTGTGACGTAAAAAAAAAAAAAAAAAAAAAAAAAAAAAAAAAAAAAAAGAAGAATGAAGATCCATCTAGCAGTGAGGATAGGAATTGTGGCACCTACCGAAGCCTGTCTCACTGCACGCACATCTGCTATTGTTGAAAAATACGTTCACACCACCTGATTGGAATAACCCCACTTTCAGTACTCTATTTTATACTTCTAGTTATCATTCCTATTACTGGAGACAATACTTCCAGGACAGCTGAAGTTTTTCACAGATTCGATACTCTCTTCCTCAAGCGTGAGTTTACACCGAGTGCATGGTCTACTCATTTTCACAGCGACTATACTTTTCTTGCTCAGAGATAACATTTAAACTTGCTGCTCCAACCTCCTCTGTACCTCCTGTTCTCTTTCCCAACATCATCAGCAAAAACAAATGCATTCAAATCACTTGGATCCACTGCTTTAATTTCCATTATACAGTAATGATATCCATGAGAGTGATGAAGAGGAGTGGGGACAACGAACTGCCTTGCACCACTCTCTTTGCTCAAAACAATTCCCATCTGCCATTTCCCACTTACACACAGCTTTCATAACCTTCATACAACATTTGGATCTTCCAAACTAGAGATTTCAGAATCTTTAGTTTGTCTTTTACTTTTTGGCACAATGTCATAAGTGTTTTTAAGTCCAAACACACAAGAATGAGGTCTTTCCCAATGTTTTTCCATTATCTGTCTAATGGCAAAGATAAGATCTACTGTCCCTCTGTTGCATCTGAAACCATGTTATTTCTACACAGTGGTTTTGTTTCTTCTCTTCTCTATGATTTTTTTCCATTATCTTAAGGCAGTGTGACAGCAGGGTATTCCATCTATAGTTGGTGCACTTCTTTCTACTTACAGTAGTATCTAATCAGCCCTTCTTTTCAATCATCTGGTATTTTATTGTTTTCATATTGCTGTAGCCATTCCATGCCATGTATTCCTGCTGCATTCAGCCCACAATCCATCTGCTTCTGGTGACTTTGTTCCTTTCATCAGTTTTTAGGGCACTTGTGACAGGACTCTCCTTTTCCTCAGATTTGTCAAACTCATACACTTCCTCATTCAGTAATTTGTCAAAATAAGTCATCATCTGGGCTGATGACCTTCGATGTTAGGCCCCTTAAAACAACAAGCATCATCAAGCACAACCAGTCATAATCTCCCTTCGAATCCCTTCTGCATTCCTAAAAATGGTCTCATCTTCTGTTTCAATTCCTTTAATATTTTCTCTGTCTCATTTACTCTCCATACAACATTTTCTGGTTCCATTTACAGTCCTCTTCTAGTTCTGTTGTAAATGTCTACTGATTTTTTCTTTCCTAACAATTCTCTTTACCACTAGTTTCCTA
Source organism: Anabrus simplex (assembly GCF_040414725.1). NCBI lineage: Eukaryota > Metazoa > Arthropoda > Insecta > Orthoptera > Tettigoniidae > Anabrus > Anabrus simplex. Next base: position 492,142,583 of record NC_090265.1, read on the forward strand.
TCTCTGTTTTCTTGTTTCAGGTTTACTATTTTTTTTTTAACATCCTGTGAGTACAACTCCTACAACACCAATTCTTACATACAGTCTTGAAACCACAACACTGACCAATAGAGATAATTCCAAACTTCAGGCAGCTGAAATAAAATTCCTACGCACTATGATCCAGAAAACCAGGAAAGACAAGATTAAAAATGAGAAAATTAGAGAAGTAGGAATAGACTATATTCTTCTCAATAAGATTCAAATATCAAGACTGAAGTGGTTTGGTCACATGAAGAGGATGCCAGTAAACAGAATTGCAAGGAAGGAATTTGACAGAAAAGTAGAAGGAAGACGACCCGTGGGAAGGCCACGAAGGAAATGGATAGATTTAGTTAAGAACGATGTACTGCTGAGAGGTCATGATTGGGACAAGTTGGTGGAGGAAGAATGGTACAAGGACAGGATGAGATGGAGGAGGCTCATATACCGCACCCGGGAAACTGGAGAAGGTTTAGGATGATGATGATGATGATGATGATGATGATGATGAATAAGCCTTAGGATGGGATTAAAGGAAAATGATGTCAATAGTAGAAAAACATACATAATGAGAACATAAAAACAAGGGTTCTACTGGATTCCACTTTTTATCACGAGGTCAAGTAAAATAAATTTAAAATGCAGTTTAGGACCTTACCTCCATTAAACAGAGCAGAGAAATTTTCTGACGTAGTTTCAGTTCGTGGGCTGCTAGATCTGGGATGGTGGACCACTGTGGCTTCATTTTATCAAACAAAGCTATGTCACCTGTGTTGAAGGCATACAGCAATTCAACTAACCAAGCCTTATCTGTTGGTTTCAATGTTTCAAGAACAGGATGAGCCAACTGAAAAACATAAGCATATTCAACAGTTAAGATCAGAAATGGAAACATTTTAAAATTCTCTGTAAATTTAGACATTTTTCCATCTCATCTAACTTTTTGGTGTGTTAAAGGTTAAGCCTCTTATTATCTGAGTGAACACTTTCAGATATAAAGGAGTAACAAGCATTTTCATAGAAACAACAGAGGTATTCTATGACAGTACATTGTTAATAACTGGAATTTGATTTTGTATGTAATTCTGTGTTGAACACTGCATAGCTGCACAAAAAACAGATGCTGCATATGGGAAAAATCAAAGAAACTTTTGGAGAAGGGAAAAGTAGGTGCGTGAGTAATAGGAGCAGAGTATGATAAAACATTTCTAGGGAAAGATGACGAGGCATAAATGACAGGAATACCAGAGCTACGGTATCACGGGAAAGAATGTACTGGAGAGAAAAGGCTATTGATGATGACCATGTTTCATACCTTATATAATGTGCAATTAATATAGATTAGACAAAAACTCCAAGATGAAATCATAATATGCATCATTAAATAATCTTTCTCCATAGTGCATGCATACGAAGTAATTTGTTGCCTGTTGCTTCTGCAACCTGCATGTGTTTGTAGATTGATTCAATGCAACTTTTCTCTAACTGTTTGTGTATCTAATTGACAGATTGCTATTCTGTGTCAGTCAGCAAACCCATATATCTTGGGTCAGTTATATAAATATAAAATAATTTATTCCCAAATTTGTGCAGAAGAGTCACCGAATCTACTCCAAGTTCGACTAAATAATTTTTCCTATCTTTGATTAGCTGGTCAAATCAGTACTCACCAATTCACCCAAGTTATACACTCCTTCCCCTAACAGAGCAGCAAGTCCCAAAAAGAAGGCATGTTGTTCCTGTTCATCTTTAGTCATGTCAGATAGCTCTACACAACCTAAATATCTGGAGGAGAGAAAACGTACATAACATAAAAAAATTAATTAGAAAATATTTTAGTGAATCATGCAAAAAGAATTTAAAAAATAAAAAAACATACTGGTATAGGATAGCAGAGTGAGAAATGGGATAGGGAAGGAGTTGGAATCAATCCTTAAAGGAAACTATAACTAGAGTATGTTCATGATGGTTAGGCACTTTAAATGAATGGAAGAAGGAAGAGAAGCAAAAAACTGAAGTTACTGGAAGAAATTTTTGCTAGTTGCTTTACGTCGCACCGACACAGATAGGTCTTATGGCGACGATGGGACTGGAAAGGGCTAGGAGTGGGAAGGAAGCGGCCGTGGCCTTAATTAAGGTACAGCCCCAACATTTGCCTGGTGTGAAAATGGGAAACCACAGAAAACCATTTTCAGGGCTGCCGACAGTGGGATTTGAACCTACTATCTCCCGAATACTGGATACTAGCCGCACTTACGCGACTGCAGCTATCGAGGTCGCTACTGGAAGAAATGGCTGAATCAAGTGAAAGATGTAACATTTAGATGGGTCAACCGGGAAATAGGCCTAAGAGAGGGATTCGAAAGCACATATTACAACTTTTAACTTATATATGTACGTAATGACTGTGATAATAATGATTACTTTTCAAAGGCATGCTTTATGATATGATACTTTATCAAATAAAAAACATGTCTATTAATATCTTGTTGCTGACCTACTACGTAAATGTGCTATAAATAAATAAAAAGACATAAATATTGAACATATAACAATCAATAACGTTTCATACAAATCAAGTGAACATCTTCAGATTTCCCAAATCACATCAATAGAAAATACAAAATTATATTTAAAATATACAAAACTGTGTTTTAAACTTGTTTCGGTGATGAAAGTATGGCGACAGACTCACACTTAGGGTCAAATACCTGGGTAGTGATTCCAAAGCAAATATAGAAAGAGAGAAAGAATTTCATACGATCATCATCAGCGTCATCTATTTTCCTCGTCAGGCTCTCACCGATTTGGGCTGTTTATGGCACTATTCCATCTTCCTGTACCTGACCACCATTGTTTCTCTGCTGATGTGAGTTAATCTTCACATAGAATTCTAACTTCACTATTACCTATCCATTCTGATAGCCCTATTATTAATTTGGCGAAATTATCCATTACATCTTGATTTTTACTGCTTTCTTCGATACCTTATACAATGTTCTGGCTTTTACAAGCCAATTTACAACATTTTTCTGGAATGTATATTCAGTATATGGTATCTTCCTCTCCAAACATCTCATGCTAGATAGAGCTGCCAGTATTTCCATTTTTGCTTGCCATATTATTATTATTATTTTATTATTATTATTATTTTTTTTTGCTATTTGCTTTACGCCGCACTGACACAGATAGGTCTTATGGCGACAATGAGACAGGAAAGGCCTAGGAATGGGAAGGAAGCGGCCGTGGCTTATTAAATGTCGTCACTAAACAAAAACACGTTGTTGCAAGCATTAAAAAAAATGGAGGCAGCGAGACAGGTGGATAATGGTGCGATATTGCAAAATGTTGCTATGGATTATGGAGTTGGTGTGTCAACAGTGGAGGATTTTGTACAGAATAAATCTAAGATACCAAACCGCAAAACTATGAAAGGGGGTGGGTACGAATATGTAAATGAAATGGTATTTCTTTGGTTTACACAATAACGTATAAAAGGAATACCGTTATCCGGTTTTATAATTTAAAAGAAGGATAAATTATTGGCTACAAAGTTAGGGGATGATGGAAAGGACTTCAAGTCTAGTTCAGGATGGCTAGATAGATTTAAAAATAGATATGGCATACGTCAGCTACATCTAAGTGGCGAGAAGCTTTCCGCGGACCCACTGGCTATTGATGTTTTTAAAACAGAATTTGAAGAGATCAGTGAAGGATTGACAAAAGATCTGGTATAGGCCTATAATGCTGACGAAACAGGGTTAAATTTTGTTGCCAAAACATCCTTAGCATCAATAAAAGAAAAATTTGCACCACGTCACGCCACTGCCTTATCAGTTTATTATGGAGTTCAAAAAATGCCTGGATGTCGTCGCAACTTTTCGAAGAATGGTTCTTTCAGAAGTTTGTACCAAGCGATGAATATGTTTTAAAATCTAAGGGATTGCCAAGAAAAGCAATTTTGTTGATTGACAATGCCCCAACACACCCAGGGAAGTTGGAAAGTGGTGATATTGTTGTTCGGTTCCTGCTCCCTAATGTGACAAGCTTAGTTCAACCCATGGACCAGGGTGTTCTGGAACGCCATTATCGTGCGTTTCTGCTACGATCTATTCTGAGTGATTGTGAATTATCCGGTAAAAGTCTTACGGATTCGTTGAAGTCCGTGAACATGAAACAGGTGATTTACTGGTATGCCCAATCCTGGGAAAAGATTATATCAGTGACTTTGTAATTCCTGGAATGAACTGTGTGAAGGGAGTTTTTTGTAAGATGAGGAAAATGATAACAACCTGCAAGAAATGGTGAAACAAATTCCAGGATGTAAGAATATTAACCAATGTGAGGTGAACGAGTGGTTACTATCAGATAATGCTTAACTTCATCTAACAGACCAAGGAGTAGTGGATTTCGTGTTACTGCCAAGGGTTGAAGTAGACGACTCTGACCTTGACAACGGCAGTTCTGAGAATCGAGTTACAGCAGACGATGGATTTAGTGCACTGGAGGTAAGACTGATTTTGAATTTTTATTAAATACAGTACCACGCTTTAATTACAGTGCTGTGATAAAATTACTCTATACAGTATTCAGTTCAGTAGTAACAAAATAAATTGTTTCATTATTTCAGACTGCTTTGTGCTTTATTGAACAAAGCTATGAATCTACACCAGCTGATGTAAAGTTGATTAAACGGTGGCACGACATAGCTGCACGATAGCGCTGCACCAAGAAAATTGAGAAGAAAATCACTGATTTTATACAATGAGTTACATTATGTAACATTTTAGTGTTAACATACAGTATGCACCTTTACTTAACAGAGTTTGTGCATTTTTACTTCAACATTTAACTTCCAAAAATATTTCCCATGTGTCATCCGAAAAAACGCGTCAACCGAAGTAGCTCCGCCCCCTTTATTTAGGATAAACGGGGTTCTACTGTACTATTAATAAAAATATATGAACAAAATAGGTGGTAATTTGCACCCCTGGTTAAGCCCAATATTTGAATAAATCTCTCTCACCGCTAAGTCTTCATTTACTTTAATCATGTACGTAACCTCAGAATACAGTTCTTCTATGGCATTAATCATTTTAATTGGCACCGTTATTCTAGCCTGCTTTAGAGTGTGACCAACCTTCTGCAGACCGAATGAAGTAAAGTCTATAGCTGTAATATATAATTTACAATCTTTCCTCTTTAATTACTTATTTATTATTTTAATGACAAATATATTGTTTGAAGTTCTCATTCCTTCCCTGAATCTGGACTGGTACACCAAGAATACAGAATAATCCTCTGCCCATTTTATGAGTCTATTTTGTTAATATCCCAGTATAAATCTTGATAAGTGCATCCAACAACGTCATGCCCCTAAATTATTTGCAGTGTTCTCCCCAGAAATTTTCATCAGCTGGGTGCTAGGGATCAGTAGCCGTGTGGGGAATACTACATAAAAATGAATATGATAAAACGTCAACTTATTCCCCACAGGGCATTAAAAATATCAGATAGATAAACATTAACTGAAAAATTAAACTATTTCAGTATTATCACAAACAAGACACAAGAGTATTTGGAACTTCTAGTGTCCTACTGCTCGTTCATAATCGTATAACACTGGGGCTCACCATTCACTTGCTGTGGAGTGCCATACAGGTTTGTGACATTCTGCGGAATTGAGTGCTCGAATGAGATTTCATACCAATTCAGAACCCACTCGCTCACGACACTATGTGATACTGATGCTATACATTCCAACTCTGATGTAATGGATGCAATTATACTGACAATAATGAAGATTTATCAATTAAATGAAAGGTTTTACAGTATTTATATTTTAATCTGGAGTACCAGTGACTCAAATATGTATTAATGTTATGTAACTAGCACATATCTAGGTTATGTTAGCCGGGTGGTCTGTATATACAGCAGGGCAGTGCGCCCATTAAACAATCCTAGGGAAAACACTGTAATTGTATTAGATCTCTCTCCCTTCCTTAAGTATATGGGACACAGTACTCCTTCTCTCCAAAGTCTTAGGATTTTCCTACCAACAAAATTTGTGTTAAATATTTTGTTATTAATCCCAGCATATGACAGACGTAGAGTAGTTTCTAAAACAGAACAATTTTAATTAAATGTACCTAAGGGCCGTTCGATAGTAGTCTGCATGCTTTCCTTGCAGTCGATAATACTGACTAGCCAATAAATAATACCGTCCATGCACAGAAGTCACACCATCAGCTTCGTCCAATATCTTCTCCACATCTTCAATAATTTTCTGAAATTAGATAATGACAATAATGACCCAAGTGCACAGAAAGACCCCAAAAAAACAAAATTTTGTTTCTTGAAGAATCTACACAATGTAATATCAGAGTGCCAATAAAATAAAAAAGGATATCTTCAGTTCTTAGTGTCTTGGCTATCTTCTGAATAATGTATTCAAAGCAATCAAACATTACACCATTTTTGCAACTGTACATATGTATGAAGAATATAAGAAGGTACACACATATTTTAAAAATACAGATTTCACATTCATTCAAAATGTGTAAGCCTGACAGTTATGGCTGTCCAGTAATGCTAACTGAAACTCTGTGTTAGTCTATCACCAACCTAAACATGCATTCCAGAGTGACTACTCAGTTAAAAAATGGAAAAACTGGGAATAAAGATGAAATTAGCAGGAATTATTATGCATTAATCGCACAGTATTCTGCAGCATCATATATGAAACATGAATGCTGAGCAAAAAATGAATGATCCAAACAGAATATAACTCCTTTCAGCAGGTGAGCCTATAATGCTAGCATATACAGAACTGAAAATGTTCTCTTTTGAGTGAGGTCCTGATTGATACTTACAGGCAGAATCAAGTGAATAAATCAACCTGAATAAGGAAAATGTAAACACACACTTAAATTACCAGCAATGACAACAACAAAAATCAGTATGTCATCACTGACAGAGAGGAAACAAAGTTTAATGCAAAGTATATTATTACTATTAAGGGCTGAGAACAGCACATTTATTCCCCTCATTCTGACCACATATCTACAAAATGTCAGTGTCAGACATAATTCATCCAAAAGTCAGTTCACCTCAGTCATAGCAATGTCTGGTTTTCAATATCTAACCATTCATTATTATAACATGAAAATATTCTTCCCATTTGCTTCTTAATTTTGCTAGTGCTGTCAATATTAATACTTAATTTTTGACTAACTAGTATTAAAACATTTCTCTTTTAAATACTTGAATGATTGATTTATTTTTAAAGCAACTCTTCACATTTCATATCATCTCTTATTTCCTGAATGAACAGTTCCCAGTTTTTTGTCACCAACCATACAAAAGTATACCTAAACTCACCAGCATAAAAAACACAACATGATAAATGCTGAAGAAATGATATGTAATTTATTATCTATTTAATCAAAGTTTAGCACTTTATCCTATATTTTGAGATGCTGGGGGGGGGGGGAAGAGGTTGCTGGCTTTGTTTTATGAGCAAACACTGAAGTTTGAATTGTTTATTGCATTAACTTTAATTTTTTCACATTCTTCAACCAATGATGTAAGGTGTTTCTTTCATTATCGTAATAATCGAGCTGTCAGTGGAGAGATGGCGTGGGAGGACATCAGTAGACGAATAAGTTTGAGTGGTGTCTTTAAAAGTAGGAAAGATCACAATATGAAGATAAAGTTGGAATTGAAGAGGATAAATTGGGGCAAATATTCGTTTATAGGAAAGGGAGTTAGGGATTGGAATAACTTACCAAGGAAAATGTTCAATAATTTTCCAATTTCTTTGCAATCATTTAAGAAAAGGCTAGGAAAACAACAGATAGGGAATCTGCCACCTGGGCGACTGCCCTAAATGCAGATCAGTAGTGATTGATAAGTTTCCTGGAGCGAACATTAGGGTGGGCCGAAAAAACTCAAATTATTTTTTCCAAGTCGTAATAGCGTGGAAAAGTTGCGAATTGGGGAGAATAAAACGAGGTAAAAAAATAAACAATATAGGTTCATTTCTTCCGGTCGCGCACCTGCTCTAAAGTTTGCCAAAATTTGGAAAAATGCATATTTTTACGATAACTTTCTACCTTGCTTAACTTGTCAATATTTAAATGTAATAGATCTAGTCGATGCTTACTCAAACCAATAATGATTTAGAAAAAAGAATGGTTCAAATAGGTCTTCCGCTCGCACAACAGCCATAAAAAATCTAACAAATTCTCGCTCGGGTCAAAGACTCTGACGCTAAGCCCACCTACCACTCTCACCACCACGCCATGCTATTGTTGTGTCAGTCTGCACTTGTCCCTCGTGTTTGATGTGTGTTTCATTCGATCTTCCAGTTACTATTGTGGCATTTGCATCTACTGTATTTCGATGTTTGTTTTGTGTTATGACATTTTTGTATAACTTTGTGACTTCATAACGGTGGTATACTATGGCTGTACCTCAGAACTCATCACAAGACAGGTATTCGATTGCCCTATATTTGCTGCACCTAAAAAATTTTCATCACACAAGCTAAGTTAAAGTTGTTATCCTCCTAGTAAAGGTAGTGATAGCGACCAAGATATTGGTCTTCATCATCAGTTTCAACAATATTTACATTTGAATATGAGCACGAGGGTTTCAGATGAGATTCAGATTCATCATCCAGAGTTAAATGGCTGTCACGCGATCTCCCTTCCAATGATTTAATACGTTTCTTTGTTTCAGAAACGTCGAACCCTCCAATTTTTCCTATTCCGTGTGCTCGTAATAAGTAAATAAATCTCAGCTCAATAGCAGGTATTTTGTTTGATTTTGCACACAGTTGACAGTTATATCGCATTTACATAAATCTGGGGTTCTGTTACAAATGCAAGTAACAATGGGGCATTGCAAGCCACTATGTCAAAAAGCAATGAGCATTTTTGCTTAAACTCATCAATTTTCTGCTTAAATAAATCTTCATTCTTATCCCGAGTATATGATATTCGAATGCTGTAATATTTATCATGCAACGCTTTTATAAGTTGCACAATTCTCTTATCTGTAACCGTTGGGATGGATGCTTTCTGATACAAACCAATTATTTTGTTAGCTACTTTAACTTTAAGCGCCAAGTGGTATCTCTCCTGTGAACAACACCGAATCATGTCTTCACCAGTAGGAATCAATTTCACACAAAATGGGAACATAGGCCTAGCAGGAATCATAGAAGGTGTACATCAACTATCTGAGAGTAACAACAGTGATTAAGGTAAATTGCATTTAATTTACCATCTTTAAAATATCCATATGAATAAAATATACAGTTTAAACAATAAATGACTAACTGAGACACCCTGATTGAATCACACTCTAGCACGATCTTCACAAGTTGATTTTGCAACATCTACACTGTACAGCAATTTAAGATCCAAACGCTCTATAGTGCTGATTGTTGTTTAACATCTTTCCTGACTAAGCTTTCTTTAGAAACACTGAAATAAATTTTTTGCTCAATGTACTGTACTTGACATTTTTGTGTATGCTACAAATCATCTCACATTCTGTATTATTATATGGCATTGATAAAATGGCATGCATCACTTTAGACAGTCTGTAATATTTAAGAACACCCTATTAATGTACACTGATAGATAGAATGAGGAGTTTTTTAAGCAATACAACAATACTAAATATGTTCTCAAAATCAGACTGGTCTCAGTGATCAGGAGAGTGGGATGAAGAATGAAAAATTGGAATTCTCCCATTTAAATCAAGGGAGTTGGCAAGTCTGATATTACAATACACTTCCTTTCCTCCATGCTCAATCATTCTTTCACTGGAAGGCACATCACCATTGCCACACAATTTCAAATTCTATGAATTACACAATTCTCTTACCTTAGTAGCATCCAAGTCATTTAACTTCTCTAACAGAATCTGCCCACTAAGAACTTTACACAAAGAAACAGCTTCATTATTATTCTTTACTTTAACCTCCGTTTTTTCTAGAAATTGTACAGCTTCTCGCTTGTCTTCAAACTGAACAACAACGTGTGCCAATATTTCAACCAGTGATAATGGATTTATCCTGCAAAACCAAACAGAATTAGATGAAGTATTAACAAGAATTTATTTAACAAACTATCAATGTCTGCAAACAATTTTTTTAATTAATCAGGGGTGGGGGTGGGGCAACAATCGCAGAAATGGTACATGTGGTTAGATTAAGCAGAAATAAACAGCGAGCAAGATTGTAAATAGGGCACCTAAAACGCAAAAAATGTGTAATAAGAAACAGAAATTTGAGAAAGTCGATTGTTTCACCTGTGATGTAGTTTGTATGGAATTGTATAGATTTTATGAAAAAGGACAATCACCAACAGTGAATGACCTGCTAGTTCAGCTTCAAACAGTCTGAAAATTTTCCATCCCAAAGTGAGTGGCTTAGACAGTTATTAAATCTTGCATTATCTGAGACAACAGTGGTATCTTCCAATATTTTTAGATGTGACAAGGTACGACAATACGATAATAACTCATGAAACCATGATGACAGTAAAGGTTGGGACAATGGGAGATGTTCATGTTGTCTGCAAGCACAAATTTCTCGCAGGAAAAGGATCATGATATTACATGCTGGGAGTACTGAAGACTGGGTCAATGGGTGCCTCAACCTCTCTTCCAATGACATTTGTGATTCTATGGCTGATTCACACAATGAAATGATGGCATTGCCATGGTTTCAGAACATTCAACAGCAAAATCTCCCACATAAAACGTGTGCAGTAGTACTAGATAATGCACAATAGGGCAAGGGCATCTAAGAGTAACCACTTCATGTAAACTAGGTTTTCTACACCACATATTTTTTTACAACTTGCTTTGCGTTGCACCAACACAGATAGGTCTCATGGTGACGATGGGATAGGAAAGGGCTAGGAGTGGAAGGAATCAGCCATGGCCTTAATTAAAGTACATCCCCAGCTTCTACATCACACAATGCAATATAATTTCCATTCATTACTACCGATAACTTTATTACCTTTTACCTTTACAACAAAAAGTGCTATACAAATATCTGTTAGTTATCAGTTTCAATTCATTTATTTAATTGCTGGTTTACAACAGGGTAGTAAACCCCAATTGCAGTAAACCTTAACATCTTTAAAGTGCTTATTAAATTACATTGACACAAAGTTTTCGATTTTAATAACTAAAAATACAATTAATAACTAAATTATTAATTCAATTACATTGATAAACGTCTTATATCTTAACAGCTAAAAATACAATTATTAACTAAATTATTAAAGCCATTACATTGATAAAATTCTCATATTTTAATAACTAAAAAGACAATTCTATATAACTAAATTATTCATTCAATTATTCGGTACCTACAATAACTTTCTGACAGCTTTCAGCGGGATGTGAATGCTTAGTGTTGTGGCAGTGTAGCTACAAAACGTTTTATGAATACAGATATTGACATGTCGAAGTCCAAGTTATTGTCTATATTAACCGCTTTCATTATAGTTGCTACATAACCCATAGGGTGGTGAATGGTTGTGGGCACTTGTCAGTCTTAAACGTGCTGCGTTCTCTTGAGTGCAAGCGAGGTACGTGAAAAATCAATAGGGACAGTAAATACATATTACCTATTTTATTGTTTAATAATGTATGCAGGTACTTGGCAATCTATTTTTCGCTGAATTTCAAGGCAGGTCATTCTGACACTGGTTAGTGTTCAGAGGGTCCACTAAGAGTCCACACTAACAGGTATCTCATAGAAATACGCCTGATCATTCGTAGCTCGAGCAGGCTTCATGCCGCCACCATTCACAGCTGTTACACTGGACCCTATCCTCATCAAACATTTCTCCACATCCTATACGGATTGTTTCTTCTAAATTTTGGAGGTTGAAGGAAGAGGCAGATCAGAAAAATGTAACATTTTTTAAGAGCCCACTCCTTAGCATGGAGTAATCAGGTCTTGAATGGAGATGCTGTCATAAATTCAGACCTCTTCTTTTTTCTGGTTTGGTTCCTTTCATGGGTATTTTTAGGAAGAAGGTGCAGAATTTCTTGCAAAACTAGTGACAGTTTATTGTGTTCATCAACTGATTGTCTTTGACACTTTCCAGAATTCTTTTTAGATGTGATATGGTATGACACCGACAATGATGGGTTCCTACAAAGGAACTGGCCTTTCTCTTACAGATGAAGGTTGAAAATCTTCCTCTGTGGAAATGTCTGGATTAAAAGGGTAGATAGCAGTAGCTCAGAATGAATTGCTTGCCTTTGTGAAGTCACTATCCATGCATATGCAGCATAAATTGGAGAAACTATTTTTTTCTTTCTTTCTTTTTATAATTTGTTTTATGTCACACCGACACAGATAGGTCTTATGCTGATGATGGGATGGAAAAGGCCTAGGAGTGGGAAGGAAGCGGCCACGGCCTTAATTAAGGTACTGCACCAGCATTTGTCTGGTGTGAAAATGGGAAACCACGGAAAACTATCTTCACGGTTGCCGACAGTGGAGGTCGAACCCACTATCTCCCGGATGCAAGCTCACAGCTGCGCGCCGCTAGCCGCATGGTCAACTCGCCCAGTACTATGTTCTTATGTGTTACGGCCTGTTCATGATTGTTACTCAACCACTTCTCATGTTCGACCCCATCAGATGTCTTCAGTGGGCCAAAGAAGCCTTCATCAAGAGGCTGCATCATGTGAACAGCATGAGAGCGCAAGCAGAGCATAGTAATGACATTTTCTCTGCAGAACATTACAGCACTTAAGCGAGCATGGGAGGTGTGGTTATCAAGTATGAATAACGATCATTTTCATTTGGTTCCACAAATCTGGCAAAATGTTTTTACTATTCATTGAATGCCTCCCATAAGTCCAACCCCTCGTCCATGTTGTGGGAGGTGGGCAACGGCATGAAGTAAGGGATTGTCGGGGGTGATGTACAGCGGGGAATGTGTGTGCTCCATGGCCGCTACAGTAGCTGTGAAGGCCCTACAGGAACCCTGAAAAGTGACAGCTAACGGGGTTCTGGTAAAGTCCTCAATGGCAGATGCGGCGGAAAAGGAGACTTTTGGAATGGCTAAGCTGGCAGAGGAGGCAACCCTCTTCCCGTGGGATTTAAATAAATAAGGGGAACCACTGCCTGGTGGTGAAGAGGGATCTTCAAAGGCTAAGTGAGACAACCCTTACAGAAAACAGCAGGCTTGGAGGCTCAGGTGGCAATCCCACCACCAAGCTCAGGTTGATTTGGGCTAATAACTCACACAGCCTTAAATATAAACTATTAAAGAAACCGAAGTGAAACACAACCGGACGGATAATTTGTTGACTTTTGTCATGAAACGGAAAACGAGAATAGGTTTTTGAAATGTCAGAACCCTGAGAGTGGTGGTGGTGATTATTGTTTTAAGAGGAAGTACAATTAGGCAACCATCCTCTATATAACACTAATCAGAGGGAAAATTGGAAGGGGTCCAACACTTCGAAAAATGAAGATATCGGCCAAAGTAAGACAAGGGCCACGAAGGGCGTGAAAATGAAAGACTCCCTAGTCCTCGCAAACCTAATAGCGTTGGGGTTGGGAAAGAACAAGAGTTGACCAAGAAAGGTCGGATAGGATAGATGAAAGTGAGGAGCCTGGCACAAGTAAGTGGAAACAAAGCCAAAACTCAGCTGAGGGCCCCGTGGTCGCCAACCGAACCCTGAGTGAGAGAGAGAGAGAGAGAGAGAGCAGTAAATTGAAACAAGTGGCCAAAGTGATGGAGGAATACAGGCTGGATATCTTTGGATTAAGTGAAGTACGGTGGCCACTCTTAATAGGTGCACATTTCTTTATTCTGGGCAAATGGGGGAGGATGCAGAACATAGAGAAGGTGTAGGATTGTTGTTGAATGAAACTGCAAAGAGGAGCCTCCTTGATTGGAAACCCATCTCAGAAAGACTGATGACAGCTCGATTCAAGATCCGGGTTCGCAATTTGGAGTTTGTGACGGTAACGAAAATGGGGAGCTTTTCATTGATTTCTGTACTGGCCATGATTTCGTAGTGGGTGGTTCTTAATTCCCTCATAAACGATGCCATAAGATTACATGGGTGTCGCCAGATCATGTTACAGAAAACCAGATAGATCATATCGCCATAAGTAGAAAGTTTAGAAGATCAATGACTGATGTGAGAAATAAAAGAAGGGCAGATATTGGAAGTGATCATCACTTGGTAGTTGCAGAGTTTAGAATGAAAATTGTGGCAAGTGGAAGGAAATTTGAAAGGCAAAAAAAAAAAGATTTAGGTAAATTGCAAGATGAAAGCAAAAGGGAAGAATTCCAGATAGAATGAAGAAACCGCTTTGAAGCTTTTGCTGTTGAACCAGAACTTATGATGGATGTTGAATTATCATGGAAGAAAGTTAAGAATACATATTTAGAAGTTAGTGAGAAGATACTTGGATTTCACAATTATCTCAAGAAGGAATAGATGTCTGATGGTACTTGGAAAAAAATAGAGGTTAGAAAGCTAGTTAAGGCAAAGATTAATATGCGTAAAACAGGACAACAGAAAGCCACAGCACAAAAGGGATATGTTGAAGCTGATAAGAGTGTGAAGAAAAGTGTAAGAAAGGATCATACACAGTGGGTAGACAAACAAGCACGAATGGCAGAAGAGGCATCAGCAAGGGGAGATACTAAGGATTTGTATAGTATCACAAAGAAACTGTCAAGGAGAGGATTTATCAGGAATAAACCCATTAAAAACAAGAGAGGTGAACTACTGACCACCCGGGAAGAACAGTTACAGAGATGGAAGGAACATTCTCAGAGTTGCTCAATAGAGATATAGAACAGAATGGTAACCAACAAACAGAACCAGTAGATAGTGGCCCAAGAATAAATTTATATCCTCCAACTTGTTCAGAAATAGAGAAGGCCTTGAAACATATAAGAACTGGAAAAGCACCAGGTATGGATAATATCGCACCAGAAATACTTAAAGCAGATATTGAGACCTCGGCAAAATTATTGCAACCCCTGTTGGAAAGGATCTGAAATGAAGAAAAGCTACCAGCTGAATGGAAGAAAGGCTTGATTGTTAAGATACCAAAGAAAGGGGATATTACTAAGTGTGATAACTGGAGGGGAATTACATTGTTGTCAGTACCAAGTAAGGTGCTTTCAAGGATCATTTTAGAGTGGGTGAAGCATGTTGTGGATTTGCGCTTTAGAAAGGAACATTTAAATTTAAGAATTTCATCTTATATCCGTATTGAACTGAGAACGTAAGAGAGGTAACTTAAAGGGTCCACCTTTTCAATACAAATAAATGTTATAATGGTTAAGTTACAACATACCGTATTTACTTCGGACTAGTTTCAACACTGTTTAGCGTCATAGTCAGTCAAAATGTGAGAACAAGCATAGGTACATATATACAAACTTACATAATACACAAAATATTATAACATTACGCTTAAATGTGTTGTTCCGATAATGACTGTCAAATTCTGAACTTGTGATTGAAAATCTATTCACTATTTTATTCCCCACTAGCTGATGTAGCTTTGCTACGGGATTCTCGGAAGAACTGACTTTGTGGTTTTCCTAACTGAAGTCAACATAGGTCATTACAAAGACGTCAGTAGGAAAGTAGCGATTAAAAGCAATGTTATCATATAAAATTATTGATGAAATGAAAAACCGCACATTTTCTCACTTTTAGCGAACAGTACTACGGTCACAAAGTTTACACAAGGAGTAATTTTAATACCACCTATTCAATACAGATTTATTCCACTATAGTGTGGTTAAATACACATGGAAATTATCAGAAATTTGAAGTACATGTTTCGCCCACTATTTATTGGGCATCATCACGAGAATAATGGTTTGTAACAGTACTACGGTGCTGATCAAACAGTCCAGAGTTCCAGAACTGGAATGATCAGGCCGCAGACAGCCATGAACACTCCTCTACCATCATTCCGTTAAATATGCACACTGCTCACTCCAACCAGTCCCTCAGAGTAGAGATGGAATGTAATGATGAACCAGTGTGTTATGTACCAGTAGTATCAGAAAATTCACGAAGCAGAGGAATAGCATGCCATAGAAGAAAGTTATCTAACTTCCCAGCTACTTCCCGCCAATATTCAGGCAGGCTGTTACAGTCGGTATGACGGGCGAGTTGGCTGTGTGTTTAGGGGCGCACAGCTGTGAGCTTGCATCCGAGATATAGTGGATTCGCACCCCACTGTCGCCAGCCCTGAAGATGGTATTCCATAGTTTTCCATTTTCACACCAGGAAAATGCTGGAGCTGTACCTTAATTAAGGCCAAGGCCGCTTTATTCACACTTCTAGCCCTTTCCTATCGCATCGTCGCCGTAAGACCTACCTGTGTCAATGCGACGTAAAACAAATTCTAAAAAACGACCTATCTGTGTCGGTGTGACGTAAGGCAAATTAAAAAAGTACTCGGTATGCAGCAGTAATCCTATCTATCAGGGAAGGGTGGCAACAGAAGACACAAACACATCACAACAAACAATAGTCAATGTAATGTTATTGTTGATCAATTTTATGAGCTATCTATATTGTAGGCCTTTACATGTAGTTTTCTTTTGACTCTGTGATATTAGGGTGTCTTATAGAATTATTTATAGCGTAGACTGTAGTTTCTTATTCTCTGACTTTACATACCGATTTTCATTAAAGTCTGTTTACCCATTTTTTCTCATGACTCGGCGCTGATATGGCCTTAGTAACAAAAATCGAAATTCAAGAATATTTCTGTAACCATAGCCAGTACGATAACAATGTATAAGAAATGGTCGGAAATGTAATACTATATAACTCGAGAGACCACTAATAACAAATATTATCGAGAAATAAATTTTAGGCCTTCCCCTAAACTACCATTTCACTCAGCGTGCATACAATAAGTTACGGCCTAGATTACAGAGCGACTTATTCCCCGACTTTGCATACCGATTTTCATTAAATTCTATTCAGCCGTTTTCTCGTGATGCATGTACATACATACAGACAGAAATTGCGGAAAATTAAAAAGTACATTTCCTTGTTACTGCGGACACGACTGATACAGAAATACCATCCTTTTTAAATTCTGAGCAATGTACAGACAAAACTCTTATTTTATATATTTAGATTTTACTCACATTTAAGCATAATGTTATAATATTTTGTGTATGTTTGTATATATGTACCTACGCTTGTTCTCACATTTTGGCTGAAGATGACTCTAAACAGCGATGAAACTAGTCCCAAGTAAATATGTTGTAACTTAACCATTATAACATTCATTTGTATTTAAAAGATAGACCCTTTAAGTTACCTCTCTTAGAAAGGAACACGTTGGTTTTCATAAACACCGTAGCTGTGTCGATCTCATAAACACTAAGAATTATCTTGGAACAAAGTACAGAATGGCAGAACACCCTCTACTTGACTTTCATTGATTCTGAGAAGGCCTTTGACTCTGTAAATAGAAGAGTTATGTGGCAAACACTTGAAGAAAATGGTATACCATGAAAGATATTGAATCTTATAAAGGATATGTACATCATCATCATCATCATCATCATCATCATCATCATGAATGTCCCACTCCAGTCACCCGGGTGTGGTTAACAAGCCTCCTCCACTCCTTTCTGTCCTTCCTGCTCCATTACTTCCGCCACATCCAATCCAGCTTCTCTAATGTCCTTCCAAATCTGATCCATTCAACTTCTCGGTCTTCCAACTGGTCTCTTTCCCTTAACTTCTCTTTCCAATTCCCTCCTTGCTACTAATTCCTTTCCCATTCTTTTTACATGTCTGAACCATCTCGGTCCTGCTTTCTGTATCTTCTGTACTAACGGTTCTATATTTAGCTCTTCTCTGATTTTAATATTTTGAATTCTATCTCTTCTTGTCTTTCTAACCGATGTTCTTAAAAATTTCATTTCTCCTGCTTGGATCTTACTATCTTGTTGCTTATTAGTTACCAGCGTTTCTAGTCCGTATGTTACAATTGGTATGAAATACTGTTTATATAATGTTAATTTTGTTCTCTTCGGTACTTTGTCATCCCATAAAAGTTCTCTGACTTGATGATAAAATGTTGTACCTTACTTAGTCTGTTATTAATTTCAGGATTAATTTTATTACTTCCATTAATAATGCTACCCAGATATGTAAACTGTTCTACATTCTCTAACCATTCTCCATCTATGTTCACTTGGCTTCTCTTTTTCTCTTTTCCACAGTGCATGACTACAGTTTTCTTTGTACTAATTACCATTCCAAACTCCTTCAGAGTTTCATTCCAAATGTCCAGTCTCCTTTGTACTTCCTTTTCTCCCTTTCCCCAAATCACCACATCATCTGCAAATACCAAAGCATTCACTTCATCAGGATATGTACGATGGTTTTAAATGTCAGGTTCTGCACATGGGAGATCTTACTGAGCCAATAGATGTGACATCGGGAGTTCGACAGGGTTGTATTCTTTCTCCGACACTTTTCCTACTTGTGTTGGATAGTGTTGAGGAGAGCGTATCGAGGTCAGAAAAGGGGGTCTAGTGGGGTTTACAAGATAGGTTAGATGACCTTGTTTTTGCAGATGACACCTGCCTACTGGCTCAATGGTTCCAAGATATGGAAGAGAAGAATAAGCGGTTGAAGGAGGAGGGAGAGGATGCTAGACTTAAAATAAATATTAATAAGACCAAGATTGATGATAAATTGTCTATAGATGATAAAGAGATAGAACAAGTAGACTCCTTCGTATATCTTGGGAGTATGGTTACTACAACTGGAGGAGCAGAAGGAAACATTAAGAGTCGTATCAGGAAAGCAAAGGGTGCTTTTGTTCAATTGTATCCTACATGGAGAAACAAGAACATTTCTAGAAAGACTAAGCTATGACTTTTTAACACAAATGTTAAGTCCATTCTGCTTTACAGTTGTGAAACGTGGAAAGTTACCCAGAAGACGACTAAACAACCGCAAGTCTTCGTGAATCGCTGTCTATACTGCTAATAATAAGAGTTGGCGTCTGACATTTCTTAGAGGGAGGTCCGTTTACTGCCTGCCGAGGCGGGATAAAGGGAGTGGCTGTGTGGTTGCCGTGGAAACGAGGGTGGGGCGACTGCGGTTGCCATGGAGATAACACTTCAGGGCAGCTCGTCTTGCTGGGAGTTGCCAAACCTGTCAGTGTCTCTGATAAGAACCTGATTGTATAAAAGTGATCGCAAATGGGACGACACCGCCTGGCCAGGTAGTCTACAACAGATCAAAGCGGTCAGAATGAAGGAGGGAACAAGTAAGCCGGAAGCGAGGGGTAAGAGTATGTAGAAAGGAATGCTGGAATGTGGCAACATCGTGAAATGGCACGTACAGTGCTCCTCCCTCCAACCTTACCTGTCAGACGCCAACTCTTATTAATAGCAGTATAAGACAGATCATCAACAAAAGATGCCTGGACATTATTTCAAATGAAGACCTATGGGAAGAAACTAATCAGCAGTCAATTGAAATACAGATAAAGGAGAGAAAATGGAGTTGGATAGGACATACTTTAAGGAAGCCCGCTGGAGCCACTGAAAAGACAGCGCTCGACTGGAACCCCCAAGTTGCTAGAAAGCGCGGACGTCCGAAGAAGACCTGGAAAAAGATGATTAAAGAGGAATGTCTAGCAGTGGGGAAAACTTGGAACGAAGTGAAGAGGTTAGCCAACAGTACGGACAGATAGAAGTGTTTCACGGAAGCCCTATGCTCCAGGAGGAGCAACAGGACATAAGTCAAGTAAGCCATTCATTGAACAGATCACTACTGATGAAGCCAGAATCTGATGTTAATGGTAGTATACCTTCAGGTGCTTTTCATCTAAACTCTCCTTTCAGTTCTAGTGAAACCTACTGCACTGCACTTTGTTGAAACCTACTGTCCTTCCAAAATTGCACTTTTCTGGGGCACGAAGTGTCAATTTATGACACATATAATCTGATAACCCAGTTCTTCCCAGCCATATTCTTCTCAGTATTAAAGCTGTGTTTTATTTATTTCGCCTCAGCAAAACTGTATACAAGTTTTATGATTTGTTTGCATGTTCTGCTGTAAAAGTGGTTATCAAGACATCGACTCAATTCTTTTTCCCGAGGCAGTGTGAATGTTGGTTTGATTTGATCCAATGATAAAGGAACATTTCTCTGAAACAATGATGTACAAATAAATTAGCCTACCCATATTTTTAAAATGCACATCAATAAGCCACTATCTGGAAATATTAAGTGACTTGAGTCTCTTCCTCGGAGTAGATTCATTAATGACAAGAGAAGCACCCACACTTCCTCTTACTTTCCACTGGTGAAACTCTAGACTGATTCTTTCAAAATTTGCTCTATAAAGATAGTTTCCTATCTGACTTCCTCTTATAGTAGGCCATTTTTACCAGCAAAGAAATTAAATCACAAATTAGAATTCAAAACACAAACACGCTCTGTAAGAGTACACTCTTTGAGGATTCGATATGCGCGCTCTTTAGTGACTCCAAATCAACTTCAAAAGTTTGTCACTAGAAAACACTACCATCCACCAAACAACCCACAGCACACACAAAAGTAAGGTTACACAGCACTATCAATTGCACAAGGCAGAAACAATTATGTGCTGCATTCCCATTTAGAAAATATGTAATTTTTGAGGTCATAACATTACAGTGAAACTTGTAAAATCATTAAGTTACCCATATAATATGAAAAATAAAGCAGAAGAAAACCTACTAAGATTCCAATGATCTCATATCACGAGCTTTTTATGCGTCTTGAAAATCATTATATTCAGCAGTTCAGCCAACATGAAAAAACTGTGATATGTGCTCTTAGTGCCTTCCAGGTTAAAAATAAAGACCTCAACCAAAAAGCTTGAAATGATCAAGTTCTTGAAATCACATAACACACTGATCGATAATACAGTTCCAATAAATACTGTGTTGTCACAGATAACAAAAGAAGCTGACATTGACAAATGGTGTATGTTACTAATGAAATAGCATGACCTTGCTGTCAAGAGATTTTAAGATTAGCACCATAACAATAATGCTTGAACCTGACTGAATTAGTGTGATGCAGCTCAAACGTCACATGAGAAAAGAGAAAGTGAATCCATCATTAAGAGTCAGTGTTTGCAGAGTTTTGCATAAATGTGTGGAAGATATTGGTAGGGACTAGCAGGGAAAATGTGTACAACATATTACAAGTATAGGAAGAAGAAGATATATATCCCTAGACATTGGAACAGACGGTCAGATTGCCATAAACATGGTGGATAGCAGGGTCAGTGACAATAACATTGAAGACAAGTAATGTAAGTACGAAGGGGTACCCAAAAATAACCAGAATAACATTGCCGTGGGCGAAGCTTGTGTAGTACGCATTTCTGCCACTAGGCATGTATAGCACAACTCATGGCCAGTTCAGTGCCGCCTGTGTTGTCGACCTGGCCTGTTCTGTTCATGTGCAGTGATTGTTTTTGCTAGCGCTGTTTTTGTTCTTGTTTTTTTTTTTAAATG
This sequence comes from Anabrus simplex, assembly GCF_040414725.1. NCBI lineage: Eukaryota > Metazoa > Arthropoda > Insecta > Orthoptera > Tettigoniidae > Anabrus > Anabrus simplex. The sequence continues at coordinate 492,164,199 of NC_090265.1, forward strand.
ATCGCCATTTTAAGTGAACAATATGCAGCTGTGAAATTTTCTTTTCTACTCGGTAAAAATGCTACTGAAACTGTTTAATGTTGAAATGACGTATGGCTTTTCGTGCCAGGAGTGTCCGAGGATAAGTTCTGTTGACAAATAAAAAATTTGCCAAAAGGCAAAAAAGTATCAAAACGGTGGAAGAATTTTAAATATTGTAAAACTTAGTAAGTTCGGCTCGCCAGATGCAAGTCTTTTCAATTGACTCCCGCAGGCGACCTGCGCGTCATGATGAGGATGAAATGATGATGAAGACGACACATACACCCAGACCCTGTGTCAGCGAAATTAACCAATTATTACTAAAATTCCTGACCCTGCCAGGAATCAAACCCGGGACCCCTGTGACCAAAGGCCAGCATGCTAACCATTTAGCCATGGAGCCAAATGCTTTAATGTTGAAAACAGCTTACAAAGATGACGGTATGGGAAAAACTCAAGTGTACGAGTGGTTTGCCTGGTTTAAAAATGGTGACGTGTCGACTGATGACAAATCTCGTGCTGGACATTCATTAACTGCCCGAATCGACGAAAATGTTGAAAAAACTCGAGAACTTGTGCTCACAGATTGTCGACAGACAATTGATCAACTGTCAGAGATTAGTGGGTTAACTTGGAGCTGGGTTCAGCAAATTTTAACAGAAGATTTGGGAATGAAAAGGGTTGCTGCCAAGTTTGTTCCTAGGGTTCTGACCGACAATAAAAAAGAACGAGTTGAAACATATAGTGTTTTGAAACAACAGCTTGAAACTGATCCAGATTTTCTGTGAAAGGTGAATCATGGTGCTATGGTTACGACCCAGAAACAAAGCAACAGTCAAGCAAATGGAGGACGTCATTGTCACCCCGTCCAAAAAAATGTCAAGTTGAATCAAACATCAAAACAATGCTGATTTGATTTCTTGATGCCAAGAGCGTAGTTCATTCAGAGTTTATTCCCCCAGGTTAGACCATCAATCAAACCTTTTATTTGAAAGTTTTTTTTGCTATTTGTTTAACGTCGCACCGACACAGATAGGTCTTATGGCAACGATGGGATAGGAAAGGCCTAGGAATGGGAAGGAAGCGGCCGTGGCCTTAATTAAGGTACAGCCCCAGCATTTGCCTGGTGTGAAAATGGGAAACCACGGAAAATCATCTTCAGGGCTGCCGACAGTGGGGTTCGAACCCACTACCTCCCAGATGCAAGCTCACGGCTGTGCGCTCCTAACTGCACGGCCAACTCGCCTGGTTTGAAAGTTTTAAGAAGATTGGACAACAGTGTTCGTCGAAAACCAATTTGTGACAGACAGGAGACTGGTCCTTCCACCACAACAACTAACCTGCACACAGAGACAGATCTGTAAAGACAGTTTTTGGCTAAAAATGGCATGGTTCTGCTGCCTCACGCACCTTACTCGCCGTGCGACTTTTTCTTATTTCCACGCATAAAAAGGGGCATGAAAGGACACTGATTTAACAACACTGAAGAGGTCAAGAAAAAAAAAAACAGGGGAGGAGCTGCAGCCATTTCTAAAGATTACTACAAAAAAATGTTTTGAACAATGGAAGCACCGGTGGGACAAATGTTTAAGCTGTAACGGAGAGTATTTTTAAGGGGATAAAGTTGTTCTGTAAAAAATTTGAAAATATGTAGTTTTTAAAAAATAATTCCATTTTTTGTGCATACCCCCTCATATGTACTACTGCGTACTGAAATAATTTATAAAGCATATACAGTATATAATAAATTAGATATATATATATATATATATAAATAAAAACATACATTCATGTATAACAACATTGGTGATATAGCTATTTATATCACATGTACTGTATTTGTTTCGTAGTTTTTCAGATTATCCGGCTTTTCGATAATCCAGATCAGTGTCTGTCCCATTCAATCTGGATAAACGAGGTTCTTGTGTATATATCCTAGATGTACATGAATACTACAGCTGACAGCTGTATCGTGGGTAGTTAACAATGACAAAGACAGACCGCTCACATTTGACAGGTTGTATGTTAACCTTGAATGCAATAATTTTACACACACAATGAAAGATTAAGGAGAAATAGGAAGCGATCACCTATAACTGACCTTGGAAGAGCTGACAGACGTTGGAGAAAACATAGGGTAAAGAAGCTTAAAAGTGTAATGAAATTAGGACATACGAGATGAGGGAAGACACTTTTGTAGTCTCCATACCTGAATGCAGGTCAGAAAGAGTGCCATGCTCTTTGTCAAACCACTACACCACAAGGTAAAAGAGGATTGAATAAATAACAGTTTTTTTCTTTTTTTCTTTTTTGTTTTTTTTTGCTATTTGCTTTACGTCGTACCGACACAGATATGTCTTATGGCGACGATGGGATAGGAAAGGCCTAGGAATTGGAAGGAAGCGGCTGTGGCCTTAATTAAGGCACAGCCCCGGCATTTGCCTGGTGTGAAAATGGGAAACCACGGAAAACCATATTCAGGGCTGCCGACAGTGGGGTTCGAACCCACTATCTCCTGGATGTTACAGCAGCAGAGCCCCTGGTGGAAGAACTGAAACCGAATTACTTCATAGTCACATGTAGTCAAAAGTACAATGAATCTGTGGTACTATGTTTACATTTTAGTGGCTATAGGAGTGTCCTTTGTTATGATTCAAGTTTTGATAAATGCAGGGCTTTGGCCAGTAAATCATAAATCTTTTGTTTTTACGGGCGATTAATATTGTGCTAGACTTCAAACATGAGACACAATAAGAAAACTGAGTGTGATGACTAATCAAACCAGGCCAATTTGAACAATTCTTTGCAAATTCAAGGCGTGTATACACTTGAGCAATCACCCCGAATGAACATGCATTGCCGATGCAGCCGCGACAAGCACGACCCGCATGCCAATCTGTTGTGGAGGAAACCACTGTATTCTGACCTCATGCGGACTGAACAAACAACACTGTCTGTGTAGTGTAGTGTATTGTGAGAGTTTTGTCTGACCTGAGGCTAAAATTGTGAATCAAAAATTGATCGTCGCCAGTTATTGTTAAATGTATTTATTGCATTCTTTGAAAACAAAAAGGAGAAAGCGGTGGTGGCAAAGATATCTGTATGAAGAGAGATGTAATGCTCAAATGTTAAAAACGATTAGACATGAAACAGACGACAATTTAAATTTTTTTTACGAAAATGTCATCTGAAAATTTTAAATGGATATTGCATAGTATTGAGAGAGAGAGAAGACACAACATTTAGGAAAGCCATATCTGCCGAAACACAGCTAGCTGTGACACAGCGATTTCTGGCTACAGGAGACTCTTACATGAGTTAGCAGTACCTTTTCAAAATTTCCGAACAAGCAATTGGCAGAATCGTACCTGAAGTGTGTCAAGCCATCATAGCCTGCTTAAAGGATTATGTGAAGGTAAGCAAAATAATAATTAAATACTTAGTTTATGAAGATGATTTTACTATAGCAAATGCAAAGAAAGAAATACAAAAGTATGAATAAAACTGCAGGTATTTACATATTACTTAGCACAGTCTGCAAAAGTTTGGTAATAAGATTGAGCTGAATCGGAATTTTCTGAAACGGGAGATGGGTTTCGCGAATTTGTTAAAACTGCCAAGGGTGAAGTGGGTGATTGGCTTGGTGGAGATTGTAGGAAATTAATATTTGTGCATTCCTGACTTGAAGCTGATGAATGCATTTGAGGGAACGGGGAATACTGTTGAGGTTGTAGGTTTTGGATCAAGGGAGTTCGGCAATTTCTGCATCTAACCATATTAATGTCAAAAAAATACGTTTGATATCCGGTGTTATGCTGTAACACGTTCATTTTTGCTGTACTTTTTTTAGCCTATTTGCCACATATGAGCTGAAGGATGTGCAATCATTTTATGGACTGTCTGGTTCAGCTGCTTTTTTTTTTTTTAAAATACTGAAAAGCTTCATCCATTCTCACATCTCTTTTCCTCTTGTGAAGTGGGGGATCTGTTGGTGTCTTGAAAGTTTTGTATGTGCAGGCCCTCGCAGCACTTTCTAACTCGTCAATTATCTGTTCGGTTTCCTCAGAACGCTGACTCTGTAAAGTAAAAATAATAAAATATATATTACAATAAACTCGGAGAGTTTTCTTTTTCAGCTGTCATCTACTACCGAAGAATGGTTAACTGTTTCTCATGGATTCGACGAAGTTTTGAATTTCCCGCATTGCGTGGGAGCATTTGATAGAAAACATGTAAATTCACAAGTGTCCATTAAAAGTAACCATGACTTTTACAACTACAAATCTCAATTCAGTATCGTATTGCTTGCTTTGGTGGATGCTGACTACAATTTTCTGTATCAAGGCAGAATTTCAGATGGAGGTGTTTTAAGAAATTGTGACATTTATAAGAAAATAGAAAATGGTGATCTGAATCTTGCAGAGCCATCCACATTTGAAGATTTAAATATAAATCATCCTTACTTTTTCTTGGCAGATTCAGCCTTCCCTTTAAATGATAATTTATTGAAGCCATACAGTATTCCGGGATTCACCCAAAAGGATCATTAAAGATAATTTTGTATTATAGATTAAGTCGAGCGCGTAGAGTAGTGGAAAATTGTTTTGGGATATTATCAAGCGTGTTTTACGTTTTTCGGAAACCTTTGCTTGTGGAATCTGAGAAAGTTCAAATCATTGTATTAACGACAGTTTGTCTACATAATTATTAAAGAAAAAGTGCTCCTTCAAGAAATTATTATACTCCCTCTACAAGTTTCAATAGTGAAAAGGAGAAATTCAGCCTGGAGATTGGAGAAATGATGTGTCACACAATCAGCGTTCACTTCTACCCATTAAAACATTACCATGCAACAGTAAAGTGAGCACAGAACATATAAGACGACATATGGCAGAATTTTTTTGTTTATCTGGATGTGTCAGCTGGCAAGAGAAATATGCCTAATGTATATTGATTGCTGTTTATAATGACCATTTCCTATTTGTCATTGTAAAAGTACTAAGTTAGCATAGTGTACTTCTTGTTGTAAATAAAGGGTGTGTACTCGTAAATGAAAGGTATAAAACATGAATTTTTTTCTGTTTCAATAAATTTCTCATTTACTTTACATGTAAACTTGAAAAATTGTGAGCTAAGTGTAAAATGTAAGTTAAGGATAATTTTCAAAACTTACACTGATTGTTCCATGAGGTTCAGTTTTCTCGTCAAGGAATGCCATTCCACTGAACGCAAACCATTTGGATTTGTAGGCTTCATCCTGTCCTGAAACAACATAAATGTGATGAAGCAAATGTCATTGGGCTCAAAAGCTTGGGTAGTTTAGTTTTATTTATTTATTCTGTTCAACACAGCCGCAAGAACAAAAAACTGCTGCAGTACTTACCTGATCCAGTCATGTTGCTTTGTTTAAATTCTTGACTTTTCCCTCTGGTAGGAACACTTGAGGCTTTCAATTTTCTTGCGGCGCTCATCTTTTTGAAATTGCATGAGGGCATTAATTTCACTCCAAGCATCTTCCTTTTTTAAAGTATTATAATAGAACTCGTCCTTGTAGTTCCACAGAAGGGGATACTTGTGGTAGTACCCCAGGAGAATAAGCAAATTATCCAGGTACAATTCCATTTCAACTTGAAATTAACTTTCACACTCTTCACTTGCACGAGCGAGATCGCAAATGTATAGGGGAAGCAGTCGGCTCATACTGTTCGGTCTACCCCACTCGTCATCAACGTCCACACTGAGCACAAACATAGCACATGCTCACTTTGAGGTACCAGCAACATTCGGATTGGGCTGAGGCATGCGGAACCATTTGTTTCGCCCTGTACTCTTCTGAGCAAAACTGGGCAAACACATGCTCATTCGGGGTTAATGCTCAAGTGTACACGTGCCTTTATACACATTAAGCGGGTATTAGGAGAAAACAATGACACAGGAAATATGACTGGTTCTTCCATAACAAGCATAGGAGTTCAGGCTTCCAGTATGCCAGCAAGAGGTCCTGTAAATGAAGTTAAACCTGAAGTGAAAAATGTAGCAGTTGCAGAGGGCCTACAACCAGGTAAAGGAAAATTCAAAGAAGAGTGATGTAGGAAACTGACTTGGCTAGTATGGATCAAGGTAAATCTTATGTTTTGTTTCCAAATTCTTCAGATAAGTTTTTCAAAACTAGTAACATGTTTTACAAGGCCATTCAAACTAGAAACACTTAACAATCATAACAAATCTTTACAACACAGATTTTAACAATCATAACAAATCTTTACAACACAGAAACTACAGTATGTGGCAGTCTGTAATTAGTAATACAACACTGTTTCCAGAAAAAACGCCCCTGGCCATGAGTGTAAAGAAAATGGTTTCTAATGAGTTTTGACAATTTGAATACACTTTTCAATATTACGTATTATATTGCAAAGAATAATAAGCCAATCCCAGATTTTCCTAGATTATAGAATGGAGTGAGAAATTGAGAGCAGGGCCGAGAGAGGGGTATGACAATAGAACTATTTACAAGGAATTTATTATTGTCGCGGGCACGAAATTAGGCAGGTCAGAAAAATTACGCTGTTAATAAGGTTATGTACCAACTGGCGATAGAATGTCTAATCGAATACATAATTTTGGAGTGCAAAGCAGTTTCTCTCCCAAGCCCTTGGTGTTAACTCCTACAATTCTGAAAAACAAATTATCTACTACACCTGCAGAGAAGATGGCTGATTTCAGCTGTATAACTATTTTTCACCTAAATCAATTAAAATACTCATAATTATTAAGAATAAAAACCTGAGCAAGTAAATTTAAATCCACAAAATAATGTATTGAAATTTTCAGTAAGCAGCCACATTTTTGTTTTTTTCAGCCAATAAAATGTTGTCGGCAGAAAAATATAGAAAATGGTCTAACTTAAATTTATTATCTGGAACACATCTCCACAGGTCTTTTAGTTTCCCTGGAAAATTGCTCAGAAAGTGGCCGGATAAACGTTGCTAGCTGAGTTTGTTTGGGTCGCTTACTTACAGGTTCACCGCCTTCTCGATTCACAATAACATTGCTTGTCCAGACGCAACATCCTCCCACCTTTGATTTTATACTGTCAAATCAAATTTATTTACACATTAACAAGATATATTAACTCCTATTCACCCGTAAGCGGACTGATACGCGCTCGAGCGGCTGGGGCAGGACTCCACATGGATCGAATGTTTCCTGATCGACGGACAGGTAGAGGTGGCCCTATTGCTTGGTCTCCAGGCTCAACTGATCTGAACCCTCTCGTTTTCTAGTTGTGGGGCCATTTAAAATCATCGGTGTATTCGTCTCCCATGCCTGCTGTGGAAACCCATCGGAATCAAATTGTGGCATCGTGTGAGGACATACGCAATACTCCTGGAGTTTGGGATCGTGTTCACAGGTCAATGAGACATCGATGTGAGGTCTGTATTCAAGCAGGAGGTGGACATTTTGAACTTCTTCTGTAATGACAATGACTTGCGGAAAAAAAATGTTCCGGTGAAGTTCAGTGTTGTGAACTCCATAACTCGGAAATGAAGCATTTCCGGACACATGTTGTAATGCACTATTTTGATTGTCTACATGTAACAAATACATACCTGAAATTATGCCCCCTATTTTTGAAACACCCTGTATATGGAAAAGAAAGGATTCCACCTGATCAATACTTTTATTATACACATAATCCTTACAGTACCGGTTTCGGCCTTTTAGGCCATCATCAACTGTCTAATGTTGATGTTCTACATTAATTACATTAATAATATCTGAAGGAGGTTCCCATCTTTAATTGGCATATCTGGATATGTCTAATGGGGCATATAAGTGGTTTATCGTTTGAATTGCGGTACGTAAGTGCAAATGACTTTGAGGTTTAGGCTGTGATAATAAATACTTAACTTAAACTTAAGAGCTAATCAGTTGTACAAACACATAAAACACATTAAAATGTAATAAATATATGCAAAGCACTGGTTAATGTTTGTCTTCTTATATCTCCTTCTTGGTAAAATTGTGTGACTCTGAAATATGTCAGTTGATGCTGGTGTTCGTGAATAATGATATGATGTAATGGAGCTTAAAAATTGGCGAGTTTAATTGTGCATATCTTGCGTGTGTTTTCTTCTTGTAGTAGTTGTGCTATTAATCGTAGATTTACGTCCGTTGATACTATGTAAGCAATGGTGAATTTCTATGATGTATTGTAATTTGGTGGTTTAGATGTTCGTAATAAAAGATTTGTCGTTAAAACACTTGTCGCTAAAAAGTCAACTTTAGCTTCATGTTGGATAAAATCTTGTTTGTTTGGGTTGGAAGCATAGGATGAAGACGTAGTCTTGTATGGTTAAAATTCTGACAGCAGTGGTGGTTCCTTTCTTGTCTATATTGTGTCTAGTATTATGGTTATCTGTAAAAGATAAATATGTTTGAGCGTGGAATGTGGACTGAAGGAATGCCTAAAGACGTGTGTGAATTATAAAGTGTACTTGCTGCTGTTATTGTTGTGGTTGGGCAGTGTTCTGTTTCAGACCTCGCTGCGTACTGCTGCGAGTACGTCTTGGGCTTATGCTGGCTGTGAGGAGGGGTGTGGACGGAGGGGTAGGGGGATTGGTTGTTGTGGGAGCAGAGGTGGGGTTGGGCGTGTCACTTGGTGGTTTTGTGGCACATGTTGTGCTCTACTTGTTGATTATTTTGAGGTAGTCGTTTTTGAGGGCAGGAATGACTTTATTGAAGATAGTATTGTTCTTTTCTGTAATATCATTTATATTGAAATTGGAATTAGTGTATTGATCTAATGAAATGTAAAACTCTTCTGTTATATTGAGCAAGGGGCCTTTGGGATTTATGTTTAATATTTTAATATCGTTTTCGATGTTCGTAAAGCTATGTTTATATTCTTCAATGTGTTGGCCTATTGCTGAAAAGTGGTTATGCTTTATTGCGTTTAGATGTTCGTTATACCGGATTATGAAATTTCTACCTGTACGTCCAATATAACTTGTTTCGCAATAATTGCACTTGATGCGTTAAACTCCTGATTGGTTGTATTTATTGTTGTTGTTAACAGTTCTAATATTGTGAATGATATTGGAGCTATTGCGTGTGTTTTTTTTTGTTTTGTTTTTTTTGCTAAGGGCTTTACGTCGCACCGACACAGATAGGTCTTATGGCGACGATGGGATAGGAAAGGCCTAGGAGTTGGAAGGAAGTGGCCGTGGCCTTAATTAAGGTACAGCCCCAGCATTTGCCTGGTGTGAAAATGGGAAACCACGGAAAACAATTTTCAGGGCTGCCGATAGTGGGATTCGAACCTACTATCTCCCGGATGCAAGCTCACAGCCGCGCGCCTCTACACGCACGACCAACTCGCCCGGTGTGTGTGGTTTTGAATGCTATTCTTAGGTTGTACTTTTTAAAAACATTAGTTACGGGATATATCTATCTATCTAGGTGTTCTGCCTTATGGCAGGTCTTGTCATGGGATGAACCTCTTCCACTTTTGCCTGTCCTGTGCCAAGTTTTTCATGTCCGAATATTTATTTCCTTGTATATTGTCCAACATTTGATATTTTTTCCTTCCTCTTCCTCGTTTGCCTTTCACCATTTCTTCTATTCCTTCTTTCAGTACATAGTCCCTCCTCAAACAACGTCCGATCCAGTTCATTTTTCTCCTTCTAATGGTTTGTAACATACTTCGTTCTTCTCCAACTCTTCGTAATACCTCCTCATTCCTTACCCGGTCTTCCCATTTCACTCGTTCTATTCTCCTCCATAAGCACATCTCTAGTGCCTCCAATCTTCTCTCATCTTTCTTTCTTTCTCAATGTCCAAGTCTCTGCGCCATACAGCGCTATGCTCCAAATGTAACACTTAGCAAGTCTTTTCCTCAAATCTTTGTTTAGTGGTCCACAAAATAATTTTGATTTTTTCCTAAAGCCTTTTTTGCTATATGTGTGTTGTTAAATGTGAAAGATATGTAATCTTTCTTGGGTTTGTCTACTTTTTTAAATTTGGTTTTGGGTTGAGATTTTTATGTATAATTTTATTGACCATTTCTTTACTGTACCCATCGTGTTTGGCTATGTCATAGATAAGTTGTAGTTCATTGTTTAAGTCTTCTTTTGTTAATGGTATGTTGAGGGCTCTGTGTATCATGCTCAAATAAGCTGCACTTTTTTGTACATTGGGATGGATGGAATCGGTTTTTATGGTGTTTGAAGTGTGTGTGGGTTTTCTGTAGATTTTGTAGGATAGGTGGTTTTCATTTTTGGTTACTATTAGGTCCAAGTGGTTTAGGGAACGGTTGTTTTCTATTTCTTTGGTGAATTTTATATGGGGGTCCAAGTTATTAAGTTTGTCTAAAATGTTGTTTACATCAGTGAATCTGTTATCGATGATGACGAAAATATCGTCAACAAACCTACACCAGAAGAATATGTTATCTATTTTATTGATTAATGTGTGTTCTAGGTAATCTATGTAAATTTCAGCAAATATGCCTGAGTCTGAGGAACCCATAGGTAGGCCCTGCTGCTGGTAGATGGTGTTGTGAAATTTAAAATAATTATTACTGATCATAAATTGGAGTAGTTTCATAAATTCATAAATGCACCATGAGAGACTTTGTCTCTGCTGGTGGTTCCAAGTAGCCTATGCAGTGGCCTCCACGGTATGCACTAGCCATGCGTCTTGGTAGGTGTGCTATTTACCAACTGATGAGCCCAACTTAGCACACTGTGGCGAAATGCTGGCAACCAGGAATGAGTTAGGCGGAAAATTTATAATGTCCAATAAAGGCCCAACTATATTGGTATTATAAATTTACTCATTCGGGACAAATATTTCAGGTTCCCTATGGGAATCAACATCTTTATCATTAGGCAGCACTGCACGGTCAGCGTTGCCAATCCGAGCTCAGAGGTAAGCGACTCTTGACCATCTGTCGCTTCGCCGTTCCCATATCTGACAATAGCGCAGTTTTCCTCACCTACCTAATTCAGTGGCCGCAGGTTTAGTAAAATAGCTAAGGTGCTATGAATTGACTTAATTTCTGAGGTGAAAGATGCAAGTTGTGTTAGTTTACTGCTGAATGAATCAGCAGGGAATGAATGAATGAATGAATGAATCGAAGGAAGAACTAATTCTCTATGTAAGATTCGTAAGGAACTTCAAAATCAAAGAAATTTACCTATTACTCTCACCTTTAGAAAGTTGAAGTGCAGATGGTTAGATGCAAACACTCGAAAAGGAACTTGAAAAACTGGCATTTCAGAATGGTTGTCTGGTTCAAAGGTAGTTGACATTGGAACAGATGGTGCTGTTTCTCTGCTTGGTGCACACAATGGATCATCAAAACATTAGACAAAAGGTCAAACATGTTGTTGCTGTGTACTGCATAGCACATAGGCAGCAATTAAGTGTATTATGCTCTGTAAAAATATGTGGACTATTTGATGGTCTTGATTCATTACTGAAATCACACTACAAATTCTACCAGCAGTCTCCCAAGAGGCTATAAGAAATGCGTCGAGAGTTCAGAAATGTCAGTATTTGCACAGGGTAAGATGGGTAGTCAGTTTGTTTGTATATCAGCCCTAGTGATTGATTAGAAATATGTCATTGTGCACTTAGAAAATGTAATTGCAAGTAAAGATAAAGCGGCTCCAGAAGCAAAAGGTCTACCGAGATGGTGGTGGTGATTGTTGTTTTAAGAGGAAGTACAACTAGGCGACCATCCTCTATATAACACTAATCATCCTCTATATAACACTAATCAGAGTGAAAATATGGAAGGGATCCGATACTTCGAAAAATGAAGATATCAGCCAAAGGAAGACAAGGGCCACGAAGGGCATGAAAATGACAGGCTCCCTAGGATTTGCAACCTAATACCATCGGGGTCGAAAAGAACAAGAGTTGACCAAGGGAGGTTTGATAGGATAGGCTAGATGAAAGCGAGGAGCCTGACACAAGTAAGTGGAAGCAATGCCAGGACTCAGCCAAGGGCCTTGTGGTCGCCAACCCATGCTTCAGAGTTGACAGCCCTTGGGGCCCCTTTTAGTCACCTCTTACAACAGGCAGGGGATACCGTGGGTGTTATTCTACCGCCCCACCCATAGTGGGGTCTACTGAGAAAATTCACTGATTTGAAATTTGTTCATATGCAGCACTTTTTTCTGGATTTTTTTTTTTTAAATCCTGAAGAATTTGTCTCTCCTATTTCAGAGGGAGCAGCTATTTCTCAGTACTATTGAACTACGTGTAAAAAGTACAATAGCATCATTTGAATTACTCAAAACTACCCCTGGTCCAAATGAAGATAAATTTGTAACAAACACCTCCATTAATGACCCTTTGCAAGAAATTCAACTTAAGAGATTTGAACCCATTGCTAGTTCTGCTATAGATTTGCAAAAGGAAAAACTAATCAGCCATAGTGTCAGATAATTGAATGAAAGATTTTTGGTTCATGGAACTGAAGAGAAATGTACAACCTTATATGATACCTTTGCATGGCCAACTGAACTTATCTGGAAAATTATGGTATTGATGATATCTCAATGTTGGCCGAACATTTCAGGGAGTAACTTGCTAAATGTGAAAATGATAGGAACTACATATAACGCATACAAAATGAGTATGAATGAGGAGTTAGTCAGATGAACCTTACACAAGACAGATTTAGATTGTCATTAGAAACATTTTATAGACATGCCGTATCAAGAAAATAAGGTGAAATTCTTTACGTTTCACAGAGAAATTTGTTCAGCGTCTTCAGAAGAAAATTTCAACTGTTCACAAGGAAGACTTCTCCAAGAATGAGGTTTGATTTTAGACGTTAATAATAGAAGTGGAAGTGGTACATTCATTCACCACCAGATGGCACACTGTACGCAGTACAGCGCTAGCATTCGAAGCGGAAGCTGATGGAACCATCAGAATCAGTCTGAGAGGGAGTCACATAACATGTGTCGACCGCCCCAACCACGTCCTCCACAAGAAGGCTGCGAGAAGTAAACAAAAGGCAGTCATTCCATGTGGAGCTCAGGCACTAATACTGGTGAGCACGGTGTATAATATTGATTTTGTTTCATCCCATAAATTAAAATTCACAACTAGAGTGAACCAAGTTCACTTTTTTAGTAAAACTGTTCCAAAACCAAACCTCATGATGCAATATCCCTAAAGGGCCATGGCCTACCAAGCGAAAGCTGCTCAGCCTGAAGGCCTTATGAGGTGTTGTGTGGTCAGCATGACGAATCCACTCGGCCATTATTCTTGGTTTTCTAGTCCGGGGCCGCCACCTCACCGTCAGATGGCTCCTCAATTGTAATCACGTATGCTGAGTGGACCTTGAACCAGCCTTCAGATCAAGGTAAAAATCCCTGACCTGGCCTGGAATCGAACCCAGGGCCTCCAGGTAAGAGGCAGGGACGCTCCCCTACACCACGGGGCCGGCAGTAAAATTGTTCACCAAAGCTAATAACTTGTCATTCCAGATGTATGCCAAACTTTAAGTTATAAAATACCTATTAAGCATTTATCTAAACATACATACATAATCATTATAGACTGTTATGCCTTTCAGCATTCAGTCTGCAAGCCTCTGAGAATTTACTAAACGTCGCCACAATCCTCGATTTGCAACTAGTGTTGTGGCCTCATTTAGTTCTATACCTCTTATCTTTAAATCGTTCGAAACCGAGTCTAACCATCGTCGTCTTGGTCTCCCTCTACTTCTCTTACCCTCCATAACAGAGTCCATTATTTTTCTAGGTAACCTATCCTCCTCCATTCGCCTCACATGACCCCACCACCAAAGCCGGTTTATGCGTACAGCTTAATCCATAGAGTTCATTCCTAAATTCGCCTTTATCTCCTCATTCCGAGCACCCTCCAGCCATTGTTCCCACCTGTCTGTACCAGCAATCATTCTCGCTGCTTTCATGTCTGTTACTTCTAACTTATGAATAAGATATCCTGAGTCCACCCAGCTTTCGCTCCCGTAAAGCAAAGTTGGTCTGAAAACAGACCAATGTAAAGATAGTTTCGTCTGGGAGCTGACTTCCTTCTTACAGAATACTGCTGATCGCAACTGCGAGCTAAATGCATTAGCTTTACTACACCTTGATTCAATCTCACTTACTATATTACCATCCTGGGAGAACACACAACCTAAATACCTGAAATTATCGACCTGTTCTAGCTTTGTATCACCAATCTGACATTCAATTCTGTTGAATTTCTTACCTACTGACATCAATTCAGTCTTCGAGAGGCTAATTTTCATACCATACTCATTGCACCTATTTTCAAGTTCCAAGATATTAGACTGCAGGCTTTCGGCACAGTCTGCCATTAAGACCAAGTCGTCAGCATAGGCCAAACTGCTTACTACATTTCCACCTAACTGAATTCCTCCCTGCCATTTTATCCCTTTCAGCAGATGATCCATGTAAACTACGAACAGCAAAGGTGAAAGATTACAGCCTCGTCTAACTCCTGTAAGTACCCTGAACCAAGAACTCATTCTACCATCAATTCTCACTGAAGCCCAATTGTCAACATAAATGCCTTTGATTGATTTTAATAATCTACCTTTAATTCCATAGTCCCCCAGTATGGCGAACATCTTTTCCCTCGGTACGCTGTCATATGCTTCTCTAGATCTACGAAACATAAGCACAACTGCCTATTCCTCTCATAGCATTTTACAATTACCTGGCGCATACTGAAAATCTGATCCTGACAGCCTCTCTGTGGTCTGAAACCACACTGGTTTTCATCCAACTTCCTCTCAACGACTGATTGCACCCTCCCTTCCAAGATGCCAGTGAATACTTTGCCTGGTATACTAATCAATGAGATACCTAGATAGTTGTTGCAATCCTTCCTGTTCCCTTGCTTATAGATAGGTGCAATTACTGCTTTTGTCCAATCTGAAGGTACCTTACCAACACTCCACGCTAATTTTACTACTCTATGAAGCCATTTCATCCCTGCCTTCCCAATGTACTTCACCATTTCAGGTCTAATTTCATCTATTCCTGCTGCCTTATGACAATGGAGTTTATTTACTATCCTTTCCACTTCCTCAAGCATAATTTCACCAACATCCTTTTCCTCCTCCCCATGAGCTTGGCTGTTTGCAACACCATCATGATGATTTCCTTTTACATAGAGAAGATGTTCAAAATATTCCCTCCACCTCTCCAGTGATTCCCTGGGATCTATTATGAGTTCACCTGAATTACTCAAAACACTGTTCATTTCCTTTTTCCCTCCCTTCCTTAGATTCTTTATTACTGTCCAGAAAGGTTTCCCTGCTGCTTGACCTAGATTAACATAAGAAGTGGCTTAACATCGCACCGAAACAGATAGGTCTTATGGCGACGATGGGATAGGAAAGGACTAGGAGTCGGAAGGAAGCGGCCATGGCCTTAATTACGGTACAGCCCCAGCATTTGATGTTGTCAATCTTATGTTAATTTTAAGGACACTTCCTCTAAAGCATTACTTTGTCAATTTATATTTTTTTCATCTAAACAGTGTTTTATGGCTGAAGATGTTGATAATATACGAAACATGTACCACTTTTGACCATTAAAAAAGCAATCATTGTATCGACTAGGTGGAAAATAAATAAATACTTAATTGTGAATCTATTGAATTTCATTGGTTGCGACAAGCAAAGAATTGCATGAAAGATACATCTATCTCCATTTTATAACCAATATTAAAACTTTAAACAATGTCTAGTTAAACACCGGCTGAATATTGTCTATGCAATGGAAGATCGTGCTAGATTTAGACGTTTAGATAGAAGTTGTCTAAGGCTTAAAACTAGTCATCGTTTCTGCAATCGGCCCAATATCTCTAAACTACTCCAAGCAGTCATGTTCCACTCTGGCTGCGAACCCCGCATATTACAATAAGTAATGTATCATTAACGATGACTAGGCCTTATATTCGCCAGTTACTCAAATCTTATCAACTCTATAGACAAGGTGATTCCCTGAGCCCCACGTTATATAATGTGCTCACATATGATGTTGGTGACAGAATCCGAGAAACAACAAAGACTAAATTATTTCTTTTGCTAGTGGCTTTACATCGCACCGAAACAGATAGGTCTTATGGCGACGATGGGATAGGAAAGGACTAGGAGTTGGAAGGAAGCGGCCATGGCCTTAATTAACGTACAGCCCCAGCATTTGCCTGGTGTGAAAATGGGAAACCACGGAAAACCATCTTCAGGGCTGCCGACAGTGGGATTCGAACCCACTATCTCCCAGATGCAAGCTCACAGCTGCGCGCTCCTAACCACACGACCAACTCACCCGGTAGATGCTATATCAGTTAACAGAATTATACTTACAAGCAAGTTAGAAATGCTAACAGGCAGAACGAGAACAATGACACTCATATCGAATGTATTAGCAGAAAACTACATACAAGTCTATGACGGAGTTGGGAATTCAAGCTGGATAATGCGAATTAATGGAGTACTTCAAGGTGATCCCCTGAGCCCCACCTTATTTAATGTGCTCACATATGATGTTGGTGACAGAATCCGAGAAACAACGAAGACTAAATTTGCCTGGTGTGAAAATGGGAAACCACAGAAAACCATCTTCAGGGCTGCCGACAGTGGGATTCAAACCCACTATCACCCAGATGCGAGCTTACAGCTGCGCGCCCCTAACCGCACGACCAACTCGCCCGGTAATGGAAGAGATAGAAAAGACAAAATCTAGATTTCTCAAAAAAAGCCCCTGGTGTATCGAAGACAATCAAATCCAATCCAGACTAAGCTTGCAAGAGGAACATTCCTAATAGAGGATCTACAGATAATTCTACTACTGACTACAGAAATTTACAAGCTGTTCTAAGATCTACAGAATAAAAAGCGAGACATACCAATGGAACAACAAATATGAAGCTAGACAGAAGATTGAAGCAGCTACTTTGTGAAATGAGAAGTCATGACTAGGCTTGCAGTTCATGGTTTTCACCACAGAATCTGCTCCCGAAAAGTGTTTCATGACCCAGATGAAAATTGTCTGTGTGATCTATGTAACAATGTATGTGGAACTTACCACATAACCACACGCCCAAACCGAACCAGGTCAATACTGGAATATAGCAAGATGTGACATGACTGTTCAGTAGGCTACTATATAAATATGCTGTATTACTACATATAGGTTGAATTCTAAATGGAATATGCAATATGTACCATTATTCGACCTCAATAAATCCTTTAACATTATATCACAACATGCAAATACAAACAAATGAGGTAGTTTTATTGGACTGGCCATAGCAGCCACTTAATGGAAGCATTTAAATTTCCTTTCAGCTGAGTCATCTCTTCATCAAATTCCTCTTCTGTTTAAAATTTCCATACAGCTACAGAATTTTCCTAGGAAGGTCCATAAAGGTGTTATTTATCTTTGATAATACCTACCACCGACTAAGGCAAGTCGAATTTATGAAACAGCCTGATAGTATGTCCCAAAACACTCAACTTTTTGCATAGTACTTACTTGTTTTCAAATACTTGGATGAAGTTATTGTAAAGCTGAATTAAGTTGTCACCTTTCTGAAGAGAAGGATGTTTGACAAAAGTTTCCAGTTTAAGAGTCAACTGGTGCCACAACCTAAAAAGATATTAAGGTTAGTTTGTAAGAGAGTATGACATTTAAAAAATATAAATGTTCGTAAAGTAATAAGAACGTTTATTAATGAAAACATACTTCTTATTATAAAGTTCTTCGAGTTGAGCCCAATCTCCAGCTAATTCTTTATTAGTTTCTTCACTTTGTTTCGACGATAAATAACTGCTGACATCCTTCACACCGGTGGCCGCCATTTTTCCAACAATCACGTTGCATGTTTGGAATAATTTCGATAACTGTATCGATAGTTATTTATTATTGGAACAAGTCGGGGATTGTAGACAATATTGTAGTCGATCTGGGAACGGCGATCTGATCCGATTAATCGATTTCTAAAATCGAAGGATTCTGTACTTTCACGCTTTCCTGCCCTGTGATTAAAATCGTTAAAATCGCACTCGCAATCACGCGATTTATTCTCGCTGTTACCATGGTAACGGATGGTAATGATTCCTAACAGCTGTTTCAAATGATACCACTTTGACAGCGACAGTAATCTCCGTAAGTCTTCAGAATGTGAAGACGTTGGTTCAGCTCCTTAACATGCCCTCAGTATTGTATCCTGAATAATGACGGTCAAGACATACAAGAAGAGAATGAATCCATGGCTTCTATGGCAAAGACAATGGTTTTTAATAGCAATATTGACAGTTATTTTAATGGCTGAGATATATCCAAAGCTTGGAGCAAGAGGAGGTGAGAAGATAATTTCCGTAATATAATTACCTTGTGGCAATATATTATTGTTTATATTTCATACTCTTTTCCTTCCTTGCAGGTCCTTTAAAACCTGAAATTACCATCAAGTATGGGGCCGTGTCCATTATTTTCTTTCTGAGTGGTTTGATTCTCAAAACTGATGAATTGCTCAGAGCTGCTAAGCAATATGATCTACATCTTTTTGTTCAGATATTCACCTTAATTTTAATGCCACTGTTTGTCAAATGTGTAACTGTTTGCTTAATGCTTCTGGATGTAGATGAATGGGTTCTCAAAGGGTAGGTGTTAAAAATAATATCATAACATGCATTTTAGTGAAACATTTATGTAGGCTACATGGATTAAAGTAGATGACCATGTACAGTGACCTCTATATAAGAGTAATGGCAACATTTAAGGGACAGCCAAGGAACTAGTTAGTAGGAGACAGCATCTTGTTAGTCCCATCCTCAGTTCTGTAAGACTTGGTAGTTAGTAGAACTCAGTAATTGTGCTAGTGAGACACATAATTCACTTGATGTGCTCAATTATTGTGATAATAAAGTGCACAGTAACAATAAATTAATGGTTCTGTACAGTGGTGCCAACTAGAATTTAAAAGAAAGTCCCCAAGTTTAGTTCTCTCAGGTCTGCTACGGGGTGGGTTGAACTGCCCTGATGGTGTTATGTTCACAGTCCGGTGAGCTCTCATTAATGGGTTTGGGAAGAAAGTGGGGATACTTCCTTTGAAACGCCTGTTGAACAATGAATTGACGAGTGACTCGAGTTGACTGAGTGCTACAACAAGCTACCTGGACTCCCTGGAGTTCCCATAGAAGTAATCAGTGCAATTAACATGTTATCAATGTAAAGCCAAAAGAGGTGCAGAATTGCAAGTTATAGGAAAATATAAGTTTTGTAAGTGTGTATTAACACAATGCAATTAGAAATGGAGGTATTCATCAAGGCATGTTCAAACCCATTTATTTATAAATGATAGTAATTTTCTGTTATGTGCCCGACTCATTGGCTGAATGATCAGCCTTGAGGCCTTCGATTCAGAGGGTCCCGGGTTCGATTCCTGGCCGGGTCGGGACTGGGTATTTGGTTTGTCCCAACACTTTCCTCTTCATATTCAGACAACACACTACACTATCCACCACCACAGGAACACGCAAGAATGATTACATCCCTCTATATAGGGTTGGCATCAGGAAGGGCATTCGGCCATAAAACTGGGCCAAATCCACATGTGCCACACAGTTCGCACCCGAGACCCCACAGTTGTGGGAAAAGCGGTAGATAAAGACGAAGTAAATTTATGTTATGCGAGTCTCACAAATACGAACCATGTAGCACGATCAGCCGAGAATCCAATTTGAACAGTGTAAAAAGAAAGATGCGTGACAAGGTATGTGAACAGCCATTGAAGTTACAGAAGTTCATTCACTCTCTCTGCCTAGAAAGATTTTCAAATGATATAATGTTAATTGTTTGGCTTCCCTTTTCGACACATCATCTTACAAATTTTAACTTGAATTTGAGCAGTTTATGTTTGGGTGTGATGAGAACAAAGATAAAATTTTACAATTTCATGAAGATGATGTAGGCACTGATTGTCTTTTGTTTCATAGAGGAATATTTCATGAGTCGATGAATGAAGAAAAAATAATTGATAAGTTAGAGAACATTACCAATCACTTC
Source organism: Anabrus simplex (assembly GCF_040414725.1). Lineage (NCBI taxonomy): Eukaryota > Metazoa > Arthropoda > Insecta > Orthoptera > Tettigoniidae > Anabrus > Anabrus simplex. The sequence goes on from NC_090265.1 coordinate 492,184,319, forward strand.
AAGAAAGTAGGTCATCTTAAGGACTTGCTCTCACATTTCTTATTTTAATTTTTTTTTTTTTACAATTGGCTTTATGTCGCACTAACACAGATTGGTCTTATGACGACGATGGGACAGGAAAGGTGTAGGACTGGGAAGGAAGCGACCATGGCCTTAATTAAGGTGCAGCCTGGTGTGAAAATGGGAAACCATGGAAAACTACCTTCAGGGCTACCAGCAATGAGGTTTGAACCCACTATTTGCCGAATGCAAGCTGATAGCTACATGACGCAAACCGTGCAACCACTCGCACAGTGAAGTTTGTGGGTACCCTGATTTGTATTTGTTTGTGCCATTATTATTGAGCCCGTCTGCTGGCCATGATTGTTAAGGCATTGAAGCCTATATGGTCTGACACCGTGGTTAGCTGGTTCTAGTCCTGTTCGTCAAAATATTTTTACCATCAAAATGTTGGCCGGTGTAATCACTAGATTGTGAGCCAAAAGCCTGGATTAAATTCCGAACCTTTTCGCAGTGCTCATATGGAAGGAGGGTATATGATGCTGTTGATGGTGATTCGTCCATTGAATGGGGACATAAAGCCTTGAACAGACCCCTTGCTGCTATTTTACAGGAGTAGGCTATGTCCCGGCACTGGGTATTGCACTGTCCTTTCCTACTATCATATATTATGTCATTCATTTAATCTCGTCTCATTAACTCCTCTGATGAGCTTGGTTTTTGGAAGGGCATCTGGTCATAAAAAGTCACTATGAAGATTCACCCCACTTCATACGTGACCCCGTAGAGGAACGGGACAAGGGTTGGACATCATCATCATCATCATCATCATTATTATTATTCGAATAACCCTTTTGAGGGTACGAGAAATCAACTTTGGTTACTTTTCTTTGCATTTAACTTTCTTCATTTCCAGCCTTCTTTCATTTTGTGAGAATGTTGTTTCTTTTCCTCTTGAGTCCATTTTCTTCCAGTTGTTTTAATGTCTTTCTCTTCTGAAATCCTGCCTTTCGTGTTACTTCTCTGAAACATGTTCTGTTTTCGTTTTTCATATCCTTTTCAATTTCAATGAACCACGTTGGGTTGGATTTGTAACTGTTCAATAAGTTGAAGATTTGTTTAGTTAATCTATTGTTATTCATTCTATAAATGTGTCCAAATAACTGGAGTCTTCTTTTCTTCATTACAGTTGTCAGTTTTTCAACTTTTAAATATAGCTCTCTGTTTGCTTGCAGTCTAAATTCAGCATTGTTGTTTCTTATAGGTTATAATATTTTTTTTTTCAAAATTCTTTTTTCAACTTTTTCTAATTTTTCAAGATCCACAATTCTTGTAAGTTTAAGAGTTTCTACTGCATATAACATTTTTGGCGGGGCCACTGTCTGATAATGTCTTAGTTTCAAGTTCCAAGATATAGATTTCTTATTGTATATATTTTTGTCATATGAAACATCCTTTCCATTTTGTTTACTGTTATATCTACACAACTACCTTTTCTTTTGTGTTGTTTGTTATCCATTCTCCCAGGTATTTAAAGCAATCTGTCAGAGATATTATGTTATTATTAATTGTAATATTTTGAGGGGCATTAATGATGTTTGTCATGAACTTTGTTTTTTCAAATGATATTTGCAATCCTATTTTGGCCGCTTGTTTCTGTAATTCTCGTATTTGTTCTTGAGCATTATGTATTGAGTCTGTAATTAACGCCATGTCATCCGCAAAAGCTAAACAAGCTGGACATTATTATTATTATTATTATTATTATTATTATTATTATTATTTGTGTGCTCGGTTGCATTCCTTATGTCAGGGAAGGAAGAAATTGGGAGTATTGAAGGCAATGCTCCAAGCAGAGAGTGTGGGAAGATGCTTTCAGAAACTAGTGCTGCAATGGGATGCGATGGAAGTTGCAAAAGGTGGTATCATAAGGAATGCTCTGGGGTTAGTGTAGATGATTTTGCCACTCTCAAAGAACCTTGATGTGCATGAGCAACAAATGTAAAGAAGATTTAACTATGTTCAGAAATGGAAAGGAAGAACTGAAGACTATTTAGGAGAAAATAAGACTTTAAGAAAGTATCAAACAAACAGTTTGTGAGCATTTAACAGAATTCTTTCGAGATAATAATATAGCAGGGGATATAACGTGTGGCCAGTCAAATGCTAGTTGCTTTACGTCGCATCGATTTGGATAGGTCCTATGGCGATGATGGGACAGGAAAGGGCTAGGAGTGGGAAGGAAGCGGCCTTGGCCTTAATTAAGGTACAGCCCCAGCATTTGCCTGGTGTGAAAATGGGAAACTACAGAAAACCATTTTCAGAGCTGCCGACAGTGGGGTTCGAACCTACTATCTCCCGAATACTGGATACTGGCCGCACTTAAGCGACTGCAGCTATCGAGCTCAGTAAGTCAAATACAAGAAGTACAATGAAAGCATTTCATGTGTGTGTCAGTTTTGATCAACTGTCAAAAGTAAATTGCACGGAATATTGGCTTGAAGGAATTCTGGTTAGCCATGAACCTACTACACTGCTGTAGCAGGGCAAGGGGTGATACTCCCACATGGCACGTGCCAGGTGGTGGATAGGGGGGTCCTAACCGGCATGCCGGCGATCTTGAGAGAAATAAAATACCTCTCGCGGAACAAACACACAACCCCCTGTGGGTGGGGGATGCAGGCGGAGAATTCACCCACGGTATCCCTTGCCTGTCGTAAGAGGCGACTACAAGGGGCGACCAAGGGATGATCAAATTACATTAGAACCATGAAACTACTTGTGATTAGTACCACCATGCAGGGAACACGATGGGTTGCTTTTACTTGCGCGTAGTACCACTATGTTGGGTACCATATAGGTTTGTGATTAGTAGCAAACGAGAGCGCGACGGCTTTTACAGGATGTTAGGAAAAACTTAAAACGGTCCACCTTTTCAATACAAAAATGTTATATTTATTTATAACATGTATTTGCACTTGGAACTAGTTTCGACGCTGTGTTTGCGTCATCATCAGCCAAAATGTGGGAAATAGGCAAGATGTAGGCATTTATATTACACAAGGCGTTACATTAAACAATACAACTTATAAGGAGATAAAAACAGGGACGAATATAGAAACAAATGAATCGTTGAGAAAACAAAAGTTATACATATTAAAAATAACCTTAACCACATATCTTGCAGTGCGAAAGTGTTCTTCTTGAATGATTCCTGAATGTAAAAAAAAAAAAAAACCACGCGCACACATTTCTGGAGAGCCAGCAGGCAGGACAAAGTAAAGTGAAACCTTAAGAGTTCTTCTGAGAAGAGTTCCTCATTTTTTCTACGTTCCGACTAACTAATGAAGTCTCCCTTGAGTTCCTGATAAACATACACAACAGGAAATTCTCATTCACTCTCAATAATAGCTCTAAAGACCAACGGTAAAATTTTTATTTTAAATATTGTGCAGAGACGTGAAAGCATGATTTTGAACATGATATAACTCCTTCATATAACCCAGTTTTTTAATACAAGGTGTTGCATTAAATAATACACATCTTACGAGGAGATAAAAACAGGGACGAATGTAGAAACACATGCATCGTTGAGAAGGCAAGTTATACATATTAAAAATAAGCTTAACCACATAACTTGCAGTGCGAAAATATTTGCCTTGAATGATTCCTGAATACAAAACGCGCGCGCACACACTTCTAAAGAGCCAGCAGGCAGGAAAAAGTAAGGTGAAACCTTAAGAGTTCTTCTGAGAAGAGATCATCATTCTTTCTATGATCTGACTAACTAATGAAGTCTCCCTTGAGTTCCTGATAAACATACACAACAGGAAATTAAACAATACACATCTTACAAGGAGATGAAAACAGGGAAAGTTATACATATTAAAAATAACCTTAACCACACATCTTGTAGTGCGAAAATATTCGTCTTGAATGATTCATGAATACAAAACACACGCGCATACATTTCTGAAGAGCCAGCAGGCAGGAACAAGTAATGTGAAACCTTAAGAGTTCTTCTGAGAAGAGTTCATCATTTTTTATGTTCCGACTAACTAATGAAGTCTCCCTTGAGTTCTTGATAAACATGCACAACAGGAAATCCTCCTTCACTTCCAACAATAGCTATAAAGACCACGGTAAATTTCATTTTTAAATATTGTGCAGAGACGTGAAAGCATGATCTTGAATATAATATAACTCCTTCATTTAACCCAATTTTTTACACAAGGTGTTACATTAAACAATGCACATCTTACGAGGAGATAAAAGCAGGGACGAATGTAGAAACAAATGCATCGTTGAGAAAGCCAAAATTATACATATTAAAAATAAGTTTAACCACACAACTTGCAGAGCGAAAATATTTGCCTTGAATGATTCTTGAATACAAGACGCACGCGCACATATTTCTTAAGAGCCAGCAGGTAGGAAAAAGTAAGGTGAAACCTTAAGAGTTCTTCTGAGAAGAGTTCATCATTCTTTCTATGTTCCGACTAATTAATGAAGTCTCCCTTGAGTTCCTGATAAACATACACAACAGGAAATTCTCCTTAACTCTCAACAATAGCTATAAAAGACCAACGGTAAATTGTATTTTAAATACTGTGCAGAGATGTGGAAGCATGATCTTGAACATGATATAACTTCTTCATTTAACCACCTTTGAAAGTTTCTCTCTATATTACATAGCTTCATTAACACACCATTCTGTAGATGCACAAAATAATCTTGTAATCTTCACAGGTCAGGTATTCAGCTCGACAAGAGTATAAAATGCTTTTACAGTACCTGTGATTAGTAGTACTATATGCACGACACCGTGGGATGAGAGGACCCATGGTTCTGGCTTGCCTATGATTAGTACCCACTATATTAGGAACACCACAGGATAGTACGAGTCCCTGTGGTTAGTACCCTTATGTGATGAACACCATAGGTTTGCGTTGCCTGTAAATGGCGCCGCAATGTGCGAAACAGCGTAGGTCTGTAATACATGTGCGTATTTCATTACCTGTGAGTAGTACCATAATGTGTGGAATACCGCGAGTCTACGCTACTCTTGATTAGTATCGCAACATGACAAATACCATGGTTCTACTTTCCTAGCGAGAAGTACCATTGTGAGGGGCCACTGACTTGGATTTTGGACCCCTTTTGACTACAAGTATCATCTATTCAGTATTGTGCTATATAAGCAGTCCCTTGGTCAGTAATACTATTGTTCTACGCCAGCTTCTGTGCATGTGAGGCACTGTGGGTCGGTTCCACTGATCATTTTAAATTTCTACCCATCCATTCATTCTTCATCCTCACATTTTGAATTGTGGTCAGAGGATGTTTTTGGGCTTTTAATTTGTCATTTCATTTCATCTCATTTCATACCATTAGGGGCTGATGACCTAGATGTTAGGCCCCTTTAAACAACAAGCATCATCATCATCATCATCATCATCATCAAATCTGGTTAGACGGTATAATTCTTAACCCTTTAGTGACACACACGGTAAGCACAGAACAATCGTCTGAACAGGACGATAATGACAAAAACTAAGACAAATCTTCACTGAGGATTCAGTTATAATCATGGAATATTGAAGGTGTAAGGAACATGGCAAACACAGTTCAAGATTGATACAGGCATTTGAGTGATAATATTGGTAGAAACTTATCTAACTGAAGAATGGCAGACCATTATGACATGAAAAGCATGAGTTGGGAGATCCAAAGGAGGCATTGAAAGTATATTTAAGGAACAATTCTCACCATTTAGTGCCCTATATAGATCCAAAATGTTTTAGTAGTTAGAACCAACCAATGCATATATGTCCGTACACACTTTCAGTCACATAAAACTTGAATGGAGATAATCAAGGAAATCAGTAGAGCTTTGACAATGACAGACAAAACAGTGTAATTATTTTGGCCAGAGACCTAAACTGTCACATATATAGAGTTGTGTAAAACCACGGAACCAGGCGAGTTGGCCATGCGGTTAGGGGCGCGCAGCTGTGAGCTTGCATCCGGGAGATAGAGGGTTCGAACCCCACTATCGACAGCTTTGAAGATGGTTTTCCATGGTTTTCCTTTTTCACACCAGGCAAATCTTGGGGCTGTACCTTAGCGAAGGCCACGGCCACTTCCTTTCCATTCCTAGGCCCTTCCTATCCCATCATCGCCATAAGACCTATCTGTGTCGCTGCGACGTAAAGCCACTAGCAAAACAAAAAAACCACCACAGAAGTCCTAAGTTTTCTACAAGAAGAAGGCCTACAGTTAATTAAAGTCCCCAATATTAAGACCTACATCTGTCATAATGGTAACAGCACAATAGATTTAGTGTTTGTTAATTCATAATTTGTACAAGTCTAACAAGAGGTCATTCTAGAAGTACAGAGGAAACATCTACCAGTTGCACCTACTCTACAAATTAAGAATAAGATGATTGAGAGGGACATGCACCATACACAAATAAGTAGGTGGTGATGATGATGCCTGTTGTTAACCTATTAACCTATCATACATTCAAAAAAGAAGACAATCAGATGTTAATCTGCTGCAAGAGAAGAATCCCAGTGAAGCTGCCTTGAAATTAGCAGAATTGTTACAGAATGTTACTCTACCAACCATTACTGAATTTAGAAAATCAAAACCATGGTTTTTCAAATGAAGAATGAAGAAAGAGATGAGCATATAAACTTCTAATGAAAGAAGCGCACAGTTTAGGGAAGAGGAAGGAAAACGACTAATAGAATGTGCCAGTCAAGATCCTTACTTTTACAACTTGCTTTACGTTGCACCGACACAGATAGGTCATATGCCGACGATGGGATAGGAAAGGCCTAGGAGTGGGAAGGAATTGGCCATGGCCTTAATTGAGGTACAGCCCCAGCATTTGTCTGGTGTGGGGCTTGACCCACTATCTCCCGGATGCTAGCTCAGAGCTGCGCGTCCCTAACCACACAGCCAACTTGCCCGGTTTTATCCGTACTTGGCACTGAATCAAAGGCAACCAAAGTTCCCCAGGAATATACCAATGGAAGTATGGGAAAGGCATATGAGTGCTTGAGGAAAGAGATACACGTCCACCAAACTCCATCATATCTGCTCCTAAAACAATTCCGGAAACAAAAGAATGTTCAGCTGAAGAAACAGTAACAACTATACAAGCATTTAAAAATTGTAAGGTGTGTGAATTAATGAACATCGGAAAGCTGCTCTTCCAACTATGAAAGATTCAATTAATACCTACTTAACAAGTGTTGGCAGCTAGGCATGGTTCCTGACAAATGGAAAAAAATGTTTTGTAAAGATGCTCTACAAAGGAAAAGGGGACACCGCAAATCCTAACACATATAGAGTAGTAGTGTTAAAATGTACGCTACTGAAGATGCTGATATCACCATTGGGTAAATGCCTCACTACACTAGTAGATGATAAATGATCAGATTTGCAGTTCGGATTTAGAAAGGGAGGATCAACAATACTAGCTGTCCATTGTCTCCAAAATAATATAGAAGTTGCCCTAAAGAAGCCCAGGGTAAACTGTACATCATCTTTATCGATTATTCAAAAAGCTTTGGTGCCATTAGCAGAAACGTACTTTTAGAAAAAACTAGAGATCATCACTGGCCCTATGAATTACCTAATACCACCGATTCTAAATAACTGGATAGAAATAGATGATGGCATTATTAGACCAAATATCTCGGAGGAAACTTTTGGTGTACTTCAGGATGGCCCCCTAAGTTGATGCAAGTCTGATAAACGTATGTAACTTGAAAACAATATTCTCTCACCCATGGATAAATAATGCAAGTATCAAGCTCAAAATATTATTATTATTATTGTTATTTTATTATTATTATTATTATTATTATTATTATTATTATTATTATTATTATTATTATTGTTATTAATTACGCAGTCAAATAATCGCATTGTGTGTGAGGTTATGTGATGAAGCATGTACTGTATTGACATTTAAACTGTATGTAAGAACCTGTCATTAATTTATTCTTACCTGTATATATAATTTGTAATCCACTACAATATTTTGAAACACACTGTAACATCCAGAAAGGCACTGGATAGGCGAGAATTATGGAGAATATTCTGTACGCTATATCTCTGTATTAAGCACTCTAGAATTTACGAGAAGGTACTGTATTTTGTGACATATCTTTCTGGAAGCTTGGCCAGGCACCTATATAAAAGTGTGATCTTGATGGTAGAGAAGAGTTATTGTTTAGTAAGAGTCATGGTTTAACAGGAGTTGTTCTGACCAGACGTGTGCCGTGCTAACGAGTGTTTGAAGTATGTGAATTGGCTTAGTAAAGATGGTAGTTGACATGAAGTGGTTGCATTCTCCATGTTGAAGTGATAGGCAGTTATTAAAATGGCGGCTTTGTTGATGTTCTCGGAGTGAAGTGTTTTGTTTGTGATACAGTGATTCAGGTTATATGCATTCAGTTTTTGTAAATGTTTGTAAATAAATCCGTGTTCACAAGTTGACAGCATTTTGTGTTCGTCATTGTGGATACATCAAAGTCCCCTACTGTTCAGTCATAGCTAGAGCACACATTGTGGAATCAGTAAATTTGGACGTCAAACAACTTACGTATGCTGATGATATGGTCATAAGATCTTTGCTGGAGAAGGAACCACAGGCAACATTCAGTCAAATATCAGGATGAGCTGAAGCTGAATATACAAAAGACTGTTTACATCCATGACATTTAGTCGAGGGAGCCAGCATGAAATATTCTACATGGAAAACCAAGAATTTAAATTGGTAGAGCAATTTAAATATTTTGGTGTAATCTTTCAAACTCATAGCAACATATTTTTAATTCCATGTCAGTGATCGTTTGAACACATCAATCACTTAAACAGTATATCTTTACCAGCAGCCATTAAACTTTTCCATATAAAAGTCAATCCAGTAGCAATATACAGCTTAGAGAATATTTGAGAGTATCTGAGTCAGAAACAGCTAGACTCATTCAAGAGGTTGAAGGCAACTTATTTGAAATGAGCTCTCTGCCCTCCCAAGTATACTTCATCTCGCCTTGTTTACAAGTTGTCTAGAGAAGTATTCTATGTGGAGAACTGAGACTACAGTTGTTACTTCCAGCGATGTCTGTATATGTGCAACTTATCTGAGACCTTTGATTCAAGAAAGATATGGAGAGAGTTTTACTCAGCTGAATCCATGATAAATGATGGGTGGACACAAGCTGGATATAAGCTATGTCGCTTAATGACGAAGCTCTCTGTCTTTTTACATTTTGCTGTACATCGCACCAACACAGATAGGTTTTATGGTGATGTTGGGATAGGATAGGTCTAGGAGTGGGAAGGAATCGACCAAGGTGTAGCCCCAGCATTTGCCTGGTGTGAAAATGGGAAACGACAGAAAAACATCTTCAGGGCGACAGTAGGGTTCGAACCCATTAACTTTCAAATGCAAACAAATAGCTACATGCCCCAAACTATGCAGCCACTTGCTCAGTGAGACTCTACATCCATGGGTTCCACCACAAGATGTATAGCATAAAGACCTACCATGAACCAGCTCTGACATGCATCTCTTTCAGGTGTGGCAACAATAGGTACCATGTGTTAGACTGCACCCGGCATCCGGAATCGTTTGCAAAATTTTGTACTGGTGATTGATGTAAAGTCATTGCATGCAATATTATTATTATTATTTATAATAATAATAATAATAATAATAATAATAATAATAATAATAATAATAGTTGTATCAGGAGGTACACCCCAAAGCTACGCATTCAAATTCAGCACTTAAAAAAACTCCTCTATTGGTAAAACAGTGAAACCAAAACTACACCAACTTAGAACTTTACTCAGAAGATGTCACCACAAAAATATTGAGTAATTTTGTTATTGTGCAGTTGCCTAACCTGAGTGAATTTCTACTTGTTTTGTTCGACATTCATCAAGAAGTTTGTACATTTTTTCACACAGGACACCACTAAAAACTATGATCATGCACCCTGGTGCGAGTTGTAAGAAGTTATAATTTAAAGAAGTTTTGTATTTCTAGGTTTTTGTAACTGAATGATGTTCATTTATTTTGGGGTTGGCAATATTTCCTGTTTCTTTCTGCCAGTTTTGAATGTAGCCAATCCCTAATTTCTGTATTTAATTTTCAACCTATCACAGGCTTCTTGTTTGATTCCAAGTGTAACTTTTGAATTTATCCAATAAAATTGAGAGGGTGTGGATAGTTTAATCTTGAATGATCTCGAACCTTCCCTGAGGGTTTATAAACTGGGGTTTTTCTCGTTTCTTGGCCAATTGATCGTTGCCTTACTGTGTGTATGTGTCAAAGCAGGAGGCGGGCGGCCTCTTTCATCGGTCAACAGAACATCTACCAGGTAATGGCCACATAACTTCTTTCTTTCTTGCTACCTCCGCAGTTTAACCCGAGGGAAAGGTCTGACTCTTTAGTTATGTAACCAGCTTTTCTAAAATGTAAAGTCTTCCAGCTAACGTAAAAACATAAAATCTTTAACTGTAAATCGGGGATAGAGAGTGAATTACCATCTTGAGCTCCCCTTCATCTTGGTTTGAGGTAACTACGTTTTTATAACTGTTTTTCATTCTGTAATATGGTAAAGTAATTTCTATACGAGTCACCTCAGTAGTTTGGGAATAGCCCCTGTTTCATCAGCCTAGAGCCCTTTGGGTTTTTTAAGTGTTCATTATCTTGGAGCGCAGTTTGCCTCCATTCGGTTTGTGTTTCGGGCCGTTTACTTAACCTGTTCTTTTCTGCAAACGCTCTGTAGGTTGGGTACAAGATACCCCTGTTTCAAATTGTAAGTTGGGCCATGGAATGCCAGTGAGTGTACAATTTTTGATATTGCCTTGAGGAGGCTGAAAGGAAATGGAGAGCCAGTTAGCTCTTTATCAAATTTTGTAATTGTAAAGTGTGCCTCTGGGAGGCTAGATATTGCAAATTTAGGGAGCAAGTGCTCTTGAATTAGGGGGCTTCTACCCCTCATTAAATAATACCTCTTCCTATTGTAAAATTGTAAAACTAGCGGCTTAAAGCCCAAAGTGTTAAGCTTCTGAATCTTGGAATTTTTCCAATCTCGTTTAATGATTGCTATTTGTACTTGTAACATTGTTATGAAAAATTGTTAAGTTTGAAGTTCTAAAAGAAATATAACCTTTGTTATAGTTTTAAACCTATTCTTGACATCGTAGTTAGACCCACTCACCCCAGCACCTTCTTTAACCTCTTTCTGCTCCACGGGTATCCCCGTAACAATAATAATAATAATAATAATAATAATAATAATAATAATAATAATAATAATAATACAAGGAAAACAATCAGTTGGTGCAATTGCTGAATTTTTCAAATTTAAATACGATCTGTTATGATCTGTGTTTTTTTTTCCTTGACAGTCATGTAGTTGCTAGCTGTATGCCACTCTCTTCATCATCAGAAGTCATTACAAGAGCTGTTGGTGGCAATGATGTATTATTATTATTATTATTATTATTATTATTATTATTATTATTATTATTATTATTATTATTATTATTATTAATGGTTCATGTTTGTGGGTTACTGTAGTCACGTCCTAGTTCGTGAACCATGGGCAACGGCTGAGTGGCCTAGTAAGTGGTCCTGAGAGTCGGGATACCAGTTGCTATGGAATGGGAGTGGGCATCTCGGACATATTCTGAGTCGTGGTCCTCCTTGTGCTCAGGCGGCTAGGACTATACAATCCACCGGTGGTCCATAACCCGTTAGAGGAGAGATCCTCACTTGGACTATGTGCAAGTAGGGCAGCATCCTGCTTCATGAATCGACCGAGCTCAGAACATTTTAAGCAAGCCTCGGACCTATGGGAGTAACGGAGTCCCACTCCCATTTGACAGGCGAGGGACTCCTTGGAAACAACTTGGCGAACGAAATGGAATTCGATGGGGAGCTATCAATATTAATGGGGCTTATGGAAGAAAGAAAGTAGAACTGGCTGAGTCAGCAAAGAGGATGCATCTGGATGTGCTAGGAGTAAGTGATATTCGGGTAAGGGGAGATAACGAGGAAGAGATAGGAGATTATAAAGTGTACTTGACGGGTGTTAGAAAGGGAAGGGCAGAGTCTGGGGTAGGGCTCTTTATCAGGAATACCATTGCACGGAACATAGTTTCTGTTAGGCACGTAAATGAGCGAATGATGTGGGTAGATTTGTCTGTTGGAGGAATTAGGACTAGAATTGTGTCCGTGTATTCACCATGTGAGGGTGCAGATGAGGATGAAGTTGACAAGTTTTATGAAGCATTGAGTGACATCGTAGTCAGGGTAAACAGCAAGGATAGAATAGTGCTAATGGGCGATTTCAATGCGAGAGTTGGGAATAGAACTGAAGGATACGAAAGGGTGATTGGTAAATGTGGGGAAGATATGGAAGCTAATGGGAATGGGAAGCGTTTGCTGGACTTCTGTGCTAGTATGGGTTTAGCTGTTACAAATACATTCTTCAAGCATAAGGCTATTCACCGCTACACGTGGGAGGCTAGGGGTACCAGATCCATAATAGACTATATCTTAACAGACTTCCAATTCAGGAAATCTGTTAGGAATGTACGAGTTTTCCGGGGATTTTTCGATGATACAGACCACTATCTGATCTGTAGTGAACTAAGTATCTCTAGGCCTAAGGTAGAGAAAGTGAAATCTGTCTGCAAACGAATAAGGGTAGAAAATCTCCAGGACGAGGAAATTAGACGGAAGTACATGGATATGATTAGTGAGAAGTTTCGAACAGTAGACATTAAGCAGGTTCAGGATATAGAAAGTGAATGGGTGGCATATAGGGATGCTGTAGTAGAAACAGCCAGGGAATGCCTTGGAACAACTGTGTGTAAAGACGGGAAAAGGCGAACATCTTGGTGGAATGATGAAGTGAGAGCAGCTTGTAAACGTAAAAAGAAGGCTTATAAGAAATGGCTCCAAACAAGGGCCGAGGCAGATAGGGAGTTGTATGTAGATGAAAGAAACAGAGCGAAACAAATAATTGTTGAATCCAAAAAGAAGTCATGGGAAGATTTTGGTAACAACCTGGAAAGGCTAGGTCAAGCAGCAGGGAAACCTTTCTGGACAGTAATAAAGAATCTTAGGAAGGGAGGGAAAAAGGAAATGAACAGTGTTTTGAGTAATTCAGGTGAACTCATAATAGATCCCAGGGAATCACTGGAGAGGTGGAGGGAATATTTTGAACATCTTCTCAATGTAAAAGGAAATCATCCTGGTGGTGTTGTGAACAGCGAAGCTCAAGGGGAGGAGGAAAATGATGTTGGTGAAATTATGCTTGAGGAAGTGGAAAGGATGGTAAATAAACTCCATTGTCATAAAGCAGCAGGAATAGATGAAATTAGACCTGAAATGGTGAAGTATAGTGGGAAGGCAGGGATGAAATGGCTTCATAGAGTAGTAAAATTAGCGTGGAGTGTTGGTAAGGTACCTTCAGATTGGGCAAAAGCAGTAATTGCACCTATCTATAAGCAAGGGAACAGGAAGGATTGCAACAACTATCGAGGTATCTCACTGATTAGTATACCAGGCAAAGTATTCACTGGCATATTGGAAGGGAGGGTGCGATCAGTCGTTGAAAGGAAGTTGGATGAAAACCAGTGTGGTTTCAGACCACAGAGAGGCTGTCAGAATCAGATTTTCAGTATGCGCCAGGTAATTGAAAAGTGCTACGAGAGGAATAGGCAGTTGTGTTTATGTTTCGTAGATCTAGAGAAAGCATATGACAGGGTACCGAGGGAAAAGATGTTCGCCATACTGGGGGACTATGGAATTAAAGGCAGATTATTAAAAGCAATCAAAGGCATTTATGTTGACAATTGGGCTTCAGTGAGAATTGATGGCAGAATGAGTTCTTGGTTCAGGGTACTTACAGGGGTTAGACAAGGCTGTAATCTTTCACCTTTGCTGTTTGTAGTTTACATGGATCATCTGCTGAAAGGTATAAAATGGCAGGGAGGGATTCAATTAGGTGGAAATGTAGTAAGCAGTCTGGCCTATGCTGACGACTTGGTCTTAATGGCAGATTGTGCCGAAAGCCTACAGTCTAATATCGTGGAACTTGAAAATAGGTGCAATGAGTATGGTATGAAAATTAGCCTCTCGAAGACTAAATTGATGTCAGTAGGTAAGAAATTGAACAGAATTGAATGTCAGATTGGTGATACAAAGCTAGAACAGGTCGATAATTTCAAGTATTTAGGTTGTGTGTTCTCCCAGGATGGTAATATAGTAAGTGAGATTGAATCAAGGTGCCGTAAAGCTAATGCAGTGAGCTCGCAGCTGCGATCGACTGTATTCTGTAAGAAGGAAGTCAGCTCTCAGACGAAACTATCTTTACATCGATCTGTTTTCAGACCAACTTTGCTTTACGGGAGCGAAAGCTGGGTGGACTCAAGATATCTTATTCATAAGTTAGAAGTAACAGACATGAAAGTAGCAAGAATGATTGCTGGTACAAACAGGTGGGAACAATGGCAGGAGGGTACTCGGAATGAAGAAATAAAGGCTAATTTAGGAATGAACTCAATGGATGAAGCTGTACGCATAAACCGGCTTCGGTGGTGGGGTCATGTGAGGCGAATGGAGGAGGATAGGTTACCTAGGAGAATAATGGACTCTGCTATGGAGGGTAAGAGAAGTAGAGGTAGACCAAGACGACGATGGTTAGACTCGGTTTCTAACGATTTAAAGATAAGAGGTATAGAACTAAATGAGGCCACAACACTAGTTGCAAATCGAGGATTGTGGCGACGTTTAGTAAATTCACAGAGGCTTGCAGACTGAACGCTGAAAGGCATAACAGTCTATAATGATAATGTATGTATGTATGTATGTATGTTATTATTATTATTATTCACATCATTTTCTAATTGCACCTCCCTGTGGTTCAGCTGGATAGCCTCTGGGAAATTGGAGATTTCCCGAAGGTGAACTAAATCGGAATTCCTCTGCGGTTAACAACTGTGTTTGTAAATTGGAGCTTGCTCCATTCAATGTTGACTACCATCAAAAGTAAATTATGGAAAGGTCTTTTAGAAAAAGAATTCCACCGTTCTGCCCAGTAAGAAAGCAGAAGAAGGCTACATCAGATTCGGTGGGTAGCCACCTAAAAGACAGCAATGAGTTGGAGCATTTGCAATCACCCAAACATACATCAGAAGACAAGAACAGGATCAGGCATAACTAAATCAACTACATTACAGCACACAATATTAATTCTCTATTGAAAACAGGAAAACTTAAAAGTTTTATTGATGAATTGAATAAACAGAAATTTTAATAATGGGGCTCCAAGAAATGAGAAATACGACAGAAGAACCATTTGAATCTCAAGGATACAGAATTACAACGGAAAGCTTGGACGAAAGACTATGAAACAATGCTTGCAATTTGGAACAGGGTTTATAACAAATATTAACATCATAGACTCTATATGGCCTTTCAAGCCATCTCACCAAGAATTGCAAACTTTAAAAACAAGAAATAAAATTTATACTATCATAAATGCCCATGCCTGCACAAATCAGAAAATTTTTCTAATAAAGACCAGGAAAAACGTGGAAAAGTTTTGGGATCTCCTAGAAAAGACAATAAATCAAATAAATAAAAACAACATAAAGATTATATTAGAGGACTTCAATGCCCAATTGGGAAAGGAAAAACTGTATCAAGATATAATTGGAAAATGGGCTCCACACAAATTTACAAATAAGAATGGTCAAAGACTTGTTGAATTATGCAGAGAATACAACCTAATTTACAAATCTACATTGATTTTAGCAGTGCATTCGACACTGTTAACTTAGGCATATTGCTGGCCAAATTACAATCCCTTCATCTAAATCAGACTGCTTTACAATTCTTTAGCTCTTACCTCACAAACCACAGACGTGTCGTTATAAAGAATAAGACGTCAA
Source organism: Anabrus simplex (assembly GCF_040414725.1). Classification (NCBI taxonomy): domain Eukaryota; kingdom Metazoa; phylum Arthropoda; class Insecta; order Orthoptera; family Tettigoniidae; genus Anabrus; species Anabrus simplex. The sequence continues at coordinate 492,200,321 of NC_090265.1, forward strand.
TGGGCAATGAAACATGCAGGAATACCCCAAGGTCTGTACTTGGACCATTGCTTTTTATTTTATACATAAACAACATAGCATCTCGACTGAAATATTGTAATTATTGTTCCAGGGTTACCTGTGGAGCAGAAAGAGGTGAAAGAAGGTGCTGGGATGAATGGGTCTAGCTACAATATCAAGAAAACAATTTAAAACATAAACTGAAGGTTATATTTTTGAAAAACAAGAAACTTAACAAATTTTCATTTAGTGAGATTACAATATCATTTCAGGGTACAAAATAGAAAAAATCCAAGATTTCAGAATTTTGACAGTCTTGGGCTTCAAGCCCCTAGTTTTACAATTTTTGAGCTCCCAGCTCAAATTTACAAACGAGCCCAAATTTGTTCAAAGAGCAGAAATCCCCTAATTCACAGAGCACTTGCTCCCCAACATACAACATCTAGCCTTCAAGAGGCATACAGTAATCTTTCTTTGAAAAAGAGCTAACAGGCTCTCAGTTTTCCAAGCCTATTCAAAGCAACATCAATTTGCAATTTCTGGATTATACAGGGGTATTTAATACCCAACCTACTGGGCCTTCATGGAACAAGAATAATGGCTAAATAAATGGCCCGAACACAAAATGAATGGAGGCAAATACTTGCACTCCTAGATATGAACACTTAAAACCTAAAGGGCACCAGGCCAATGAAACAGGGGCTATTCTCAAACTATGGAGGTGACTCGTATAAGAATAAATTAAGACCTTACGGAAAGGAAGAAAACCAGTTACAAAACGTAGTCACCTCAAACCAATATGAACGGGAGCTCGAGAGGGTACATCACTCTCTATCCCCGATTTACAGTTAAAGATTTTATGAAATTTTTACATTAGCCGGCAGAAAGTTACATTTTTAGAAAAGTAGGTTACATAGTAAATGAGTCGGACCTTTCCCTCGGGTTAAACTGCGAAGTTAGCTACAACAAGAATGTTACGTGGCTATTACCTTATTGGTGTACTGCTGCCTGATGAAAGAGGTGCCGCCTGCCTCCTGCTTGTTACACACACTTAGTTAGATGATGATCAAATGGCCAAGAGACGTGAAAATCCGCAGTTTATAAACCCTCGGGGAAAGTTCAAGACCTTTCACGAATAACCCAGCTACACCCTCTCAATTTTATTGGTTAATTTAAAAGTTAAGCTCAAAATCGAAGAAGAAGAAGAAGAAGAAGAAGAAGAAGAAGACAGGGTTTGGTAGAAAAAAAATTACAGAAATTCTTGACTGGTTGGATTCAAAACTGGCGGAAAGAAAAGATCAATTTTGCCAACCGAAAAGTAAATGAACATCATTTGGCGTGGGCGCCCATGCCCGGGGGCAAGGGGGGGGGGCATGGCCCCCCCTCTAGCTCTCAGGGAAAGGCAAAAATGTAATGTAGTCAGGTGTTTTTCTTTCAATAAAATGATTTAAAAGTTGGTATTACGTAGAAGTTGTAGTACCGACCTCACCAGCAGGAAGAGGATAGCATTGGTGTTATTCTACTGTGGAATACAAGTCGCCATTCATCTTCCAAAATTTTAAAAATTCTACATACGCCCAGGTCTAGGGCCCTCCTCTACAAACTGTCATATGTGCGCCCATGTCAATTGGTAAAAAAAACTTATGAATATTTCACATCAGGGTGCGTGATCATAGTTTTTTAGCAGTGACATTTATGGAAGAATATCCAACTTCTTGATGAATGGTTAACAAAACAAGTAGAAATTCACACAGTACAGGACACTTCAAAATAACAAAATTCCGTCTGACATCTTGTGAGTAAAGTTTTAAATAGGTCTAGTTTCAAGTTCACGGTTTCTCCAGTAGAGGAGTTCTTTTAGGCGCTAGATTTAAATGCACGGCATTGGGGTGTATCTCCCGGTACAATTATCATCTATATGCGGATGACCTCCAAATATATTATCACACAAATTTGGGAGATATACGTCTAGCAACTGATAGAATGAATGCTGACTTACAAAATATATCATCATATGCTTGTGAAAACTCTATATTAATAAATCCCTCCAAGAAAAAAGCTATTATAGTTGGACAATCAAAATTAATAAACATGACAAAGTCTTTGGACATCCCTTCACTCACTCTATCTGGTACCAAAATTCCGTATGAAAAATTTGGTAAATAACCTAGGTGTTGTTATAAATGAAAACCTAAATTGGAATGAACACGTCACACGTATCTGTAACAGGGTATATGCCTCACTCCATCCTCTGAAATACCACCACAACATTTTACGGTTAAATATGAAAGTCAGGCTTATAAAAACATTACTTCTCCCTTTATTCTACTAGTGTGATGCTGTATTCATAGATGCAACGAAAGAACAAATTAGAAAAATACAAAGCACCATGAATTCCTGCATCAGATTGATATTTTCGTTACACTACGACACTCATGTCACACCTTATTACAAGCACCTTTCCTTCCTGAAATTTGAAGAACTCAGAAATCTTCATGTAGCCCTCTTGGTGTACAGATTACTAACTGAGAGAACTCCCCAGTACCTGTCATCAAACTTTACATACCTTTCCTCTTTTCACCAGCATAATACACGCTCTGCTACTACACTTGCCATTCCTTTTAGCAGGTCAGCTGCCTATAATCGCTCATTTATTGCGATGGGAAGTAGATTATGGAACTCTGTTCCAAATGACATACAAAGTAGTAACACCCTAGAGTCTATCAAGTCTTCCTACAGAAGATATCTCTTAGATGCATAAGCCCACGGTGTGAATCTTGATGAGTGATTGATGGTGTATGGATGTGTGTATAATTTAGTTAATTTTTCTTTAAATTAATTTACTTATTTAACATAAAATTAATTTAGTAGTTTGACAAATGATATGTTCATATTGATATAATTATGATGTTGCATTCATTTTGAATTTATGTTACAAATTGGTTTCTTTTAAAATATTTAATATTCTCCATGGTTTTTCTGTACAACGATGTGGTTAAGTGAAAGAGAGGACCACGAGTCCTAACTTCACCACTATTAAAGATAAATAAATAAATAAATAAATAAATAAATAAATACAGTACTTCAAAAGGAGACCGAACAAACTTAAAACTTGGAAACACCCTGACTGAAAAAAAGGGGAATGGCAGCTGGATCTTGTGTGTATGGACAAATCCTTTGATAGAGAAATTTACGATGTTAAAGTGCTGAGAGGAAGAGAGACCAGTTCAGACCACTACATAGACAAAAGCAAAATTCAATTGACACCATTAAAGAAGAAGAAATCAAATAACAATAAAGGAAAAAGGAATTACGATCCACACAAATTAATCGGAAATGACAAATATCAGGAAGTCACATGGACCATAAAATTAACAGATGATTTAGAAGAACTTATACCAATTCTCAAACAACAGGCTGAAAATTTAGCCCCCTTATATTCACGGAAAAGACATTCTTGGTGGATACCAGAATGTGACAAATGTCATGAAGAAAGATACCAAGCATGGTTAAAATTTAAAACTCATAAAACAGGAAAAAAATGACATCAACCTCAAAAATATTAGGAAAAAATTCAGCCAAACTATTAGAAAAATTAAGAGACAATTTCAGAAAAATATGATCACCTCAATAGGAGAAAACTACCATTAAACCAATTCTAGAGATTAATATTAAAACTTCGGTAGACAACTAAAGAAATTCAACCCCCCTACATTAATGTTATAAGTGAAGATGGAAAAATAGCGCACAGTACTAAGGAAAATTCCAAAATGATGGCAAAAGCATTGAATAAATTTTTGAACTGTAAAGAACCTGAAGAACTTTTAAAAATTAACACAGACACCACAGTAAAAACCAAACCTGAATACCTAAATCCCCCAACATTCCAACAGGTGGAAACAGCAGTCGAGGAGATGAAAAACTACAAAGCATGCGGAGAAGATCAAGTTTTTGAAGAAATGTGGAAATATGCCAGTAAAAAATATGAAATGGCGTATGGCTTTTGGTGCCGGGAGTGTCCGAGGACAAGTTTGGCTCGCCAGGTGCAGGTCTTTTGATTTGACACCCGTAGGCGACCTGCGCGTCTTGATGAGGATGAAATGATGATGAAGACGACACATACACCCAGCCCCTGTCCCAGAAAAATTAAACAATAATGGTTGAAATTCCCGACCCTGCCGGGAATCGAACCCAGGACCCCTGTGACCAAAGACCAGCACGCTAACCATTTAGCCATGGAGCCGGACAATATGCCAGTGACACAGTTTGAATCTCTCTACACATGGCTCTAGTGAAAATATGGACAACAGAACATTTTCCCAAACACTGGACAAGAGCTATCATCCATCCGCTTCACAAGAAAAAGGAGATAAGAGCAATCCTGATAACAACAGAGGTATATATCTCTTGGACTGTACATACAAAGTATTGCTAGAATCCTGTATGGCAGAATTAAAGAACAATTAGAGCAAGAATTAGGTTATTACCAAGGAGGCTTCAGACCTTGGAGAAGCTGTGTAGAACAAATCATCATGTTAAAATTGGTTATGGCATATTTCAGAAAACAAAACAAACCTCTCGCAGTAACATTTGTAGACTTTAAGAAGGCATATGACTGTATTCATAGACCTTCAATATTGAAAATATTAAGAAATTTTGGACTGCACCCGAAACTAATCAAACTGATTGAACTCACCTTAACCATCACACAATCAAAAGTCAAGTTCAGAGAGAAATTTTCTAAGTCATTCCTCATAAAAACTGGTTTAAGACAGGGAGATTGTTTTTCACCACTGCTATTCAACTGTGCTTTGGAATATATAATGAGGGAATGGTATAAGGATAACCCAAAAAACATCAAAATTGGAAAATCAAAACACAACATAACCTTAAATTGTCTGGGATTTGCTGATGACCTTGCTCTCCTATCTAACAATGTTCAGGAAACTTGACAACAAATTAAATCACTACAGGAAATAGCACAAAAAATTGGCTTCAATATATCCTTTGAGAAAACAGAAATCACGTTAACTGACCCACCACTCGCAAAAAAAATCGAAGTAAAGGAACAGGAAATCAAAATTGTAGACAAATTTAAATACTTAGGTGAAATTATAACATACAACCTTAACAAAAAGCAAACATGGCATAATAGAAAAAACAAATTAACCAAAGCTCAATATGTCACCAAGAAACATACAACAAAAAAAGACCCCTCAATAGCCACAAAACTAAAGCATTATAAAACAGTCATACAACCAGAAATAACATACTCTAGTGAAACCATTTTCAAAACAACTAATACTGCAGCAATAGACAGTATACTCAAAATAGAAAGAAAAATAATCAGAACATGTATAAACAAAAAATACCCAGAAAATGGACACGGAGACTGGTTTCTGATGAAACAGTCTACAAAGAAATAGATCAGCAGGATAGAAAAACTGTGAACAGTAAGAGTAATATTAAGTGGATTACTGAAATCAAAGAAGATATGAAGGAAATACAAATCACAGTAGAGGATTATTATTATCACTGCAGTGTGTGGAAAAGAAAAATAATTTTTCAGATCTTAGTATGTGTGACTAACGCATGGTACCTATTGTAGTGTATTGGAACAACCCGCATATAGCTGAGGCCATGGAAAACAAAATTAGGGTAGTAATAAACAAAATAATAGAGGATGAACTACGACACGTGTCATAGAATTGTCTGCATGAACTAAAAAGGAAATCATTTTTCAGAAGTTGCTATGACATTAAAGTAAGACAAGGGAAAATCATTGCCTCTTTTCATTTCTTTCCTGTTCTTTATGATAATAAGGTTGTTTCCTAATTTCTTCTTGTTGAAGAGAACAGCAGCTGTCTCCAACAGGAAGGACAGGTAGAGTTTTGGGCGAATACAGCCTGTCAGCTCGCTAAGCGTGGCTCACTTGAGTTTGCCATAAACTCTTGTTTGGTGGTCTCTGTATAAGCTGTTATTGAAAATTCTTTTGCAGAATGAAAGCATGTAAGTACCTAAAAAGTTGAGTTGGTTGGCATTTCCAGTAGATTTGAAGAATAATTCCTCTATGGACAAATTCTACTGCTCTGGATTCTCATGAAATCAATGGTTCTTATAAGAATGCTTTGTCTACATATGAGCCTTATGAACTGTTAACATTAACTGAAAAATTTTATCCCTTAAAAGAAAAACAATCAGTTGGTGCAATTATTGAATTTTTCAAATGTAAATATGAATTGTTTTCTTTCTTGACAGTCTTGTAGTTGCTAGCTGTATGCCACCATCATCATCATCAGCAGTCATTATAACAAGAGCTGTTGGTGGCAATGAGGCTGCAGCAGTATTTAATTCAGCTCTTGGAAGTGTACTTGGAATTATTGTTACACCATTCACACTTCTATTCTTTGTAAGTACCATTACTATTAATTTAAATTAGAATATGTAACTAATAATGACGTAGAAAGGTAAAAGTCTTAAAAACGCAAAATTTCCCAGTTTTCACTCAAATAATTCACTTTCCTTCAACACAACATCATCATCATCTTCCTTCCATGAATTGGGCCATGGTCTTGCATTTTTCTTTTTGCAAGACTTGAAAGCAATCAAATGTCCTTCCGACGGTTTGCTAGCCTGAAGAAAGTAAGACCATTGGTGGGGCTGCCACCTCTCAGCTAATGGTCTAGCTGAAATTACAGCATTTCTTCCATAATTGATGTAACGGTTATACTGCCGTGACTCGGTCAACAGAGCCTCATCTGTGGGAAAAGGTTTGTTCATCACGGGAAGGTGAGATTGGCATTTGGGCAGGAGAGGTTATGTCATCATCATCATCATCATCCTTCCGAGAATTGGGCCATGTGGCTCGTTAAGGTCTTGCATTTTCTTTCCATCACTTCATTGGACATCCTATAGATCTCTGTCCTCTTGGCTGATAGTGTAGGATCTCCTTTGGTAGTCTTCCCGATTCCATCCTTTGAACTTTTCTTGGTAATCACAGATTAATTGATTACTGGTTGCACATTCAGTCCCTTGAGCACATCTTCATTTCTTATACGATCCCATTTTGTATAGCCTGCTGTTCTGTGCATGAACATCATTTCATGTGTTGTAATTCTGGAAATATCTTGATCTCTTATTGTCCATGCCTCACTGCCATAGCAAAGGGTTGGTCTGGCTAAAGTGTTATAAAGATGTAAGCGAGTGTGTTTTTGGACAAGAGATGGATTCATGATGTGATTTATGATTCCTGCTGTTCTGGTAAATTTGCTTATTTTTGCAGAGATATCAATTTCCCCTTGGTAAGATAAATTGTATCCCAGATAATTGAATTCATTGACTCTTTCCTAAATTTTATTATCTGAACAGATTTTACTGGGGATAGAGTCCTTCCCCTTAAAGGCTCTTTTGCTCTTTTGTGGTGAAATGATCATATCGAATTTTGAAGAGACTTTCTTTAGATTAAATACTGACCACTGCATCTTCTGATGATGCTACCAATGCAACATCATCAGCAAAGAGTATGGCATCTGGATGTGTGAGATATCTGCAGACTGGGATTGATCCATGCCTTTCATGCCTCCATTCCTGCATTATGTTGTTCATATAGATTATGAACAACAAAGGAGAAAGTCCACAACCTTGTCTCACACCTCTGCTGATCGGTTCCCATTCAGTCTGATGATTACCTAACTTTACTGCAATAAGGTTGTCACTGTACATGTTGTATATGTTATCTATTAACTTTTATGGGACATTATCTTCTGCTAAGATAAGAAGTTTGTTCCTGTTAACTAGGTCGAAGGCTTTCTTAAAATCAGCAAGTGCTATGTGAGTTTCCAAGTTAAATTCCCTCTGCTTTTCTACTAAGATTTTCAAGGTAAAGAAAGCATCAGCATATGAGCATCCCTTTCGAAATTCATTTTGTTCATTTCCAATCACATTTTCATAATACCTGAATAATTTCCCTTCAACACATGGTAGATTATTATTATTGTTGTTGTTGTTGTCGTTGTCGTTGTTGTTGTTGTTGTTTAGGAAGGCTCGGCTTGTGCCAGTAACATAATTGGCTGACTCGGCCTAAGCAAAAAGTCCCCCACTTGATTATGAAACTATACAGATGTCTACAAATATTTAGGTCTACAACAGAAATAATTACAACATACATATATACAACAAATGTACACAAATGATGTACTTAACCCTAGACCGGGCCAACCAGCGCGGTATTTTACGCTGTAATTCCTAGAAGTGTCAGTCTTTCATCACCTCGCGTCTAATACCTTTGCTCTCACTCTTGCCCTTCTGTTCAGTCGAATTTTGACAACAGTGGAAGTGATACATGTGTAATTATTTCGAGCGAACTCTTGGAACCCGAAGCTGGTTGACAAAGTCAACCGCGCGCCTGGTCATGTAAGTAAAATTTATTTATTTAAAATATTTTCTTTCCTCTGTACTTTTCGGGTAATTAGGCAAAGTAAGGCGTAATTGCACGTAGTATATTTCTACTTTAGGTCTTGTTTTGTCAATGATGAAGACGTATCTGACATTTTGAGCCAGTTGTCCGATGAAATAGAGGACATTGCCTCGGATTTTTCGGATGGAGAGGAGGAAATTATAAACGTATCGGATCAGGATCATAACAGTGATACGGAGCAGGAGGCTGATTCAGAACGTGAAATCTATGAAGACGGTAACTAAAGAGAATTTATCTTTGGGAGAGATGGAGGAACAATGTGGTCCACGACGGACTTTTCAAAACTTACTTCGAGGGTAAAAGCAAGGAATACTGCCAGGACCGGAAAGGGAGGCGAGGAAGGTAACAATAGAAATTGACTGTTTCATGCAGTTGATAAACGCTGAGATGGTCGATGAACTATTATACTGGACTAATTTGTACATTTCCTGGAAGCGGGAGGAAGTGAAATACAGCCGTGATCGTGATTCTAAATTTGTGAACCGCAGTGAAATTATGGCATTGCTCGGGGATAAGGTGTGAAAGATTTTTTGGACATGGCAACAAAGGTTATTTACCATCCGTCATTTTTTGCTATTATATCTGTTCATTTCATTGTATAATTGTGCAAATATTAAACTATTACAATTAATTTAATTTAATTATGTATCTACTGCTTAACTCGTTTTAAATAGGTGCAGTATTCATGTCCCTATCAGAATTAGTTCATGTGTACCTAATTATCCATTTTGAGTACATTCATATTAGTCACTAATACAAGTTTTTGATTTGATTTGGAGAACAACATTGAGACAAAAGATAAAACGCCGTTAAATGAAATGTTTATGCGATTGGAAGCCTGTAAACGACTGAAAACGTAACTGGTATTTTTGACAAAGTCAACCGCGCGCCCAGTTGTATGACAGAAATTGGCGCGCCCGGTCTAGGGTTAAACACTCTTCTCATTGACCCTTTTTGGGAATCTGTCCATCAGTATTACCGGAACTGCTCCCTCCGGGAGAGTTAGTTTTGTGGGTAGGAGCACGCAGCTTTGAGCTTGCATCCGGGAGATGAAATGAAATGGCGTATGGCTTTTAGTGCCGGAAGTGTCCGAGGACAAGTTTGGCTCGCCAGATGCAGGTCTTTTGATTTGACGCCTGTAGGCGACCTGTGCATCGTGATGAGGATGAAATGATGATGAAGACGACACATACACCCAGCCCCCGTGCCAGCGAAATTAACCAATTAAGGTTAAAATTCCCGACCCTGCCAGGAATCGAACCCAGGACCCTGTAACCAAAGGCCAGCACGCTGCTTCCTTCCCACTCCAAGGCCTTTCCTATCCCATTGTTGCCATAAGACCTATCTGTGTCAGTGCAATGTAAAGCAAATTGTAAAAAAAATTTAAAAAAATAAATAAATGTGGAACTGCTGCCTGAATCTTAATGCTGTTTGCTTTAACTCAGAGAAAATATCAATCCTAGAAACTTCCTCACAATGTGGCAGGTGCTCATGGGGGCAGCTTTCTGCAGTTCAACGTACGTGTGGTGATGCAGGTTAATCACTATTGGAACTGTGATGACTGATTCTAATTTCCACAGGCGTTGTATTTCTCTTGCCCGTTCTGTGTATTTTGATATCTTTGTGGCTACTGTTGCTTGCGGTTTGGAGGTGTTTGGACAAGCAATTTCTGTAAGGGATTTGGATCTTTTTGATTTGTCGAGTAGAATAATATCTGGCCTATTGTTGCTATGTATGACATTGCTTATCACATCTCGGTCCCATAGGAGCTTGTATGAAGAGTTTTTGAGAACGTCTGGAGGTGTGTTGTTTTCAATACACAGTTGTTGACTGAAAAATCCACATTTTACATTAAGTTTTTGGTGAATGACTTTAGCTACCTGATCATATCAGTGCTTATAATCAGTGTTGGCCAAGTGTGGGTGGCCAGAGATGACATGCTGTATGCTCTCTGTATTTCTGGAACAGCACTGGTAGTTGTCTGTCACAACTGTTCATTCATGATGAATCTACAGTAATTCCACATAGCATTGACTTGATCTTGGATGGCCAAAATAATTCCTTCTGTTTTTAGGAAAAGACCAGAGTGTGCGACGCAGGCTTGTCGATATGAGGCTAATTCAGTCCGTGGGGGTATTTCCCGTGAAGATGTTTTTGCTTCCATGCAGCCTACTTATGTACTTTGTAGGTGGTATAGATGCAGGCATTTCCCGCGATTAGATTGGGAGTTGTATAGTTTATATCAGGTCTGCGTCAACAGCTTGATGAAAACACAGTGTTTCAGCTCTGGAGTGGAAATATTCCCATAGATTTGATATCTGATTGTTGTGTAAATTTTCTGATCTCGGAAGTGTAAGACGTTCGGTTGTAGATTTAGGGTGATGCATATGGTATCGGGTGAGTGAAACTGCTATTTTCATTTGGGTAACTGCTGAAGTTCTGTTTGGGTTCATTTTATGACACCAAAGGAGTATATGAGCAGTGGTGTGGCTTACGTATTGACTGCTTTGGTAAGGTGTTTAGTTGTCAGTTTCCATGACAGTACTTTGGTGAGACATGCTGTGTACAATGCCGGGAAAGAAAAGACATGCAACATCCTCAAGGACAAGGCCATTTTATTCACAAGCTATATGACAGGTAGTTAATCATTGCAGGAGTATATGATTACAAATTGAGACCAAATGAAACACATGTCACAGTAAAGGGTGCCCAAACAGTCACATCAATACACATGAGCAAGATGGTGGCTAGAGCAGACATGCGCAAGCTTAGTGCTGCTGCAGTTTGTGTTGTTTGTGTAGTAATAATCAGAGTTGTTGTGCTTTACAGTTCTCTGTATGGTTATATTCGAGTTAAGGAATCAGTGTGTGCAAGTGAAAATGTGAGTTCTCCTTTTACATGGCTACTAGCAGAGAGAAACTACTACATTCCGGCTATGCTGCAGAACTAACAGTCCAATGCTACAGAGCTGGAATAACCAAGACGCAGACATCCGTAATCCGTGAACAATCTTCTTCCTTTCTTCGGGGGGGGGGGGGAGGTTAAATAGTGGATAGTCCCAGGGCAAAAACTATGCCCATTTACTTATCGGCTTCCTGGGAGTACCCGATGAGTCGGAAAATCTCAATTCACTAAACTGGCGGAGGAAAGAACTATCTGACGTGGAGGCAATTTTTCCTCCAAGCCAGAGAAGAAACCACATCTTGCTGCTAATTTGGAATAAAATTAATGTAGATTTAATGAAAGTGAAGAGGAAGAAGCTTTTCCTAAGAAACGGCTCTTTGAGGGTTGAATTTTGAGTTATTTAGTGAATTGTGGTACTATAATTTGGAATAGGGCTAAGTTGTAACTCCAGACCAGTTCATACTACTACTCCTACTGCTACTACTTGAGCCTCTGACTTAAGTGCGTACACTGCTCATTCAAAACAGCGTGTCAGAGTAGGTATCAAATACTATGATGAACCAGTGTGTTACATACCAGCAGTATCAGAAAATGTATGAACCAGTGGATTGGCAGGCTACAGAAGAAAGTTATCTAACTCCTCAGCTATTTCCCGCCAATATTCAGTTAGGCTGTTATACTTGGTACGCAGCAGCAATCCCATCTATCGGAGTTGAATGTCAGCATAAGAGACAAAGAACATTACAACAAACAACGGTCAGTGTAATGTTATTGTTGTTCTATGTTACGCGCTTTCGATATTGTAGGCCTTCACATTATTAATTGTCTTCCAGTTCTGAAATACCACTCTTATCATAGTCGGTACAGTAAAACTGAATAAAACATAAATGATCGGAAATTATATTCTCTATAACTTTTGTTATGTAGTACTTTTCCATAGGACCAAGAGCATAGGTATTTAAAAATTAAATTTTAGGTGCCTTCCCCTAAACTACCATTTCACCCAGGGTGAATAAAATAATTTATAGCCTAGATCAGGGATGGCGAACCTTTTCCAACTAGTGTGCCACTTTAAGTCTGGTTTATTATTCTCAACTGTCTACTGTGCCACTTGTTATTTTCTTTGGAATGGCTACATTCTCCCCCTCTCCCCCGCCCCGAATCCTGTCCCTAATTCCATATTATGTTTCATAATACGTTCTTACATATACATATTGTAAAATAATACATTTGATTGCATGTTCCGTGGTCGTATTTTGCCAATACCGCAAAAATACATTTTTAAATATGTAAGTTTTAAGAATACCTAACATTATTTGTAAAAAAGATATATAATAAGCGACCATTGTAACACACTTTGTCATTAAGTATTATCAGATATAGAGTCCGACTCGTTGACTGAATGGTCAGTGTACTGACCTTCGGTTCACAGGGTCCCGGCTTCGATTCCCGGCCGGGTCGGGGATTTTAACTTTAATTGGTTAATTCCATTGGCTCGGGGGCTGGGTGTTTGTGCTGTCCCCAACATCCCTGCAACTCACATAACACTGTCCTCCACCACAATAACACGCAGTTACCTACACATGGCAGATGCCGCCCACCCTCTTCGGATGGTCTGCCTTACAAGGGCTGCACTCGGCTAGAAATAGCCACACAAAATTTATTTATTTATTTATTATTATTTATCAGATATAGAAATCAAAAATACTAATATTGCCAAGGGACATTAAGTGAAGTACCATTCTCAATAGTGTGAAACTTGTTGCTGAATCTTAGTATCCATGTCGTTTATGTTAGGTTCACAACTTGTCTTCAGTAACACACAAGAAGCACTTAGGTCTGAACCAAGACAGTTCCTGACTGTTGACTTCACAATGTTCATTGTAGAAAATAGCTGCTCGCAGGCGTACGATGACCAAAACAAAGTAAGTAGCGTCGTAGTACGTTTCTTCATGGCCGAAAACATTTGGTGCAGGCTGTTCCACTGAAAATATGAAGTTGTCCGGCTTGTCGAGAGAGTATTCAGCATCAACAGCTCATTCGATTTTCACGAATGTACGAATTTGTTCACCCATGCACTGCTTTCTTGAAATTCAATCAACTCCATTTGTAAGCTGTCAATTTTTAACTACTCAAAACCACCTTAATATCACTCATTTGTCCAATATTTGGTATTGAAATAAAGTGAGATAATTTCTCCAAATCTGGAAACTGGGATAATCTCCTGGCAACTATTTGTCTTACCAAAAAACAAAAAAACCGTTACATACTAAGAATAATTAAGCGTTGCTGGCAACCACACACAAGACAAACTTCACTAATTGACTGATGTGGGTGAGCGAATGGCTCGCCGGGCGCATCTGACATTTACTTTACTTGGCTTCCGGACTTATCAGTGTTGCAATGTTGCCATAATGCACTTCCGAATGGAACTAGAATTTAGATTTTCGGTATTTATTTCTTAAAACTGAAACACTATGACTATACGATGCACGTGATATGTATTGTCTATAGTACACGACGTACATAAAAACGTTAATATGTGCATGTGGTGTGCCACCGAAATCGTGTTCACGTGTCACCAGGTGACACGCGTGGCATAGGTTCGCCATCCCTGGCCTAGATTGTAGCAGCTCACCCCTCCCGACTCTATATATCGATTTTTATTAAATTCTCTTCAGCCGTTTTCTAGTGATGCGTGTACATACATACATACATACGTACAGACAGACAGACAGACAGACAGACAGACAGACAGACAGACAGACATTACAGAAAAGTAAACACTGCATTTTCTTGTTACTGTGGATGTGATCGATACAGAAATACCATTCTTTTCAAATTCTGAGCAATGTACAGACAAAACTCTTATTATATATATAGATGTTTTGCTGCTGGCTATTTTCCTACTACCTGAAAACAGGTAAATATTGTTCCACTTCTCAAATCAGGCAACAAATTTAATGTTTCATCTTACCAACCAAGTTCTATTCTCACCACACTTTATCATTAAAAAAAATATACACCAACATCTCCTTGCATTCACTTTGCCCTGTATCTCAACTAATCAGCATGGTTTTCTACCAGGTGGCTCTTCTCTAAGAAACCTGGCCACTCTGCATAGTTTTGCATCACATGCCATAGCAGCTAAATCACAGCTGGATATCTTCTACGTAGACATTTTGAAAGCTTTTGATTCTGTAGACCATACTCTGCTGCTTCACAAACTCTCTGAACGATTTAATATACATGGCAGTCTTCTGACCCTTCTTGCTGGCTTCGTACATAACCGTTGGCAGAGAGTGGTAATATCAGGCACTTCCTCATGGTTACCAGTCACCTCCAGTGTCCCACAAGGCAGTGCTCTTGGCCCCTTGCTGTTTTCCTTATTTATGGACGATCTGCCGTCCGAACTCAACAAAACAGCAAATACCCTATTTTTTGCTGGTGACTGCAAGATATTTAGGGAGATCAGGAATCCAGCAGATGCAGCTCTGCTACAGTCCTCACTTAACGCCCTCTCGAACTGGTGCCGTACTTGGAAACTTATCCCCAATCCACAAAAATGCAGCCACATGACCATAACACTATGTAAATCTCCTCTACTGACATCATATTACCTACTTGACAAGCCCATCACTGTAGTTACACAACAGCGTGACTTAGGTATAATATTCGATACAAAATTACAATTTAAGAACCGCCTAGAAACATATACAACCAAGGCTATGAAATTGCTAGGCATTCTCTACCGCTTCACAGAAATTTCTGAACCCACTCCTCTTTGTCGCTTCTTCCTCACGATCATTCAACCTCTCTTGAACTATTGCTCTCCAATCTAGACAACAGCCTCCTCCTCCAATATTAACCAGTTAGACAGAGCAGTATCCTTCTTTGCTACAATTGTTAGGAACAGAAACCCCAAGCTCAGAAATCTCTCTACGCAGCAGGTATTAAGGGCAATAAATGTGTCACCGCTGCACATCAGGCGACAGGTAGCCGACCTGAATTTCCTCCATGAACATCTTGTCTCACTCTTCTCTCTACGTGTTCCTTCCCGCTCCACCAGAACCAAAGACCTTCTCCACATTCCCCACACTCAGCACTCAATATTTCAACGATCTTTCCTAATCTACCTCCCAACTCTCTTTAACAATTTTAATAGGAAGCAAGGGATTGATAGAGCATCAGTTTGTATTCGGGAGAGATGTAAACACTCTCCTAAGGATACATTGATTGTGAAGAGGTTACTGCTATCTTGACGTACGATGACTTGGCTATGGACATGGACATTCTGATGGTTTTTGATTTGGACAGTTGTTATTAGTAGGCTATGTACCTGATCTTGTTATCTATAGTTATGTTTGTTATATTTTATCATGAAAGTTTACATTTGTTAATTAGTCTGTTGACAGTGCAAGTGAAGTTTGCTCAGTGTAGCTGTACCTTGTGCTTCGTGAATAAATAAATAAAACAGTGCACTCCCCTCTGTCGACAATGCAGGTGTGTATTCGCACATGCAATCAATCATAAAGGTTAATAAGAAATTAGAATGAAAGTCCACCTATTCAATACGATTTAATATGATCTCATATAATTTATACAATGGGACTGGTTTTGACTCCATTATAGGTCATCTTTAGCCATGGACTAAAATTGATAATCATCATCACCATCATCATCATCATCTCCAGTTATTCTGCTGTAGCCAGGTAGGGGCATGTATGGTTCCTCTCCACTTTCTTCGGTTTTTCCCCCACTCCTCCTCTAACACTGTGTCCCAGTCCAGGATTTTTTCTCTAATACTGCGTTGGATTGTGTCCTTCCATCTCAATCGTGGTCGTCCGCGGCCTCTCCTTCCTTGCATTTGTATTTCCATCACCTTTCGTGAAATTCTTTCATCACTCATTTGCTTTATGCGCCCAAACTATCTTCATCGGCTCTTCTCTATTTTATCATTCATTTTTCCACTCTAATTTTTTCCCGAATTTTCTCATTCCTTATTTTGTCTCTTCTACTCTTCTGTATCATACTCCTCAAGAACTTAATTTTAGCTGCCTGTATTCGACTCTCATCCTTCTTTGTCATTGTCCAAGTTTCTGCTCCGTAAGTTGTTATGGGTATGTAATACATCTTTGTACATAGTTTACTTTGATTCCATTGGCACATCTTTGTCCCATACATTTTTCTTTCACTATGATAGAAACCGCTTCCAGCTTGAATCCTCTTACTAATTTAAGCATCCAGTTGAGCATTCTCCATTAATTCACTTCCCAGGTATTTGAACATCTCTACTACTTCCAGGGGCTTGCCTGCAAGTCTAATCTGACCTTTCCCTTCTTTCTCCCCTCTAGTCATAACAAGAGTTCTACTCTTTTCTACACTTATTTTCAATCCACATTCTTCGATCTTCCCATTCACCACATCCAACTGTTCTTGAACATTCATATCCTCTTCTCCTCAAATCACAATATCATCTGCAAATAACATGTTCATCTCTCTTCCTCCATATGCTGCTTTTGCTGTTCTCATGATGTCATCCATTACTATTTTAAAGAGGACTGCCGGTAGAACACTTCCTTGTCTCAGCCTACTAGCGATTTTGAACCAACTTGTCCTGCCAACTTGTGTTTTCACGCAACTACAACATTCTTTGCACATTGCCATGATCATTTTTATTAATCCCTGTCCATTTCCTTTTTGCACCAGAATGTCCCAAACTTTAGTCCTGGGGACACTCTGTCAATGAATGCCATCACCATATCATTCCCATACTCCCACTGCTTTTCCATTAGTTGTCTCATAATGAAAATGGGCTCTATTGTTGACCTTCCACTTCTGAAACCAAACTGATTTTCCTGTATCTGATGTTCAACCCTCAACCTTATCCTACTTTCCAGTATCCTGTCCATTATCTTAGCAACATGGGATATCAGAGTAATTCCCCTGTAATTCTTCAATACTTCTTATCACCTTTCTTGAAAATTGGGATGTATATTCCTTTTTGCCAATCCTCAGGGAAATCCTTATTCTCACAGACAATCCTGAGAACTCGATATGTTCACTACAGGTCTACAGCTCCTTTATCATCTCCACTGAAATTTCATCTATTCCAGCAGTTTTTCCATTCTTCATCTTTCTTGCTGCCATTTCAATTTCATTCATTGTAATTTCTCTATCCATTTCGTCATCAACTAATTGCCTATCCTGGCTGTTGTATGTCCGGCACTCCCTTCTCGCTCCGACAGCCAGCTGCACGCGCGCTTGTGTATCATTCTGCTAGCTTCGACGCGCAGCCCTCAGTGCGCGTGCCTGACCATCGAGTGTACTATAAATAGGAGCTCCCTTCCTGCTCACTCGCCCACTTGCCCCGGTGTCCAGCTCCAGAATACACCCTACGTCGAGCACGGAGGCTACTCCTCTTGAAAATGTGCTTCGACCAGGTGGACTGAATTTCTGGCAGTACGAGGTTTCACCTCTGGTCACCGCTCCCTTTCCTGTTTCCACTGCCTATGTTCCGTAATTCTTTTACAAGCCATTTTCATTCCCTAAATTATGCAAGCTCCCTTAGTTTCGCTAGGTGGAATTTCTTCAATCAATTGAACTTGCTTTTTAGGAATTCAGGCACTTCAACAAACAAGGACTCTCATGAACATTTATGTTAGTGTGCCAGATAGTTCTCGACTATCAACGTGTCAATTCACGAAGACTATCTTTTCAAGATAGAAGTGTATATAAAGACTGTAAACCTGTACATATTGTATAAAGACAAACTTTTCTCAAGATTCAATATTACTTTTTGCTTCAAAATAAATTTCAGTTATTTGTGTAAATATCATAAAGTGAAGCAATAAAAGTTGTGTTCTGTAAATTTCAACCTTGGTTACAACACAACTCTATGGCGACGAGGTAAAAACGCAACAACCTACAATTCTTCGACCCCAGTTGCCAACTCTATAGTGACGAGGTAAAAGCAACAAACTACACGTCATCAGCCCCAATCGCCAACTCTATAGCAACGAGGTACACACGACACTACAATTCAACGGGCCCAGTTGTCAACTCTACGACGACGTGCTAAACAACAACGACACTCCAACCAGTTCTGACACACAGCTTACCTTACTCTTGCTTGCACGCATCTCGCAATGGCTACTGCGGAACAACTCGCTACGGTTTTCCAAGCCTTACAGCAGCAACAACAACAGTTTATGCAACAACAACAGGCAGCATTAATTCAGGCTATTCAAGCTCTTTCTGTCTCTACACAGCCATCAGCTATTCCTCCGTTCTCTGCTTTTGATCCGGCTAAGGAAGAATGGTCAGTTTATTTAGCCCGTTTACAACAGCATTTCATCTGCCATTCTGTCTCCGATGATCAACGCCGCCGCGCACTATTTCTTAGTTCGGTTGGCAATGCTACGTGTGAATTACTACGTAAATTAAGTCCAGAAGAACACTTATCTGAGGTACCCTTCACGCAGCTCTTGGCCCGTCTCACGGAACACTATGCCAAAGCTCCTCACATAGTGGCTGCTCGCTATAAATTTTTTCAAAGCAGAAAGCAACCCCATCAGACACATACTGAATGGATAACTGAATTGCGTGGTCTAGCTAAACCCTGCCAGTTCATCTGCTCCAAGGACGGTTGTGGTTCATCCTACACTGATTCTCTCATTTGGGACATGATAATTTTACATACTCCTGAAGACAAAATACGTTTTGACGCTGTCAAACAGAGTAACCCTTCTTTAGAAGACGTCCAGCGTATTGCTACGGTTTATGAGCTTACTACCAAGACTGCCGCAGCCATAGCTTCTCCACACGAAGTTGCACAAGTCTCGCCTCAGGCCCGCAAGTCCTCTGCTACAGTGACCCGTACGGATAAGGCGCTCTCCACCAAGCATTCTCGCCAGGTTCCCTCACGTAATGCTACACGGAAGCCCAATTCTAAAAGCACCTCGAAACTCCTGCCTTCCTGCCGAGGTTGTTTCAAGCACCATGAACGTCGTGACTGTCGTTTTTTCAAAGCTACTTGTCAACGATGTAATAAACTTGGACACATTCAGACTGTCTGTCAAAGTTCGCCCCGCCCTGCTAAGACTACTGCAGCGCGCCGGAAGCATATACAGCCCCGCCAAGACATGGAAGTTGATCAGATCAATCTTATTCTTCCCACAAAGGATTCTCACAAAATCATCATTCCTCTCTCATTCTCTGATCGATCTGTCGATTTTCAATTAGACACTGGATCACCTGTCTCTATTATTAACCTGACTACCTACCACGACTTAGGTTCACCTTCATGCTCTCCAGCTGACATCCAGCTCGTGACATTTAACAAGAAGAAAATTGACATCAAAGGTCAAATTAAGCTTCAGGCTAGTTATAAAGGAATTCAGAAGGCCATTCCTCTTCTCGTAGTTAACAACTACACTGCATCAAACATTATGGGCATGGATCTATTTAACTTATTTGGTTTCCAGATACATGACAACATTAACGTCGTATCTACATTGCATCCTACTTCTGACGTTACCGCTCTCCTAGCGCAGTTTCCTGAAGTCTTCGACTCTCAGCTCGGAACAGCAAAAGACTATACAGCTCACATACAGCTGAAATCCGGAGCTAAGCCTCGCTTCCTCAAAGCACGTCCAGTACCCCTAGCACTTCAAGACCAGGTCACGAAAGAATTAGAAAGATGGATACAAACTGGAATTGTAGTCCCAGTTACTTCTAGTCAATGGGCTACTCCACTCGTGATAATCAAGAAACCAGATGGTAATGTTCGACTTTGTGGCGATTTTCGATCTACAGTCAACGCACAACTCGAAACCGATATCTTTCCTATTCCACGTCCAGAAGACTTATTCCGTCGTCTCTCTGGTGGACAATTCTTCTCTCGAGTTGATCTTAAAGAAGCATATCTCCAGCTACTTTTAGACGAAGAATCTAAGAAATTTCTCACACTCAACACTCCTCTCGGACTGCTCCAGCTCCAGCGGCTCCCATTCGGTGTTTCATCCTCAGCGGCTATTTTTCAGCGCTATTTGGCTCAACTCACCGCCTCAATTCCCGGTTGTGCTAACTACCTGGATGATATTATTGTTACTGGAAAAGATCATCAGGAACATCTCACCAATCTCCGCCTTCTTCTCCAGAAATTGAAAGACAATGGCCTACGAGCGAATCTCGCTAAATGTACCTTCTTTCAGCCTCAAGTTCACTACCTCGGACATATACTTGATAAGAATGGAATTCGTCCTAGTATGCAGAATGTCTCCGCGATAGTAAACATGCCAGCACCTCAGAACCTCAAGCAGCTTCAGTCCTTCATAGGCAAAGCGAACTATTATAATAAGTTCATTCCACGCTTCGCTACAGTGGCAGCTCCATTAAACGCTCTACGTAAAAAAGGTGTTAAGTTTCAGTGGACTCCGCAATGCCAACAGGCATGGAAAACAATCAACAACGCCTTAATTCAAGCTATACAACTCACTCATTTTCAGCCCGACAAGATCATCACGCTAGCTACTGACGCTTCAGACTACGGTGTCGGTGCCGTTCTCTCCCAGAAGGATCGTCATGGACAAGAACGCCCCATCGCCTTCGCTTCGAAAACACTTAATGACCATCAACGTCGATACTCACAGATTGAGAAAGAAGCTTTAGCCATCATCTTTGGTATTCGCCGTTTCAATGAATATCTCTATGGCAACCATTTCCTGATCATTACCGATCATAAGCCTCTCGTACACTTATTCCATCCTGGTAATAAGATCCCAGAGAATTCCCTCAGAAAGCTTCAAAGATGGTCCATGTTCCTTTCTGATTATTCCTATCAGATTGTATATCGAGCCACATCCCAGCATTGTAATGCTGATGCCCTCTCCCGCTTACCCGTTGGTCCTGATACTGCCTTCGATTCTCAAGAATCTGAATGTCTTCAGTTGGACATCGAACTTGAAGATACTGTATCCAGTTTTCCTATTGATGCTACCTGCATAGCTAAAGCTACGGATAAGGACAGTACCCTTGCTACTGTACGTACTTACATCCGCAACGGTTGGCCTCTTCAGAGCACACTTCCTGCCCACCTGGCACCTTATCATCGTATGCAGCATCGTCTCACGACTCGTGCCGGAGTTGTATGACTAGAAGCAGGCACCATCTTCCGAGTGGTTATCCCACTTAGCCTACAGAAACAAGTTCTCGAATTATTACACCAAAGCCATTGGGGTATCTCCAGAACAAAGCAACTCGCCCGTCAACACTGCTACTGGCCCGGTATTGATGCCGCCATCGAAAAGCTAATACGTCATTGTGAGCAATGTCAAACGAATCAGAACGCCCCGTCTTCTGATCTTGCTTCATGGCCTCCTGCTACTACTCCATGGGAACGAGTTCACATCGATTTCGCAGGTCCTTTCCTCAATTCCATGTGGTTAATAGTCATCGATTCACTGTCAAACTTTCCATATGTCGTGGATATGCATTCGACTACTACAACTGAAGCTACCATTCGTGCTCTCCAGAAAATCTTTACTACAGAAGGTTTACCACAAGTACTCATTTCGGACAACGGACCTCAATTTACAGCTACTGCTTTTCAGAACTTTTGTACACATAATGGCATTCGTCATATCCTAGCACCACCTTTTCACCCTCAATCTAATGGTGAAGCTGAACGCTTCGTACAAACTTTTAAAAGAAGTATGAAGAAAGCTGTCTCTTCAGGCTTAACTAAAGACCAAGCCTTGCTCCAACTCTTAAACACCTACAGAACTCTACCCGGCGCTGATAATATCACTCCTGCACAGAAGCTCCATGGACGACCTCACAGAACTTTACTTTCTCTGTTACAGCCTCTTCCAGCCCAGCATAAGACCTCACCAACGAAGTTCTCCCTCAACGACAAGGTCTACACCAGGACATTCAAATCCAACCCACTCTGGATACCTGGAGTCATCTGCAGATCTTTGGGTCATCGTCTATACGAGATACAGACTACGGAGAAACGTATCTGCCGCCATCAAGATCAGATACGTCTGCGCTACCGCCCCTGTCCAGCTATTGATGCTATTGCTAAACCTGATAAATCTATTGCTGAACGCGCTTTAGATCATTTAATAACACTGGGTTCCTTTCAGGACGAGACAGCGCCACTCCGCCCAGTTCCAGCTCCGGACAATACAACAGAAACATCAGCAGCTCCGCCCCAGCATCGCAGTCGCCGCCAGCGCCGCCGCCGTTTCACGCCGTACCGGCGTATTTAGGAGGGGAGGGTGTTGTATGTCCGGCACTCCCTTCTCGCTCCGACAGCCAGCTGCACGCGCGCCTGTGTATCATTCTGCTAGCTTCGACGCGCAGCCCTCAGTGCGCGTGCCTGACCATCGAGTGTACTATAAATAGGAGCTCCCTTCCTGCTCACTCGCCCACTTGCCCCGGTGTCCAGCTCCAGAATACACCCTACGTCGAGCACGGAGGCTACTCCTCTTGAAAATGTGCTTCGACCAGGTGGACTGAATTTCTGGCAGTACGAGGTTTCACCTCTGGTCACCGCTCCCTTTCCTGTTTCCACTGCCTATGTTCCGTAATTCTTTTACAAGCCATTTTCATTCCCTAAATTATGCAAGCTCCCTTAGTTTCGCTAGGTGGAATTTCTTCAATCAATTGAACTTGCTTTTTAGGAATTCAGGCACTTCAACAAACAAGGACTCTCATGAACATTTATGTTAGTGTGCCAGATAGTTCTCGACTATCAACGTGTCAATTCACGAAGACTATCTTTTCAAGATAGAAGTGTATATAAAGACTGTAAACCTGTACATATTGTATAAAGACAAACTTTTCTCAAGATTCAATATTACTTTTTGCTTCAAAATAAATTTCAGTTATTTGTGTAAATATCATAAAGTGAAGCAATAAAAGTTGTGTTCTGTAAATTTCAACCTTGGTTACAACACTGGCAGTCTGTTGAATGACTGTCATTAGTTCTCCTATTCAGCAACCTCTGAAAATACTCTCTCCATCTATTTCTTATTTCTTCTTGCTTTTTTAATATTACGCCGCCATCATCCTTCACAAATCTGGTGTTTACTTGATCTCTCTTTTTGTTTCTTAAGATACCATACAATAATAACTTCAGCCTTTGTGGGTGAGGTTAACTTCCGAAAGTAACCAGGGGAATGTGGCCCCTACAGAGCACGTCCACAGGTGGTGGATATGGGGCCCCTACCGTATGTAGGGCTGGTTGAAATACCCAATACAACCCGCGGACCAACAGGTAGCCCAATTCCTGGGGGCTTTAAAATACTGGGACACCCTCTCACCAGGGGTCATAAATATGGAGAGGGCCCTTGCCCTGGGTTATGGGTGAAGTCCTCAGCGGCATCTACGGCGGAGAAGATGAACTTCGGTACAGTGGAGATGGCGGAAGAGGCAAACCCGTAGTGTGTGTACTCCAGGTGAGCGGCTACGAAAGGCGTCTGTCTCCATGTTATGAGCGGCCTAATTTTGAACCTGGCAGTAGGTATAAAATGCCTTTGGGTATGGTGAGCCCATCGTAACAATAGGCTACATGGATAAAGCAGATATGGTACCTCAGAAAGGGTTAGGACGTCCCCTGCTAAAATTGACAATATATAGTGCAAATACAATCAAATTAACATTTTTAAAATATTATGTGTTACCGTGGTTTGGTGGATTAGTAGAGGTGAAAGAAGGTGCCGGGGTGAACGGGTCTAACTACAAAACCAAAGTTAATTTAAAACTGTAAGAAGGGTTATATTTTTTTCTCTCTTTAAAAAAAAACAACAAGTAACAAGGTACCAGTAACAAAATTTTAAGTCTAGGAAAGACAAAATTGGTGGTATAAACAGAACTTGGGCTTCAAGCCCTCACTTTACATTTCCCGAGCTCTCAGCTCACACAACACATATTTACCAAAGGGCAGAAATCCCCTCCATACATGGAGCACTTACTTCCAACTTTTAATATCAAGCCTCTCTGAGGCACTTTTACCACAATTAAAAGAGCTGACCCGCTCTCAATTTTCTGAGCCTATTAAAGGCCACAACAGACTTTACCATTAACTGCCCTCAAGGCACACTTACAAGGAAACAGGGGTATCTTGTACCCAACCTACTGGGCCTTAGCAGAAAAGAACAGGTTAAGTAAATGGCCCAAAATACAAAGATGAATGGAGGCGTGTACTTGCACTCCTATATGAAACTTCTTAATACCCAAGAGGCACTAGGC
The DNA here is from genome assembly GCF_040414725.1 of Anabrus simplex. Lineage (NCBI taxonomy): Eukaryota > Metazoa > Arthropoda > Insecta > Orthoptera > Tettigoniidae > Anabrus > Anabrus simplex. Next base: position 492,224,961 of record NC_090265.1, read on the forward strand.
CAATGAAACAGGGGCTATTCCCAAACTATGGAGGTGACTCATATAAGAAAAATTTTAAGGTATTACAGAAGGGAAGAAAACCAGTTACAAAACGTAGTCACCTCAAACCAATATGAAACTCGAGAGGGTAAAGCACTCTCTATCCCCGAATTGCAGTTACAGATTTAATGAATTTTTTACATCAAATGGCAAAAAAAATTACATGTCGAAAAGATAGTTTACATTGTAAAGGGATTCGGACCTTTCCCGGGGATTAAACTGCTGAGCTAGCAAGAAATAAAGATGTTAAACGGCCATTACCTTACTGAAGAGCTGCTGCCTGATGAAAGAGGCGCTTCCCGCCTCCTGCTACATGTCTATACACTAGGTTAGATGTTGATGAAGTGGCCGAGAGACAAGAAAATCAGCAGTTTTTATACCCTCGGGGAAAATTCGAGACCTTTCATGAATAAAACAGCCACACCCACTCAATTTTATTGGTCATTGTAGACAGTACACTCAAAATCAAAGAAGAAAGACATGATTGGTCAAAAATTAATTACAGAAATTCTGGATTGGCTCAATTCAAAACTGGCGGAAAGAAAAGATTAATATTGTCAACCCACAAATGAATGAACGAAATTTAGTAAAGAGAAAACTTATGAATACAAAATTTCTTTGTCCACACTTCTTGATCAATGGAAAACAAAACAAGTTGAAATCCACACAGTATTGACAACTTCGTAATCACAAAATTTACGGTAGTGACATCTTCTGAGAAACTTATGAGTTGATCCAGTTTTTAAAGTTCATAGTTTCTCCTGTAGAGGAGGATTTATTGGCTCAAGATTTAAAACTGTGGCGTAGGGGTGTACCGCCCGGTACATTATGTACTATTACAAATTATTTTACAAATGAGGCAAAAAATCTCTTAGCCTATAATACAATACACGTTTCTCTCCTCTTGAACAGTTGTTTGTTTCTGGGTATGTGTGCATAATTTGACATCGTAGAGGGATCTATTTGCTCAGCACGAACCTTATTGATGAACAGCTCCTCAGTTACGATTTTTACTCAAGTCCTGTTGGTTTTGCAAGGTCCCTTCTATCATATAATTCAATCGTACCTTCTCAAGTCTACTCGTGTGTTTAAACACAGCAGTGTTGCTTTTGACACATTTCTCACTATTACATGTTACTCAGTAAGGCAAGACTTTTACCAACTAAGCACACAAGATGGTTATTTTAATTTTCAACACCAGTGTGACAGCTCAACTCCAATTTTAATATTGTATGTGTAACAGCTCAGGTCCAATTTTAATATTTTAATTGTACATGTACAGGGTTTGTTTATTAGGACTGTTCATTTTAGATTAATACCAATGGCAATTTTCTGAGGCTTCAGTACACTTGTCATCATGTAGGCTTTTATTATGATGGGTTCGCCACTCCCAAAGGCATTTTAGAGCTACTGCCAGCCACAACTTGTAGGCCGCTCTTAACATGAAGAACAGACACCTTTTGTAGCCGCTCCTCTGGAGTTCAGACGCTACATTTGATATGGGGTTTCAGAAGCATTTCCTCCAGGCCCATTTCCCTTCTATAAGGTCTCCTCCGCCCTTAGCCGTTGGTCCTTATAGTGGATCAGGCTATTTGCCACCGCCCAACACTCGGTGTGGAGACATTGGCTGTATGGTTTACTCAATTACCATAGCAGATTTAACAGACGCATCAGTACACAGTGTACTCCCCTCTGGTGGCAATGCAGGTGTATATTCGCACAATGAAACGATCAGGAGAGAGAATACCAAAGAGAACATTCATAGATACAGAGACTGCAAAGAGACCTAGGGGACAGCCTAGAATGAGATGGAGGAGCTCTATTGCAAACAGAGGAGTCGATAGCAATAAAATGCTAGAAGAGGAGTGGTGGAAGCTCGAGTAAGGTGAAGGGCTTTGGTACACTACCCTACCCGTGGAGAATCTGGAATAGGGAGTGGATAGAGGCATGATTTTTTCGCATTAATTTTTGAATGATTTCGCGAGAAGGATACTAATTTTCACGTGATTTCGCGAAATAGATATTGCCGTATCGCTTTAATTTCGCTTTAATGAAATTCTAAAATTAATCATTAAAAGTTGATTGTGGAGGTTTAATTGATAGACTGGACATACCTGGTACACACTTCTGAAGCCATTTCCGGACTGCAGGGTCGTCTATCTTCTCCAACGGGATGTTGGTTTTGAGTACCATGGCTGTTGTTTTATGAATAAATTCTATTTTTTCACTCTAGCTTTCTTCTGCATATCTAATGAGAGTTCTATTGTGGGCCTGCCTTTTCACTGTTGGCGTGCTAAATTTACGTTCTGAATGTTCCTTATTTTAAAAAAATGTTTTGAGACAGTGTCTTTTTCCTTCCACTCGATACGAACATTACAAAATTTACACATTAAAATATTGCTTTCTGAAACGTATAAACCTTCACTCGCAAACTGTTTAGCACTGCTCTGCACCGTAACACTTGTCGAGCGACCCATCTTAGCTACTGTCTGTGATCAGTCACTTTCTTAATTTTACCTGACCACGAAGCCAAAAACACCAGTCAATTGTGCTGCTTGTAGACGTCATTAGGTATTCCAGGATTGCACAATGCCGTGAGGAGACAGGCTGGGGAGGGATTACCAGACACCAAAAGAACAACATTCCAAACATTTCATTTGGCAAGAAGCCTGGAGCCAATTCCTTTTCTTTGATGCCATGTCTTACAGAGATTTTCCAGAACATTATTGATAACAAATTTATTTCCTGTTGATTAATCTTCGTTCGCTCTTCTCTTTCTTTTCATACATAATCTTGGTACAAAATATCAAGTTCGTTATTCACTACATATTTCACTGTAATATCGTGATATAATTGATTTTTGCTTTAAAATGGCCTTATCGCTTTAATTCGCTTTAATTCGCGAATATAATATCCATATTTTCTTAACCAGGAACGTATGATTCGTAAAGATATCGCAAAATCACTTCAAATTATTTTTTGTCGCGTTTATCGTTAATGCGAAAAATCATGCCTCTAGGAATGGATGATGATGATGATGATGATGATGATGATGAAGAAGATCAATGGCAGTGTCACACACAACAGAATTTGACTAGTGGACTTTATATTCACTAATTATAGTATTATAGACTGAGAGATTTTTTGCCTCATTTGTAAAATAATTTGTAATATGTACATAATATTTTTAAAGTGTTAATTTGATTGTATTTGCACTATATATTGTTAGTTTTAGTCCATGGCTGAAGATGACCCATGATGGGGTCAAAACTGGTCCCGGTGAATAGGTGGACGTTAATTTTAATTTCTTATTAATGTGAATGGTTATCAATACAGATCATGATGAAGTTTATATCGTACGATCATCCTGCGATACATTGTCCCAAGCATCTTGCACCTTTGATGCAATTCAGCAATGGTTCTTGAAGGCTCTGGAGAATGTGTAAGTTCCCGCTTCATCATGTCCCATATATGGTCAAATGGTGAGAGATACAGTGATCTTCCTGACCAGGGAAGTTATTGTACACCGCATAGGACACATTGTGCCACAGCAGTCTGTACGTGGACGTGCATTGTCCTGCTGAAGAAGCACATCATCTTCCTGTCAAAGAAATGGCAGTGGCACAGGGACAACAACCTGTGCAATATAGCAGCCACTGGTTATGTTACTCTACAGAAACACCAACTGTGACTGCGAGTTGTAACTGATGGCCCCAACACCATGAAGCCAGAGGTGGGACCTGGGTGTCGTGGGCGAATGCACTTTGGAATAGGCCGCTCACCAGGTCTACGCCATATACGTGTATGTCCATCGCTTGCATACAGACAGAACCTACTCTCGTCACTGAAGACAAAGGAGCACCATTCCCCTCACCAGTTGAATCTTTCACGATACCAGAATAGCCGTGCTTGGCGGTGTCGTGGTGTGATAGCCCGGCCAGAGGCACACGTCCTCGTAAACCTGCTGCAGGCAGATGGTTCCCAGTGGTCCTTGGTGACACAGCAGGTGCAACATATGACCGGATTTTGTTCGTGGATGATGTTCGGTTGGCCACCGCTGCTCACACAATTGTGATAAAAGTTTCAGATAATGCATAAAATGCATAATTAATGCACTTAGCTGTCGTTGAAGGAAGAACTCAAGATGATCAATTTGGAAGTCGAAGAATCTTGAGACTTGTAATTCTTTCGTTATGACACCTTGCGCTGCGATGTGTTGGACATATTGCAGTGCAAGGTGTGTCACACATTACATATTTTTATTACTTTTTCTATTCATTTTTTCCACTTTTTTCATTACCCTATTTACTAATTTGGCTTTTATTACTAACAATATTATTTATTTCACTTATTTCCGAATTGAACTGCGAATCTTCTCCACCTACATCAATGACATCTATGTACCATCTTGCTACATTGTTCACTACGTGTGCGTGAATTGTTTTCTTACCACCACTACTACCTTTGATGACATACAGCTGTTAAAACTTCATAACGAGTGATACACAACTCTAAAGATTCTTCGGTTTCCATAAGTTATGCAATATGTCCAACACATTGCAGCACAAGGTGCCAGAACTTCATAACGAAAGAATTACAAGTCTCAAGATTCTTCGACTTCCAAATTGATCATCTCGAGTTATTCCTTCAATGACAGCTAAGTGCATTAATTATGCATTTTATGTATTACCTGAAACTTTTATCACAATTGTGCTATTTCTTCTTCATCTTTATAGTGTCAAATCCGCTATGTTTTCACGACTTTTTTACAATTTCTATGGACTGTTTGATACATTGTGCAACTCGTGCTTTTGGCTGACGATGACCCTGATAATGGGTCAAAACTAGTACCTAATAAATGTTTCTTCTGTAAAGTAACCCACTTTACTTGAATTTTTATTGAAAAGGTGGAACTATTGTACTTTAAATTTTAATTTTAAAGCTATTTTAAAGCTAAACTAGGTAGTGGAGGTCTAATTTTTTGCTGGTCCTTTTAAAAGGGGGCATTTGGGAGCTCCAAGTTGGCAGTGTGCGCCCTGAATTGCACATTACATGCCAACACACGTCAGCGCTCACAGCCAGCGGCTGTCTTGTCTCTCCTTCCCTCTCCACTCCTTCCATTCTCCACTATCCTCCACCAGATACGACTGCCTACAGTTGTGTACACAGGATGGCGGGTTAAGACCGACATTAGTTGGGATATTTTATTTATAAAGATGAATTCATTATGGAATAAATAAACGATAAAAATGGTTTACAAATCACTACTAAGCATACAAATAATACTGTAGTGTTGTCTCGAGAAAATAACGCCTACACAATGAAAATAATAATAATAATAATAATAATAATAAAGAACGTGGAAATAATAAAGGGAAATTATAAAGCAATAATATGAAAATAGAGAATAGCGGGCATTTCATATCTAAGCTTGGAAATGTGACGGTTAACCCACTTGTAACTTATAGGCCTAATAAACGACAACTAATGAAGGATTGTGGAAGGTGCGGGATCCCTATTGAGGTCCGTGGGAAGGTATGACATTATGGGGAAGAAAAGGTTTGCAAGAATCACCCTCTAGCTCAACTATATTGAAATTAACAAAAGATGCAACTTCAAAAGAAACAAATAAAAGAATTGCAGATTAGCAGATACTTAACATACTAAAACCAAGGATGTTTAAATAGATTTTAACAAAAGATACCGATCCACGAAACCGAAATCAAGACATAATCGGGATACTTAAGTAACTTACAAAAACACAAGTTTTAACATCGTAGGATTATGCAGAATTACAATGCGTTGTCAGTTAAAAATGCAGGTGAAAGAATTGAAATTAGAAACAATGGGAATCTAGGGCAAACTCAGGCACGTTGAATTTAAAGCATTGAAAATTACATTAAAAAAAGAAAATACCGAAACGCAGAAGGAATTAAATAAAATCAAACATAATCAGAAAACATGGAAATAGCACTTACCAAGAAGGGTAGGCGTTCCCCAAGGGGAACTAAGCCCCGAGCGTGAAGGCTCGTTAGGGCGATCAGATGGAAAAATGATGCCAAGAACTCACATCACACTCACAAAGCCGGCAGAAAATCGGAAATGGCCCAATCACAATCAACCAATGGGAAACAATACCACTGGATTCCCATTTTTTTTCACCAATTGGAAAGGCCGTAATTTTGGCCAATCAAACTGCATGACCATATATGGTCATTTTAAAATAGTTGGCAATTTCTCGAATATTCCTATTGTGATACCTGTTTCAACAGCAGTAACCACACGTGTGGTATAGGTTGCCTAAAAATTAAAGCACCTTACAAGATTTTTAAAATGATACAAAATTACAATTCTTGATATACAGGTCACTTAATCACTCTTGCAATGTTAAAGATATTCACAATTCATAAGTCCCATTCTTGAGGTTTCCCTTTTCATAAAAATTCCAACTTACATAAAATTTGAATACAAAAATCACTTCAAAAATAATTCTTGTATCTTGCAATTCATTCTGCTATGATAAAGCAAAGCAAAGCAAAGCAAAGTCATGCCTGTACAGGCCAAGAAGGCCCTTGGAGGGGTGGAAGGTAAAGGCTTCCACTATCCGTAACCTCGGCACTGGATGGGGTAGAGTGGTTAGCTCTACGCCCGGCCACCTTTGCCCCCAGGAATTAAACTCGTACTCATTTTTGGTGTAGGCTGAATGAGCCTCAGGGCCATGTGCACCTCCGGAAGTGGAAATCTTGTTTCTTAAATTTTTACGACTTCCTGACGGGAATTTGAACCCACGTCCTTCCGGGTGAACCAAGCACGCCTTTACTGCTTCGGCCAGGCAGCCCCTGTCATGGTAAAACAGCATATTAAAAAACACTGTAATCAATGATCTTAAAATAAAGGGTAAATAGGAATTAACCTTTCCAAACTCAATAATATACTTTCACAACACACAATGCTTAGTTCCAGTTCTCCATCCCACCACAGATTACAAATACATAATCAAATCTCATCTGCATCATCATGACATTCAAAGTGTTCAAGAAATGACTTTCTTCTAACACAGTCTGCGACCGGTTCATTGTTCATGACATTATAGTGAAAAATGTAGCACAAAATGCGAATAGCAAACCACAAGAAAGCAATGTGCGCACCTTATAAACGAAAAATTGGTACATTATTTCCAGCACACTTTATATCAGTCCAATTATGAAAATTAGTTTGCAAGACAGTTTGAAATTCTGGTATATTGTCAGTAATGGAATAACCACCAACTTTCCAAGCATATTTCAGAATTTTTACAAAACAGTCAGCTTGTAATAATTAGTTATTCGCTAGCATTTGACTATTTATTTATTTTTTAAAGTTTCCTATCTTAAGCATTTGACTAGTTATAATAAAAAGTCTGTTTTGGGGTTTTAATTTCAACTGGCCATGTAAATTCCTTGCTCTGCAAATGTTTTCCATTCAACAGACTAAACATTTTAGTTGTTGGAAGAGTCCAAGATGACACAACTCGCAAAGATTTGTAGTTCCTTTCGGTATGTATTCAATTTGTATGTGCTTGTTCGTCAGAGATTCAAGTTGTCCATTTTTGCCCTGGCCACTGAATGAATCTGCGAGAAGAAGATTTCTTCCGTTCTCCTGTAATTGCGGTTGGAAAACATTTTGGAATCAGTCATGTACAAGCCCTTTCCCCATTTTCCCTGAACATGAACAATCAATGACGACATAATTAAAGGCATCCATGTAGGCGTTGATACTTTCTTGTATTCTAGGTCCAATTTTCTCTTAATTTCTTGCAAAATGATCAAGAACAAATGCCCCATTTCTCTAGCTTTGGAAATGTGACATTGCACTGTGTGGAAGTGCGTGAAACTATTTCGGCAAACAAGCGCAACAAGAACATCTTTACCACGAAAAATAACTTCTCTATTGCCATTTCATACAAATAATTATAAAATCTAAAAGGTTCCACCTATTGAATACAGAACAATGTTGTCTGATTATTACAACATAATCACTTTATTAGCAGTACTAGTCTCGGTGTTTTTACAACGCCATCATCAGCTGCGTTAAAGTAAGGAGAAACCAGCAATTAATATAAAATACATCTCAACATATTTACACAACTTGCTCCTTTGGACCTTATATTAAATTATATATAGATAAAATTGACTTGTATTACTACCAGTTAACAAATTTATAGGTCAAAAACCATTAAAAAACAAACAAGCAACCTTAAAAGGTTTTTCATCTTAAGGTTGCACTTCTTGTGAATATTAATGATCTTATAAATGTTGTGTTACAGCCACCGAGTTAGGTCTATGGCCGATTGAGGTGTCCAATATTGAACTGAGAAGCATAGTCTTTATGACATACTTCTTATAGTTCCACCGTATCAGGTTACAACACAGCCAAGCATAATAAGAAAACACTTCGGCCTCTGGCACCAAGTTTTAGAAGATGGCACATTTTATTGCATATATCATAAATGAATATCAACACGAGTTTTTATTGGTGCAATATGTTTTTAATATATAACAGTCTAACAGTAATTTCAATAGCAATAAAATTGAATATAGATGTATATCATTCAGCTTAGTGATTATTTCTGATCTAGAAGATCAGAGACATTGAAATGACACACAGGGTGTAAAAAAAGTAATTTAGCAACACCAATTGTAAAAAACGTGATCGAACTCAGTACCCTAAGATGAAAGATCTTTTAAGGTTGCTTGTTTGTTTTTTAATTGCCTTTGACCTATAAATTTGTTAACTGGTAGTAATACAAGTCAATTTTATTTATATATAATTTAATGTAAGGTCTAAAGGAGCAAGTTGTGTAAATATGTTGAGATGTATTTTATATTAATTGCTGGTTTCTCCTTACTTTAACGCAGCTGATGATGGCGTTGTAAAAACACCGAAACTAGTTCTACTAATAAAGTGATTATGTTGTAATACAATCAGACAACATTGTTTTGTATTGAATAGGTGGAACCTTTTAGATTTTATAATTATTTGTAAACTCATTTCAATATGGATAAATTAAGATGAAATTTCTTACGTTAAATGCCATTTTGTACTCGAATCAGGACTGGTCCAAATTCCAGATATTGGCAACCAGAATCTCTTTTTCTTCTTGCAATTCATTAATAAATGTTACAAACTTTGTAACCACTTCATGTCATACTTCTTCATCTGTTTTAAACATTTTACTGACTAGTTTGGTTACTTTTCGGAATGGAATTTTCAAACGCCTTTTAAGGTTTGTCAAGTCGGACACACTCTGGAGAGAGTGTTTGGGGTAATACAACTCTCTACCCTCACCAATCCAACGCTTATTGTCCGATTTTGTGACATATAAATAACTCATCCTTGCCTTGGTGAACTTTTCTTTCACATAAGCTTGAACCATTGCACATTTCCTAATTTCTCCATTGTGTTCAACGTGGTTGACGCCGAGTCTTCTTATACTTCCATACAGCGTACATAGGTCCTCGTTCCTTTATTTTATTTATACATGTCCAACAATGATTCAGAATCATAATCTTATAACACTGACTGGAAGGGAATTCCATAGCCTTGCACCAGACACTTGAAAGGAGCAGTTAAATGATGATGAGCGATGCACAGGAATTGAGAGTGTAGTAGTCGATCGTTTGTTATGTTCATGAGAGTAGGAGAGTAAATTAAACTTAGAGGATAAATACTGGGGTTTAGATTCATTCAACAGACAAAATACGAGAGTTGCAATGTGGAGATATCATAGTTTATCAATTTTTAACCAGGAGAGAATTTCATAATAGGGGGAGATATGAGTTGAAAATTTAATTGAAAATATAAACCTAATGCATGAGTTCATTGCCCTCTGTAATTTCCATGTTGTTCCATGGTGGCATCTATCATTACAATATCACAATAATTAAGTATGGGAAATATGTGGGTCTGGATAAGTTTAATTTTCATGCTTAGGGGAAGAAGTGATTGGTGAGTTTTGAGAGGGTGAAGTGACGAGTGAATTTTCCTACAGATGCTTGTTATGTGCTCACTGCAGACTAGTGTGTCACTTATGGTAATCCTAAGATTTCTTTACCGACTTCTGAAATTGTACAGGTACATCACAATGCAAAAGTGAAGGCAATAACTTCTCATTTAGGATATTTACCTGTCTTTGCTGCCCTATTGTAATAGCTGGTGTCTTTTTAGGATTAATTAATAAGCAGTTCTTATTCGAATAGAAGCTAATCAGATTTAAAACAGAATTCATCGGAGGAATTCCCAACTCAATATCAACAGCTTTACAGTGATAATATATTTGTAGATTATCTGCATATAAATGATATTTACAGTTGCTGAGCTATCATTGATATATAGAGTAAACAGAAGAGGTCCTAGCACAGATCCCTGTGGGACACCTGTTTGCTTCGTCTTCCAGTCCGTGGTTATACCATTTATGACATCACGTTGTTGCCGATTGATGAGGTATGAAGCAAAGAATTGAACAGCAGAGGGACTCAGATTAAATCTTTGTAGTTTTCCTAATAATATGACAATATGTACTGTGTCAAACGCACTACTGAAGTCAAGTAAAATAAGTATAGTCACTTTCCGCTCATGTATAGCTCGTCTATCATCATCTGTAATTCTTAGTAGTGCCGTGCCTGTGCTATGTCCTTTCTTGAAACCAGATTGGAATGGGTCATGCAGCGAATATTTTTCCAGGTATTGTTCAAGTTGCTTATAGATCAATTTTTCTAGAGCTTTAGACAGTGCTGAAAGAATGCATATAGGATGAAAGTCAGATGCTATATTAGCTGGCAACCTTTTTGGAACTGGGACAACTTGTGAATCTTTCCACTTTTTTTGGAAAATAACCGTGGGAGAGGCATGCATTAAATAAGTCAGTAATAATCAACAGTATAATATCCATAATGTTAGTAATAAAGAAAATAGGGATTTTATCAGCCCCCGTTGCATGGAATTTAATTGAAATCAGTTCTCGTCTCATTTCAGACTCTGAAACAGTTTGAAATTCGAAACATGGGCGATCATATGATTGTTGTACTATAGACTTGATGGTGGCCTGCACTATATCGTGTTCAGGAGTAAAAGCACCTGTTGAAAAGTGTCTATTAATCTCGTCAAGCAGTATTTCTGATTTAGCATGGTTCCCAGGAGGCCTTCCAACACCTAATGAATGAATTTGTTACCAAGTACTACCAGCGTTTATATTATTGGATAGATGCTGGAAGTAATCAAATTTCTTATTGTGGATAACTTATTTAATTTGATTTTGCAGTACACAGTATTGTTCAAATGTGTCAGGTGATAAATTTCATCTGTAACCTCTATATAATGAATGACGCTGAGCCATCAGAGATTGGATTTCAGTTGTCACCCATGTATAGGACGGGCATGTTACTTTCACACAGCGCTTAGGGGCATGTTTATTGTAAAGTCCATGAATATGAGAATTAATATTTTCCAGTTTTCCATCTATACCATTCATTAGTATTATGTCACCCCAAGGACATTTACATGCATCTTGTTTTAGGTGTTGGAAACCTATATTTTAAAAGTCTCTAAAAGTCACTTATTTTGACTTATATTTAGGAACTCCTCCAGTAGCTTCTATCTTGGACTTCATTTGTATTGGCATTAGTGTTGTACAGGTCCTTCCTAATGCAGGCTCTCCATCTTGTTTTGGTTCGTCCTGGGGCTGGTTGTACATCTGCTACAAGTCTTTCCACTCTTATAAATCACATATACCTCTGGTAGTCATTGAAGGTGACCAAACCACTCCAGATGATATTCTCTCATTTCCCTGAGATTGATGTTACTCTCCAAGATTTTCAGATGGTGTCATTGTGAATTATGTTCAGCCTGGTCACTCTATGGGCATCCGGCTCCATAGCTAAATGGTTAGCATGCTGGCCTTTGGTCACAGGGGTCCCAAGTTTGATTCCTGGCAGGGTCGGGAATTTTAACCATCATTGGTTAATTTTGCTGGCACGGGAGCTGGGTGTATGTATTGTCTTAATCATCATTTCATCCTCATCACGATGTGTGGGTCGCCTACGGGCGTCATATCAAAAGACCTGCATCTGGCGAGCCAAACATATCCTCGGACACTCCCGGCACTAAAAGCCATACACCATTTCATTTTCACTTAGCATCTTAGTGCAGTAGTGATGTGAGGTCGTGTACAAAGACAGTTCCCCAAGGTGGCACGGAATAAACATCTTTCCAGTTAAGATCGTGAGGCAAGCTGCCCTAATTAGAAGACCACCATTTTATATAACAGAGAAGCTACCAAAGGACCTTTGCATTTCAAACAATCAACACATCCTTTCACCACAATCTAAAGAGTAATATTTGCAAATCAAATAGTCAACACGGCCTTTTACCATAACATAATGAGTAACATTTAAGGAGATATCACCACAAAATACAAACAACAAATACCCGAAGACCGGAATATACTCTGCATAGACTTTTTATTCAAGACCAAGTGTTTTTAAAAAGTGCCTCACCATAGACGCTTGAAGATAATTTTTTAAATATGTTTATTAGTAAATAAGTTTTTTAACATCATGTAGACGCGAATTTTAATTTAAGTAACCCTCTCACAAATGCCTGAAGACTGTTACAAACATTGACTTTTTTATTCATGCCACCTAGTGTTATTATGAAAAGTGTATCACCACAGACGCTTTAAATATTTTAAATATGTATATTAGTTAATAAGTTTTTTCAACACAATTGTAGACGCGAATTGTAATTTAAGTATCATCCACACATATTACCTTATCCCCAAACCCACCCCTCCCTTCTTTTAGAGCATCTAGAGCAATAGTTTTCAGGATCCCATGGAACATAGTTTTAAGGTTTAATGTGCTTACTGTCCAAATGTTTTTCATCTCAACTATCTTTATACAGCTGAAGATGACCAGTAAGTGGTCGAAACATGTTCTGTGTGTGCTAATGTATTTTTAATTTTGCCCAAAGAAAAAAAATGAAGTATCGATTAGGTGGTTTTAAAATTAATTTGTTGATTGTACTCATCGATACAGTCATGAAGTGGACGGCTTGCAATACCCTTTGTTCTCGGGACTTGGTATTCTCTTGTCTTACTTGGGTCACTTGGTTCACTTCTTTTCACTCCGAGGCTGTCACAGATTCGATTTCTTGTAGAGTGAGTACGGGGCTTTCAAATTCTACTGTAGTATCCCTTGTGTTAAGCATGCTCACTACTGCCTTGTGATCATGTGCTTTCTTTAAACAACTCACTACGTATACCCCTGGCAGAATCTTCTTTTCTATCACCCTTCAGCCACTCCTTTGTCCGTACTCACCTTGACAATCGTCTCTGTTTTGGTTTCGAGACATGTGTGGACATGAGTGGTTTTCATGGTTATATGGTGTTGCTCTCTTTTCAGTATGGCATAACGCTCTTTAAAATTTATTATTTATTATACTATCCTTGCGTATATTTCTTCCTGTAATCCTGTCACAATTGTACAACGTTACCCACTATGTGAAAATCCGCACTTGACTTCCCTATTGGAAGCCTTATGGTGCCTCTCATTTTGATTTTCTCTGTATCTACATCCCTTAATTTGGGGGCCAGGTTCCCTAACAATCATGGCCTCTCTTGGCACCACCTGTCTCTATAAGGGATACTTCACTCCTGGTATTCAGTAGAAATCGAAGCAGGTTCTTCTGACCTCTCATTCTGACTTCTACGGTACCCTCTATTGGACTCAAATTATCGTTGTTGGCAACACTTATCTGACACGCTTCCCATACACTTAAGCCCATTGGGAATCTTCGACCAAAGATCTCCATGTACCTATCTTGGTAATTGATTATGCTTTCCTGCAGAAGGTCTCTCTCTATGAGGCCATCTGCTGATAGTCTAAATTCATCTCTGACTACATGAAATTCAGGGGTGGAATCCCGTACATGCAAAATAATGCAACCCCTTGTGCATGATGTCCTCCCTGTCACACCCGAAAGCTCCACTATCGGTTTACGGTAGTGAATGTCTCATTTTGGTACACTTTTCTACCGAATCAGGCTGATGTCAGCCCCTGTATCTACCAGACACCTGAAGGGCTTTTCTCGCTCTTTCGCGTGTACCAATATTGAACCAGTTCAGTCGTGTTCCTTTCGTGACTGTTCCCGTTTGCTGACCAACTGATTTCTATTCGTTTATCACGGAAGGCTATGTAACATTTCCGCATTTTTCCATGTTGCGCTCCTCTGTGGGCCTTCTCTTTGCTGAGACTCGTCTTTTTTCTTTTGCATATTATTTTGGCCCATTAATATATTGTTTATCCTTTCCTATGCCCTTTCTTGTACTCCTTGGGTTATCTGTTCTGTTCTCATTTTCATTATTTTCCCTTTTGAACCAGCAGGTTCTTTGCTAGTGACCTCTACGACCGCAAAGGAAACATTTCCTTTCCCTTGGTTGTTTCGGCTTTTCATGGCACTGGGATTGTTAGTGTCTTGTTCTCCCACAGTTATAGCATTGGATTATTGCACAAATTTTGATCTCATGGAACCTATTTTTCTCCTCCCTGTATTTCGTCCTACAATCTTTTTCTGTATGTCCCACCTTCTGACAATGTTGGCAGTTAGGTGGACCTTTCTTGGGAGCTTTTTGCACTCTACAGTCCCTGGCCATATGCCCCTCACAATTGCAGTTATAGCATACCACTCTAATGTTCACCCTTTTACCTGATACTTGTCCAGTCATTCGCGGTGACTGCCTGTTTGGGTATATTTTTGATCTAGTTTCTGTGGGCCTCGTAACTTGGGCCATAATTGGCTGCTTAGCTTGTGCAGAGAGGATTACAGTCTCCTCCTCTCTGGCTATGTCAACAGCGTGTTCTAATGTTTGTGCATTCCTGCTTTTGATGAGGTCTTATATTCACCCATCCTTCAGGCCTTGTACGAAACTGGCCTTGACTAGCTTTCATATAAATCTTGTCTGGTACTCCCTAGCTGCCGGCAATTCCCCTTGTATAGCAGGATTTCTAAATTTGGTACCCATGCGGTCAATTTGGTATGCCTGCTGTGCTACAGTCTCACTTTTACTTTGTCTCTCAGCAAATACCTGGCATGCATAAAAGTCTACCATTTGGTTCTTGCTATAGTATTCCTCCAAAGCTCCTTTAATGTCCTCCCATGTGTCCGATCGTACTAGCAGTTTGCTCTGCACATCCTTGGTAATTTTTGTGAGTATTAATTAATTTATAAATTAGTTCATGTTCTGCCAGCCTAACTAGCCCTAACGCCATTTCAACATTCTCACAAAATTCTTGTAGTCTCTCCAGGTGTAACCCATCAAACTCAGCCCCTATGAGTTTAAGAGCCTCTGTAACAGACAAACAGTGGCCATGCAGCACTCGACTTGTTGAATGCTTTACATCTACATTACTAAGGGTAGTATTATTGCTTCTATATGCCCCTTCCATTATGAATTGATAATTTGACTCACCCTACTGTTGACTTGAGGACCACCCGACTCCTGAGCTGGGTACTACTCGAATGAGTTATTTAGTGGATCTTGCCTTTTAGTGACAGTACATTGCTTCTTCCTTTTCCATTGCCTTCCACCAAACCTCAATTATTGTAGATCTCTGCAACAATGATCATACATAATTACAATTCAGTCACTGCTTACACTTCCAATCACCACAACTGTTACTTGGTGATCGTAAATTACAGTTATATATCACAAATTGCCACAAATGAATTGTGTATTACCCCACATCTGACACCTGTGTATTACCCCACATCTGACACCAAAATTTTTACAGTGCACCTGTCGTATCCTAGGGAATGGGCAGGCTAGGCACTGTCGAATATCAGATTGACCACGATATAAATCAATATGCTGACTCTAATATAAATTAGCACACTGACACCAATATAAAATCAATACACTGATACCAATTTCAACTTACTCCAAATTATTAGAAATCAAAATTTGAATATACCACTCACAAATGAACACTTTACAACACCTTTACCATCTTGATTATTTTCTGCAAGATATCAGTTCGTTAGTCTCTGAATCTCTCTGTAGAGCACACACATTTATATTTTACTTATAACCCTATTAACCTTCACTTATACTTTGAAGTCTCTTAAACAGTAGGTACTTAGCTCGGGTGTTGAAGGCTTCTTTGTTTTTGGTTCTCACTTGACTCTTGCTGGGGGCTTCCCTAAATTCTTCTCTACTCTGCATGGGACTCGAATGCGAAACTCTTCCTCTGACCGACAAGATTACTCACGGGCAAACTCTCCCTCTTAAAGTCTTACCGTACTACTGTCCAAAGACAAATTCTCAAGTTAAAATTTAGAGTGCTATACTTGGATACCTTCAACTAGAGTTGTACTCAATGCGCCCGTGGACTGAGGTTACAGTCTCTTAAACATCTCTCTGTGAGCTTTCAACGTACTGTCCTGATGCTCTCTCCTGTGAGCCTACTGGCCGATGTTACAAACTCTTATTATGCTTGCTTGCCCCTTACTAGCCTCTTACTGCCTTCTTGCTTGTCCCTTACTGGTCTGTACGGCATGACTGCTGACTAGTTTTGTTCTCCTTCTCACTGTTCTAGAACAATTCCCTTGCCTTCTTGAAGAAAGTCACAATTCACTCACATGACTTGTTTGCTGAGTCTTCATTGTTCAGTCTAAACAGGCCTACACCGAGCTCGATAGCTGCAGTCGCTTAAGTGCGGGCAGTATCCAGTATTCGGGAGATAGTAGGTTCGAACCCCACTGTCGGCAGCCCTGAAAATGGTTTTCTGTGGTTTCCCATTTTCACACCAGGCAAATGCTGGGGCTGTACCTTAATTAAGGCCACAGCCGCTTCCTTCCCACTCCTAGCCCTTTCCTGTCCCATCGTCGCCATAAGACTTATCTGTGTCGGCGCGACGTAAAACAAGTAGCAAAAAAAAAAAAAAAAAAAAAAAAACAGGCCTACTGCAAGTTACAAGACTCAGTACACATGTACCAAACTTCTAATGTGTTCTGGAAATATGTTCTCTCTTGCTAATGTCACCTTACTTTGTTCTAGAACAGTGGCTACGTGACCACAGTCAGTGTATTTCCAAGAATTCTGCCTGAGTGGAGCCCTTCTAAAATTTTATTCCTGTACCAAAATGAGGAGGATTTCTTCCTGCGCTGTTTGCTGGACTAGCAGCTTTAGGGTCTTTGCTGAGTGGTGCTAGTGTTGTAGCAAGAACTGTTAAGGCTGTAGAAGAAACAAAGCAACAGTTGAAAGAGAGTGAACGTCATAACAAGACAATGGAGGCAATTGCATTATGAGGCAAAGGCGTACACATGAAATTGCACCATACAAGATAGGGTTTGGCATCAACATATCTCTAAAAAAAGTCTACTGAATGCACTGCCACATCAAGCTAAAATTTTCTAAGTAATAACAAGTTGCCTTATCTGTTTAGTTAGTAAACACACACGTTGCACCAATTTGCCTCAGCACTGTGAGCTGTCTTCACCAGATGCTTCTCTGAAGTTTTATGCCCAATACACTGAAATGAATATTATTATTATTATTATTATTATTATTATTATTATTATTATTATTATTATTATTATTATTATTATTATTATTATTTTCACTATCATTGAAATCACTGTATCACTTCACTGGAGTCTGGTGTTCAGTTACATTAGTTTCCCTTATAATATACGAGATAGTAAACCCTATAAAGTTCTGGGATCTTTACCCTGGTAGTCTCAGTTCAAATCCCATTCAATCCGCTCACTCCTGTTTTATGCGAAAGGACAGGTTGCGAGTTCTGATCTCGCGACAGGGTTACCAATTATTTGTAGGGTAACAAGGGTGCTAATCTGTTACAGGACAGCTTCCCACTATGATCGGAAAAGTCCTAGTTTTTGAACTTCCGGTTTGTGTATATCATACCATCAGGTGAATGGCAGGAAGCTGGAGGATTTCTTTCAGCGTACATTTTATCATTTTGTATTACAGAGGAATACAGATCAGTGCAACTGTCTGAAATGGATAAATCAATGTTGGGCATATGGAAGAATTTATGAAGGTGAATGTTTGGTCTGACTGAAGGAGAGGAGAAGATGACATTGATTCCAATTTGAGACATAGATCCTGCATCGTTCTGTGTGTGTCAAAGGTACTTCTGTTTTGAAAGCTTGCTTCAAGATATCTGATAGAGTTATCTTGTGATATCGCTTTTATATCTCCACCGAAGACAGACATTAGGTCATCAGTAAGCTGACCATTAGATATGTTGATGGACACTGATTTATACATATTAATGTTCAAGCCTTCTTCTCCGATATTCTCATTGCTGTTTCAGCCAGATCTAGTGCAGAAGCTTTGTTTTTACAAACAATAACAGTCTCATCGACAAATCCCAGGACTGTCAGAGACTTCAAACCTTCTACGAGTGGAAACCCATATTCCCTAGCTATTGATTCCTCAGAGAGTTCATTCAGAATATGGTCCATTAAAAGCATAGGTGACAATGGTAAACCTTGGAAATCATCTCTCCTCAGTTTTATGCTCTTAGTTCTTGAGTAGTTGGCTTCAGTTTGGGTTGTATTGTCCTCTTGAAGAGACAGGATTAGCTCAACAAGTTTAGATGGAGCAGTATAATTTTCTAGAGCTCTTCTCAAATGGTCATGGCCAATGTTATTAAATGCCTTTTGGTTGTCGAGGAATACTATGGTTGCATCAGTTTTCTTGTTCTTTGCCTTTGCCAGAATCGACTGTAGCAAGACAGTGATGACTACTACAATATATCTGGGAAGCATGCTTGACCTATTGTTAGTTTTATCTCATCAAATTTATTTCCAGAACTACGTGCATTAATGCATAAGCACTTAAATACTTGATTAGAGATATGTCCCTGAGATATTTGCTCTCTTTGGTAGTTTTGTATATTGTCATAGCCTACTTCCTTCATGCTTAATTATATGACTTGATTTGCACTTCCTGTTAAGGAATTCAAGCACTGTAATGGAAAGGAACATAGAATAAACAAAATGACAGGTCAGCATTGGAAGACCTACCTACGTACCTACCTACCTACCTACCTACCCACCCACCCACCCACCCACCTACCTTTGAATTCCAACTTTATCTTCATTATACACGTTTCAGTGTTATAATTATTCCTACAACATTGTCTTTGTCTGGTATACATATGTTTTAGTTATCACATAATTAGTTTAATTTTTATTTGGTTGAAAATGACCACTAAGTTGCTGAAACTAGTCCCAAGACTTACATATCATTTACTTGATATATTGTATTGAAAAGGTGTCAATTTATCCTTACTCCCAAGTCATCTCAGCCCAAAGTTTAGTAACACGTTGCACCAACACAAACAGATCTTATGACGATGATGGGATAGAACAGGGCTCTCTCCTCTCTGATCCTAATTTTTCAATATCAATCTCTTCTCAGTAGCAACAAGCTCTTTTCTGCTGGGATAAGCTGAATGAAAACAGGAAAAGCGAAGAACTAAAAAAAAAGATGAATAGAGGAACACACGACAAACAAACATAAAGTAGTAAAGGAGCCCAGTGGGTCAATATTAGTAGTAGAAAGGAAGAAACAAGTGACAAGTAAAGTTATTTTTAGAGAGATAGATTCATTTTGTCGTATATTCCTGCTTAATTACTCGATAGTAATTTAAATATAGGTAATTACTTATAAGGGTAAATCAAAAAGTATGTTTCTGTCATACTTCCATCAGCATAATAATTTCTATCTCCAGTTTCCTGGGTATGGTGTGCAAGCATTCACCACTTCTTCCTGTCAGAATATAGTTTCTGTTCCTCTGTGTCCTCCCACTTGATATTCCTCTTGCTGACCTCCAATTTCACTGTGTCTATCCATCAATTCTTTTTTTATCTTTATTTTTTATTTTCTATAATTTTCCTTATGTTACACCAACATAGATAGGTCTTATGTTGACAATGGGATAGGAAAGGGCTAGGAGTGCAAAGAAAGTGGTTGTGACCTTAATTAAGGCACATTCCCAGCATTTGCCTGAAGTGAAAATGGACGACCATGGAAAACCACCTTCAAGGCTGCTGACAGTGGGGTCCGAACTGACTATCTTCCAAATGCAAGTTCACACAGCTGCACGGTCCTAACCGCACAGCCAACTCACCCGTTATCCATCAACTCGTTGGCCTTCCTATTATTCTCTTCCCTCTCACTTCTCTCTCAGAGTAATTCCTTGCTGTTCTCCTTCTGTCCATCCTCATTATGTGTCCAAGCCATTGTAGCCTGAGTCTTCTTAACAGCTTGGTAACAGGTATTTTGAGGCCAGCCTCCTTCCTGTTTGCTTCATTTCTAATCTTGTCTTCCCTGGTCTTTTCATTCATGGTTCTGTTGAATTTCATTTCTATTGACTGGATTTTACTGTTAGCCTTGTTGTGTAATACTATGTGGTATGAGATTTTGACACCACATCTTAATTTTTTACCAAGCGAGTTAGCTGTGTGGTTTGGGTCATGTAGTAGCTGTGAACTTGTATTCAGGAGATAGTGGGTTTGAACCCCAGTGTCGGTACATCTGAAGATAATTTTCTGTGGTTTCCAATTTACACACCAGACAAATGCTGAGGCAGTACCTTCCCATTCCTAGTCCTGTCATCATTGTCACCATAAAATATGTTTGTGTTGCTGCAATGTAAAGAAAAACCTTTGTTTTTTTCTACATAATCACCAAAGTTAATCAAGTATCTCTCATAGCATAAAATAAATTTCTCCATTTCCTGATAAGAGAAAGTGGTGTCCTGCTCATCGAACCATTTCACTACTTCATCTTTCACTTTGTTGTCTCTGTGAAATTATCTGCCTCACAGATGTTAATTAATGATGTTAACGGATGCGGTTGGTATTAATGCCCTTTGTCTTTCACAGTTGCTCAACCTCAGCAAATTCACCACACCATTTCCGTGCTTGTTGGACAGACATCACTTCCTCCCAGAATACACTCATGCACACACAAAATCCTCGTGTGAATATTGACAGGTTTCACGTTTTCTGCCAACAAAAAAACAGATCATTACACACACACGTCTGCCTGTGACCATTCGTCTATCTGTCTTTCAGTCACTGACTTGTGCACTTATGTGCCATCAATTGGTGGAAATGTGAAAAACTAATGGATATATAAGGTGCAAGGTTGCTTTGTTCCTTTGTTTCTGAACAGTAAATTAGAGAAAACTATACTCTAAAATCCTTTTATTTTTTTTCACCACCATTGAGAAAATAAGACCAGGCGAGTTGGCTGTGCGGTTAGGGGTGCACAGCTGTGAGCTTGCATCCGGGAGATAGTGGGTTTGAACCCCACTGTCAGCAGCCCTGAAGATGGTTTTCCATGGATTCCCATTTTCACATCAGGCAAATGCTGGGGCTGTACCTTAATGAAGGCCACGGCTGCTTCTTTCCTGCTCCTAGGCCTTTTCTATCCCATGGTCTCCATAAGACCCGTCTGTGTCAGTGCAACGTAAAGCTAATAGGAATTGAGAAAATAACATGTTTCAGATTGGTTCTGTGTTTCTTACAAAATTGTACAATTTTTTTGTTGATATCCTTCTAATCAATAGTCAATTTTGTGAGAAGTTCAACCATAAATACAGATCTAACATGAGATTCATAATCTGTAATTGGTTCTGTGTATCAAAATATCTTAGTGTAGTGCAGGGCCTCTCAGGGTGCATGCGCCTGGTGCATGCACTGTGCATGGTGCAAATGACGACTTCACTTGGTTGCCCAGAGTGCAGACCCCCACTCCTCGATTTGGAGCAATAGAGCTGTCTCTCTCTTTCCCCACGCCTGTCTTGCTCGCTCCCCCTGTCTCCCTCTTCCTCACTTACTCTGTAGCACTCCAAGCCGAGTTGAGCCGAGCTTAGCCGAGTAGCCCAGAGACAAAGCGTTGGTCCGAGCCGAGTGGAACCAATGCACAGTGCACGAGCTCTTGCGCCTCGATTTGTGCGCATGAGATTTTGGGCGTTTGAGAGGCCCTGGTGTATTGTATTTCTGTAGTGTACACTCTAATGTATCATTGTTTTGTTTCTCGTTTACAGCTTCGAACTACAGCATTAGTCCCACCGCTTGCCACTATGATGGATCTCCTCCTTACAGTAACTCTTCCTATCTCTGCAGGCCAATTAATATGCTACCTTACTGGCTTCAGAATGCCCCGAGAACCGCTTGAGAAGATGGGACAAGTAGCACTTCTCTTGGTCATTTACACAACATTTTGTGACACTTTTATATCTCACGAAAGTGCAGTCTTGCATCCCATGAATATCGTATTAGCAGTTTTATTTGGTAAGATCTGTATCCTGATGTTTGTGAATTTAAAATATGATATATGAATTTTTGATATATTCTAATAATATTGTCTGTATTTGCAGTGGTTGTGCTGCAGGTGATGATGCTTTGTCTTATATTTTTCGTTGGCACCCGTATGAATATCTACTCTCCTCAAGATGTTATTGCCATTTTGTTCTGTTCTACACACAAATCTCTAGCTCTGGGTAAGATATTTTTAACTATTCATGGCTGTAAAATATCTACACTGTAACTCTAAACATTATTCAACCAATTGCCCATTGAAAATAAGTGTTTCCTTCTCTGATCCTTACACTGCTCCATGTGAATCTTCCACTGATGATGCAATGCTGCAGGTCCTTCATTGATAACTTTCCACAACTTCGCTTACTTTTGCCTTCCCTACATCTATAAACTCATTACAAGTTAATTTGAATGCAGGCTCTTAAATTTTTTTAAAGATTCGCACATGGCTAGGTGAGGTGGATAGAAATATATCATTTTAAGAATGCTCAGAAGGAAAGCCAGGTAATATTTTATAAAGTGGCAATTAGTCCATCTTCTAGTGGAAGTGAAACCTGGCTGAAAAAGAAAGCAGAACTGAAGCAACAGAAATGAAGTTTCTGAGAGCTGTCAAGGGGTCCTCATGCCTACAGTGACTATATGGAAAAAAAAAATAAAAAATGAAATGGCTTATGGCTTTTAGTGCCGGGAGGTGTCCGAGGACTTCGGCTCGCTAGGTGAAGGTCTTTTGATTTGATGCCTGTATGCGACTTGCACATCGTGATGCGGATGAAATGATGATAAAAACAACACATACACCCAGCCCCCGTGCCAGTGGAATTAACCAATGTTGGTTAAAATTCCCGACCCTGCTGGGAATCAAACGCGGGACCCCTGTGAGCAAAGGCCAGTACGCTAACCATTTAGCCATGGAGCCGGACACTATATGGAAACAGAGCAGCCAACTCGGTTCGATTTCTGATTGGCTATGCCCGGAGTTACACTCAAGCAGCCATATTCGTCCCTAGCACTGTATTGTAAACACATTGTTTTAATAGTCACAGTTTGCAGAGTTGGTGAAAAGGCCAGGTAGTTATGCTTTCGGCTTAACCAGCAGGCCGGAGAAAGGATTTATCAGGAAGGTATTTCCCAGGGACCTAATTCGAAGAAAGCAATGGGCTGTCATAGTTAAAAGAGAAAAAGAGAAGTGTTGTCTCCTACTGATGCCCATGGTACTTCATTTATTTAAAGAATATCTAAGTACCCACAATATAGTTAGCTGGAATGACTGGCATGTTATTTGATTTCACCAGGCACACTTTGAGCCACGTATGTGGGAAAAAGAACGAGTGAATGGGAAAAGAATTCAGAGATGTAATGCTGTTCCCACAGTTTTCTTTCGCCAAGAGCCTCCCATCACTTGGAAACCATACAGTACAAAAAAGAATAAATGTGCAGGAAGAGAGGAGAATACATGTTCTAATCTACCAGACACTGCAGTGACAGATATGGACGAGAATGCTTTGATTTTTAACTCAACAATTGCTTCACTGAATGAGCCTGCAATAGCAAGTTGAATTCTGTCTCATTCAAAGATAGTCACAGTAAAATCTTTGAATGAGAAGTTGCAGCGATATGGAAACCCATATAAAAAAACTTAAGAAGCAAAATTGCAGACTGAAACAAATATGTTCTATATTTAAATGTATTATCAGATAAAATAAAACAAATGATATGCACAGTGTAAAGGAAAAACCTGAGAAAAGTGTCCAGTGTTGATCAGATTTGTTTATCAATTGGGAAAAAGATAGTTTGGTCAAATGTGACAGTCAAAAACTCTCTCAAATGATAATTTTCTTGTGGAAATACAGGCTGTGATCATAATAATCTGCTTCCTTCCCTGAGAACCCTTCTTAGGAAAGTTCAGAGTACTGTATTCCTTTTCAGCCTGGGTGTTATTTCCTCATAATAAAAGCTGTTCTCTTTAACAGTGAAGAAAAATACTGTATTATTTTAATGGATAAAATGTCCATTACACCAGGGAACAAATATGACAATCCCTGCACTGAATTCACTGGAAAGTCACCTTACCGGGTCACAATTGGCAACCTACACATGCTTTAGTGTTTGTGTTGGGTGGATTATCAAGTAAATGGAAACAGACAATTGCATACTTTTTCACTGGAGACAGTACAGATGGGGATGTGTTTGGAAATATTATTTCAGGCATTAGAATGAAAACCCAAGAAGTAGGTCTTTGGGTATTTGGGTAGGTGTGTCAGATACGGGTGCACCAAATCCAGGATTTTGGGGTAGTGTCAGTGTAACTGCAGGCATTCACAGGACGGTACTTAATTATTTCTTGGAACCTTGTATGAATACAAGAAAATCTTTGTCATTCTAGATACAGTTCACCTTTTCAAGAGTATTAAAAGCATGCTGAGTAATAACAAAGTGATCACTATCCCACAATCAACTACTGAAGAATTTAGCCTACCCTCTCTTCAAGTCAAGGTATCCCATGTAGAGGAAATAATTACATACCAACAGAAACTCAATTTCAAGTTAGCACCAAAAGTTACTGAAGAAGATGTGTACCCATCTCACTTCAATGTGATGTGAGTGTAAACTTACAACCAAGGTTATAAGCCATACTTTCAGTAGTGCTCTGAAGTTTCTGGCTGAAAAATTAAAATGTCCAGAATTTTACTCTACTGCTTGGTTCATAGACTTTGTTGAAAAATGGTTTGCACTTACCACTTCCCGTAGCACAACCATGGCAGTCAGCAAACATGATTCTGATACATATAATGAAAATATTTCCTTCCTCAACCATTTTGTGGACATCTTTTCTAATCTTAAATAGAAGTGAGAGGTGCTTGGAAACCTGTACAAACTGGAATTATTCTCTGCACGAAATCCATACTTGAGTTGCAAGCTATGTTACTGAATGAGTACCAGTATCGTTTTGTCCTAACTTCAAGGTTCACACAAGATTCATTGGGAGAATATTTTCAGTCTTGTAAGAGCCAAGTAACCTATCCCTACAGCATTACAGTTCAAACATAACCTGAAGTTAATAAAGCTCTCTCAATATATGAAGGATCTAAAAAAACAGAGCTATGAGGAGTGTTGTATGTCCGGCGCTCCCTTCTCGCTCCGCCAGCCAGCTACACGCGCGCCAAGTGTCATTCTTCTAGCCTCGACGCGCAGCCCTCAGTGCGCGTGCCTGAACCATCGTGTGTGTACTATAAAGAGGAACTCCCAGCCTGTCCAGATGCCCACTTGCCCCGGTGTCCAGCTCCAGAATACACCCTACGTCGAGCACGGAGGCTACTCCTCTTGAAAATGTGCTTCGGCCAGGTGGACTGAATTTCTGGCAGTACGAGGTTTCACCTCTGGTCACCGCTCCTCTTCCGCTGCCCATATCCAGTCATACTATTACATACCGTCATATTTCCTTAATTAATGCAAGCTCCCTTGGTTTCGCCAAGTAAGAATTCTTCCAACATAGAACTTGCTTTTATGAACTCAGCAAGGAAGGACTTTCCAAAACATTTATGTCAGTACTTCTGATAGTTTTCGACTATCAACTTTTCAGATCACAAGGGCTATCTTTTCGAGATAGTAGTGGATGTAAATACTGTAAACTTGTATATAGTGTACAGAAGATAGACTCTTTCTCAAGATTCCTAATTCATTTTGCTTCAAGTTAAATTTCAGTTTTATTTGTGTAAATAGTGTATTTTGCATTTGAAGCGAATAATAAAGTTGTGTTTTGTAAATCTCAACCTTGGTTACAACACAACTCTATGGCGACGAGGTAAAAATAACAAGAACGCATCAAACACTCCAATTCATCGGCCCCAGTCACCAACTCTGTGGCGACAGGATAATAACTTGCAATTCCTCCACTCCTTCACAACGAGGTACAGCAAACTCAGTGCCCTCATACACTTCGACATTGGCGACGAAGTCAATCAGTGCTCAGTGTGTCGCCCACTCAACAGACATTCCACAGCTCTCTGTCGTGCGCTCCACCTGTGTGGCACGCTCCAGCGTGTTGCTTGCTCTCTCTCTCACTCCCAGCATATACCGGTCAAGGTCGCGCCTACAACCAGTTCTGACACACAGCTCTCCTTGCTCTTTATTGCACGCATCTCGCAATGGCTACAGCTGAGCAACTCGCTACGGTATTCCAAGCCTTACAGCAGCAACAACAACAGTTTATGCAACAACAACAGGCAGCATTAATTCAGGCTATTCAAGCTATTTCTGTCTCTACACAGCCATCAGCTATTCCTCCGTTCTCTGCTTTTGATCCGGCTAAGGAAGAATGGTCAGTTTATTTAGCACGCTTACAACAGCATTTCATCTGCCATTCTGTCACAGATGATCAACGCCGCCGAGCACTATTTCTTAGTTCAGTTGGCAATGCTACGTGTGAATTACTACGTAAATTAGGTCCAGAAGAAAACCTTTCTGAGGTACCATTCGCACAGCTTCTGGCCCGTCTCACTGAACATTATGCCAAAGCTCCTCACATAGTGGCTGCTCGCTATAAATTTTTTCAGAGCAGAAAGCAACCCCATCAGACACATACTGAATGGATAACTGAATTGCGTGGTCTAGCTAAACCCTGCCAGTTCATATGCTCCAAGGACGGTTGTGGTTCACCCTACACTGATTCTCTCATTCGGGACATGGTAATTTTACATACTCCTGAGGACAAGATACGTTTTGACGCTGTCAAGCAGAGTAACCCTTCTTTAGAAGACGTCCAGCGTATTGCTACGGTTTATGAGCTTACTACCAAGACTGCCGCAGCCATAGCTTCTCCACACGAAGTTGCTCAAGTCTCGACTCAGGCCCGCAAGTCCTCTGCTACAGTGAACCGTCCAGATAAGGCGCTCTCTACCAAGCATTCTCGCCAGGTTCCCTCTCGTACTGCTACAAGGAAGCCCAATTCTAAAAGCACCTCGAAACTCCTGCCTTCCTGCCGAGGCTGTTTCAAGCATCATGAACGTCGTGACTGTCGTTTTTTCAAAGCCACTTGTGAACGATGTAATAAACTTGGACACATTAAGACTGTATGTCGGAGTTCGCTCCGCCCTGCTAAGACTCCTGCAGCACGCCCGAAGCATATACACCCCCGCCAAGACATGGAAGTTGATCAGATCAATCTTATTCTTCCCACAAGGAATTCTCACAAGATCATCGTTCCTCTCTCATTCTCTACTCGATCTGTCTATTTTCAATTAGACACTGGATCACCTGTCTCTATTATTAATCTGGCTACCTACCATGACTTAGGTTCCCCTTCATGCTCGCCAGCTGACATCCAGCTTGTGACGTTTAACAAAAGGAAAATTGACATTAAAGGTCAAATCCAGCTTCAGGCTAGTTATAAAGGAATTCAGAAGGCCATTCCTCTTCTCGTAGTTAACAACTACACTGCATCCAACATTATGGGCATGGATCTATTTAACTTATTTGGTTTCCAGATACATGACAACATTAACGTTGTATCTACATTGCATCCTACTTCTGACGTTACCGATCTCCTAAAGCAGTTTCCTGAAGTCTTCGACTCTCAGCTCGGAACAGCAAAAGACTATACAGCTCACATACAGCTGAAATCCGGAGCTAAGCCTCGCTTCCTCAAAGCACGTCCAGTACCCCTAGCACTTCAAGACCCGGTCACGAAAGAATTAGAAAGATGGATACAAACTGGAATTGTGGTACCAGTTACTTCTAGTCAATGGGCTACTCCACTAGTGGTAATCAAGAAACCTGATGGTAATGTTCGACTTTGTGGCGATTTTTGATCTACAGTCAACGCACAACTCGACACAGATATCTTTCCTATTCCACGTCCAGAAGACTTATTCCGTCGCCTCGCTGGTGGACAATTCTTCTCTCAAGTTGATCTTAAAGAAGCATATCTCCAGCTACTTTTAGACGAAGACTCTAAGAAATTTCTAACACTCAACACTCCTCTCGGACTGCTCCAGCTCCAGCGGCTCCCATTCGGTGTTTCATCCTCAGCGGCTATTTTTCAGCACTATTTAGCTCAACTCACTGCCTCCATTCCCGGTTGTGCTAACTACCTGGATGATATTATTGTTACTGGAAAAGATCATCAGGACCATCTAAACAATCTACGCCTCCTTCTACAGAAATTGAAAGACAATGGCCTACGAGCGAATCTCGCTAAATGTACATTCTTTCAGCCTCAAGTTCACTACCTAGGACATATACTTGATAAGACTGGAATTCGCCCTAGTGCACAGAATGTCTCAGCTATCGTCAACATGCCAGCACCTCAGAACCTCAAGCAGCTCCAGTCCTTCATAGGCAAAGCGAACTACTATAATAAGTTCATTCCCCGCTTCGCTACAGTGGCAGCTCCATTAAACGCTCTACGTAAAAAAGGTGTTAAATTTCAATGGACTCCGCAATGCCACCAGGCATGGAAAACCATCAACAACGCCTTAATTCAAGCTATACAACTCACTCATTTTCAGCCCGACAAGCTCATCACGCTAGCTACTGACGCTTCAGACTACGGTGTCGGTGCCGTTCTCTCCCAGAAGGATCGTCATGGACGGGAACGCCCCATCGCTTTCGCTTCGAAAACACTTAATGACCATCAACGTCGATACTCACAGATAGAGAAAGAAGCTTTAGCCATCATCTTTGGTATTCGCCGTTTCAATGAATATCTCTATGGCAACCATTTCCTGATCATTACTGATCATAAGCCTCTCGTACACTTATTCCATCCTGGTAATAAGATCCCTGAGAATTCCCTCAGAAAGCTTCAAAGATGGTCCATGTTCCTTTCTGATTATTCCTATCAGATTGTCTATCGAGCCACATCCCAGCATTGTAATGCTGATGCCCTCTCACGCTTACCAGTTGGTCCTGATACTGCCTTCAATTCTCAAGAATCTGAATGTCTTCAGTTGGACATAGAACTTGAAGATACTGTCTCCAGTTTTCCTATTGATGCTACCTGCATAGCTAAAGCTACGGATAAGGACAGTACACTTGCTACTGTGCGTACTTACATCCGCAACGGTTGGCCTCTTCAGAGCAATCTTCCTGCCCACCTTGCACCTTATCATCGTATGCAGCATCGTCTCACGACTCGTGCTGGAGTCGTACTCCTAGAAGCAGGCACCATCTTCCGAGTGGTTATCCCACTTAGCCTACAGAAACAAGTTCTCGAATTATTACACCAAAGTCATTGGGGTATATCCCGAACGAAGCAACTAGCACGTCAACACTGCTACTGGCCCGGTATTGATGCCGCCATCGAAAAGCTCATCCGTCATTGTGAACAATGTCAACTGAATCAGAACGCCCCGTCTTCTGATCTAGCTTCATGGCCTCCTGCTACTACTCCATGGGAACGAGTTCACATCGATTTCGCAGGTCCTTTCCTCAATTCCATGTGGTTAATAGTCATCGATTCACTATCGCACTTTCCATATGTAGTGGATATGCATTCGACTACTACGACCGAAGCTACCATTCGTGCTCTACAGAAAATATTTACTACAGAAGGCTTACCTCAAGTACTCATTTCGGACAACGGACCTCAATTTACAGCTACTGCTTTTAAGAAATTTTGTACATATAATGGCATTCGTCATATCCTAGCACCGCCTTTTCACCCTCAATCTAATGGTGAAGCTGAACGCTTTGTACAAACATTTAAGAGAAGTATGAAAAAAGCTGTCTCTTCAGGCTTAACTAAAGACCAAGCATTGCTCCAACTCTTAAGCAACTACAGAACTCTGCCCGGCGCTGATAATATCACTCCTGCACAGAAGCTCCATGGACGACCTCACAGAACTTTACTTTCTCTGTTACAGCCTCTTCCGGCCCAGTCTCAGACCTCACCAACGAAGTTCTCAGTCAACGACAAGGTCTACACCCGGACATTCAGGTCAAACCCACTCTGGATACCTGGAGTCATCTGCAGATCTTTGGGTCATCGTCTCTACGAAATACAGACTACGGAGAAACGTATCTGCCGCCATCAAGACCAGATACGTCTGCGCTACCGCCCATGTCCAGCTATTGATTCTATTGCTCAGCCAGATAAATCTATTGCTGAACGAGCTTTAGACCATTTAATAACAATGGGTTCCTTTCAGGACGAGACAGCGCCACTCCGCCCGGTCCCAGCTCCGGACAATCCAACAGAGACATCAGCAGCTCCGGCACAGCATCGCAGCCGCCGCCAGCGCCGCCGCCGTTTCACGCCGTACCGGCGTATTTAGGAGGGGAGGGTGTTGTATGTCCGGCGCTCCCTTCTCGCTCCGCCAGCCAGCTACACGCGCGCCAAGTGTCATTCTTCTAGCCTCGACGCGCAGCCCTCAGTGCGCGTGCCTGAACCATCATGTGTGTACTATAAAGAGGAACTCCCAGCCTGTCCAGATGCCCACTTGCCCCGGTGTCCAGCTCCAGAATACACCCTACGTTGAGCACGGAGGCTACTCCTCTTGAAAATGTGCTTCGGCCAGGTGGACTGAATTTCTGGCAGTACGAGGTTTCACCTCTGGTCACCGCTCCTCTTCCGCTGCCCATATCCAGTCATACTATTACATACCGTCATATTTCCTTAATTAATGCAAGCTCCCTTGGTTTCGCCAAGTAAGAATTCTTCCAACATAGAACTTGCTTTTATGAACTCAGCAAGGAAGGACTTTCCAAAACATTTATGTCAGTACTTCTGATAGTTTTCGACTATCAACTTTTCAGATCACAAGGGCTATCTTTTCGAGATAGTAGTGGATGTAAATACTGTAAACTTGTATATAGTGTACAGAAGATAGACTCTTTCTCAAGATTCCTAATTCATTTTGCTTCAAGTTAAATTTCAGTTTTATTTGTGTAAATAGTGTATTTTGCATTTGAAGCGAATAATAAAGTTGTGTTTTGTAAATCTCAACCTTGGTTACAACAAGGAGGATGACAAGGAGGCTCTACCAGGTTTTCTTGATTGCGCTAAACAATTAGAATGTAAGTAGAAAGTGCAAGAACCTGTAATACCTCAATATTTCAGCAAAACGGACCTAAGCTTGACCCCCAGTGAAAACAATTCTCTGTACTGTTTGTTGAGTTATGTAATTAATAACATTAAGGAGAATTCCAGGCACTGTGAGAAATGTTTAAAGAGCATAGATAGCTTTTAGAGCCCTATGGCTCACTTTATGAGAGGTAAATTCAAATTAAATGTTTCAGACAGAGGACATTATGGTTTGTAAATGAGCTTACATTTCAGTTTGTATTTAAAATGGAAGAAATGTCTTCAAACTATATTGATGTGCTGGAGTCACAAAGCAAGTCTATTGACATAAAATGATTTTTATGTAAAGTGAAGAACAAAATTTCTACAATTCCAGTGGCTGACTGTCATGATTTGTTGAACACATTCACAATGAGGTACATTGTATTTAGGCTAAAACTGAAAAGTAATGTTTAATGGAGAGGGAGAAGGTGTAGAGTGTAAGCAGAAAGTGCAAGTGCAAGAACCTGAAATACAATCAGTCACTACTGATCTGCATTTAGGGCAGTCGCCCAGGTGGCAGATTCCCTATTTGTTGTTTTCCTAGCCTTTTCTTAAATCATTCTAAAGAAATTGGAAATATATTGAACATCTCCCTTGGTAAGTTATTCCAATCCATAACTCCCCTTCCTATAAATGAATATTTGCCCCAATTTGTCCTCTTGAATTCCAACTTTATCTTCATGTTGTGATCTTTCCTACTTTTAAAGACACCACTGAAACTTATTCGTCTACTAATGTCATTCCATGCCATCTCTCCGCTGACAGCTCGGAATATACCACTTGATAATACCAATGTAGTTGGTCCTTTATTGGACATTATAAATTTTCCAGCTCATTCCTGGTTGCCAGCATTTCATCCCAGTGTGCTAAGTTGGGCTCATCAGTTGCTAAATAGCACATCCACCAAGACGCATGGCTAGTGCATACCGTGGAGGCCACTGCGTAGGCTACTTGGAGCACTATGAGAGACTTTGTCTCATTTCCAAAAATTGATGCCTGCCTGGCCATCAGATGATATAGATGTTGATTCCCGTAGGACTTTCTTATTTGTGAAACTCACAACATGGCTTTTAACCCCGTTTATCATCATACCATTGCCTGCTGTCCATCTAACAACATTATCAAGGTCATGTTGCAGTTGCTCACAATCTTGTAACTTACTACTCTTTACAAAATAACATCATCCGCAAAAAGCCTTACCTCTGATTCCACTCCTTTACTCATATCATTTATATATATAAGAAACCATTAATGTCCAATAATACTGCCTTGAGGAATTCCCCTCTGTATCATTACAGGATCAGATAAAGCTTCACCTACTCTAATTCTCTGAGATCTATTTTCTAGAAGTCACTCTTTGTCCAGTCCAATTGCACTCATTTTTGCCACTAGTCTCCCATGATCCACCTTATCAAATGCTTTAGACAGGTCAATCGCAATACAGTCCATTTGATCTCCTGAATCCAAAAATATCTGCTATATCTTGCTGGAATCCTACAAGTTGAGCTTCAGTGGAGTAACCTTTCCTAAAATCGAACTGCCTTCTATCAAACCAGTTATTAATTTTGCAAACATGTCTAATATAATCAGAAAAAATGCCTTCCCAAAGCTTACTTGCAATGCATGTCAAACTTACTGGCCTGTAATTTTCAGCTTTATGTCTATCACCCTTTCCTTTATACACAGGGGCTACTATAGCAACTCTCCATTGATTTGGTATAGCTCTTTCAACCAAACAATAATCAGATAAGTACTTTAGATATGGTACAGTATCCCAATCCATTGTCTGTAGTATATCCCCAGAAATCTTATAAATTCCAGCCGCTTTTCTAGTTTTCAACTTTTGTGTCTTATTGTAAATGTCATTGTTATCATATGTAAATATTAATACTTCTTTAGCATTAGTCACCTCCTCTATCTGGACATTATCCTTGAAACCAACAATCTTTACATACTGCTGACTGAATACTTCTGCCTTTTGAAGATCCTCACATACACACTCAATCAATCAATCAATGATCTGCATTTAGGGCTGTCTCCTAGGTGGCAGATCCCCTACCAATTGTTAACCTAGTCTTTCCTTAAATAATTTCAAATAAGTTGGACATTTATCGAACATCTCCCTCAGCAGATTATTCCTATATCTAATCCCTATTTCTATAAACGAATCATCTTGAATTCCAGCTTTATCTTCGTGTTGTAATATTTCCTACTTTTAAAAACTCCAGCCAAGCTTTTTCATCTACAAATGTCATTTCGCGCCATCTCTCCACTGACAGTTCGGAACATACCGTTTAGGTGAGCAGCTCGTTTCCTTACTCCCAAGTCTTCCTAGCACAAAGTTTGCAATACTTTCATAACAATACTCTTTTGTTGGAAATCACCCAGAAAAAAATTGCATAAAATCCACTCTGCCAAGATTTGAACTGGAGAAATAAAGTAATTATTACATAGACACCAAGCTATTCTTTAACTTGTAAGAGAAGAATTATCTATCTTCCTTCTTCTTCTTCTTCTTCTTCTTCTTCTTCTTCTTCTTATTATTATTATTATTATTATTATTATTATTATTATTATTATTATTATCAGAAACAAACAGAAAACTTCTGGAACAAACTTGAAACCACACTCATCAAAATCCCTGAAAGAGACACAATAATTCTCCTTGGGAATTTAAATGGTAACATTGGTAAAGAAAAGTGCTACTTAAAAACCGCAGGAAGATTCTCAGCACACAAAAAGACTAATATAAACGGCAAATGCCTCATCGAGCTCTGTCAACAACACAACCTGAAAGTCATGTCAACATCCCTACAGAAAAAAACCAATAAGCTCTTCACATGGGAATCACCCAACACCACATCGATCATGTCGCTATCTCCTTCCCAGCACAAAAAGAAGTACACAACGTCCAAGTCTGTTGAGGAGCCAACATTGACTCGGACCATCATCTAACAAGAATCAAAGTTAAATTCACCCCAAAACGCTTCTACCAGAAATCCAAGGCAAACAAAAATTGGATATAACACAAATAAAAACATCAAATCTCAGGGAAACGTGGGAAAACAATCCCAGCAAAAAGTTTGGACGAATTCCATGACAAAATCATGAAGAGTGCATCAGAACAAATCCCACTACAGAAAAAGAGCAGAGACCCTTTTTGGAACACCGAATGCGACCAAGCCATATTGAACAGAAAAAATGCATACCAGAAGTTCATCACCAACCATACACCAGAAAACAAGGAACAGTTCCGCGAAATCTGCAGACAGACCTCTAAACTCATCAGACAAACCAACTGAAGTTGGCCGAACAGGACTTCCGCAACTACAACACCAGAGATTTTTACAGCGTCTTCCACAACAGATTAAATCGGTACACGCCCAAGAACCTCTGCTTCAGAAAATAAAACGGAAAATTGGCACTTACAAGTGACGAAAACACCAAGGAACTTCGAGTCACTACTCAACTGCCCAGAACCAACAGAAAGGTTTCCACATAAACCCCAACCGAACCCAAACCCAGACTCATCCCCGCCTACACAAGAGGAAATACACTGACACATTCAACGACTGAAAAACAACAAGGCATCCGGAGACGACAGCATCGTAGCAGAGCTTCTTAAACATCTAGGAAAGAATTCACTCCAAGAACTCACACAAATCATACAAGAAATTTGGACAACGGAAGAACTACCAGAAAACTGGACAAACGCCCTCCTCGTTCCATTTCACAAAAAAAAGTGACCAAACAGATCTGAACAATTACAGGGGAATTTCCCTGGTGCAAATCGCATACAAAATCCTCCACAGCCCTCTTCCAAAGAACTCAAGAACAACTAGAACCAATACCAAGCAGGCTTCAGGCTGCACAAATCCTGTGCAGAACAGATACTCAATCTGAAAACCATCTTGAAACCATGAAACACCAGAAAACAACTCACAATCTGCACCTTCGTGGACTTCCAGAAAGCATTTGACTCCATTGACCGGCAATCCCTCTTCCAAACACTGAGTGAATATGGATTAGACAAGACTCAAAAAATCATCAGACTAACTCTCACCAACACAACCTCCCAAGTAAAATTCATGGGAAATATATCTAAAAAAATTTCAGATAAAAACCGGTGTCCGACACGGAGAAGGACTTTCCCCACTACTCTTTAACATAACCCTGGACAAAATCATGAGAGAATGGGAACAAGCTCTAAAAGCTCAAGGAAATTGGCAACCATTAAGTATGACAAGAAAACACGTAAAAAATATCCTGTCTCTCTTTCGCAAATGATATTGTGACCCTCGCAACAAACGAACAACAGGCTATCAGCCAAATTTAAACCCGCAAGAAATTCTCAGAAAAATTCGGCCTACAAATGTCCTTCTCAAAAACCAAGGTCATGTGCAACCACTGCAACCTCCAGAATTTGAACACGAAATTTGACACAATCGAAAAAGTAACTGAGTTCCGATATCTCGGAGAGACCGCAGTACCAACAGGAAAAGAACAGAAGGCCCTCGAGGTCCGCATCCAGAAAATAAAGAGAGCCCTCGGCCGAACGCAAAACATTTACAACAAAAAATGCCTCTCAATCTTCACTAAAATTCGACATTACAGCACCGTGATCAACCTGAAATACTAAATGCCAGTGAAACACTGGATCTCCACAGAAAAACAGTACTCAAAGAACATTTAATTTATGAACATTTAATAAGAAGCGTGCTATGGTACGCAGCAGCTAGCAGTCAGAACACATTCACTCCGACGTCGTCATGGCGTCCGCCTGGAAAAAATATATCCATATATACGTTTTTTTCCTATCCTGCAGTTCCTGATGTAAAACCTGGTACTGTATTGCAGAAGGCAATGGTATTTCCAATCGCAGCTCCTTTATATAGAAGCCCATAGGTTAGTCTAGAAGGAGTGCCTTCCCGCCAGACAGAGAACTCTTTAAAGGATACATGGCCCTCATTCCCTTTAGTGCACCCAGGCTATACCCCGATAGGTGTTCCCAGATAATGTTTATACTTACTCCCCTTGTTCATTAATTATTCCTTGAATGTCCTTCTTGGAACCTGTTTCTGCCTTAAAGTATCTATACGTACCCTTCCATTTATTACTAAAATTTGGATGACTGCCAATTATGCTTGCCATCATGTTATCCTTAGCTGCCTTCTTTGCTAGATTCAATTTCCTAGTAAGTTCCTTCAATTTCTCCTTACTTCCACAGCCATTTCTAACTCTATTTCTTCCCAATCTGCACCCACTTCTTAGTCTCTTTATTTCTCTCTTATAATAAGGTGGGTCTTTACCATTCCTTACCGCCTTTAAAGGTACAAACCTATTTTCACATTCCTCAACAATTGCTTTAAATCCATCCCAGAGTCTGTTTACATTTTTATTTGCTGTTTTCCACCAATCATAGTACTTCTTTTAAACTGCCTTATGCCTGCTTTATCAGCTGTATGGTACTGCCCCATAGTCCTACTTTTAAGACCTTCCTTTCTATCACATTTATTTTTAACTGCGACAAAAAACAGCTTCATGATCACTGATACCATCTAATACTTCAGTTTCTCTATAGAGCTCATCTGGTTTGACCAGCACCACGTCCAGGATATTTTTCCCTCTGGTTGGTTCCGTCACTTTCTGAATCAGCTGCCCTTCCCATATTAGCTTATTTGCCATTTGTTGGTCATGCTTCCTGTCGTTCGCATTTCCTTCCCTATTGACATTTGGTAAATTCAGATCTCCCGCTATAATCACATTCCTTTCCATGTCGTTTCCCACATAGCTGATTATCTGATCAAATAATTCTGAATCCATGTCAGCGCTACCCTTTCCTGGTCAGTAAACTCCAAATATATCAAGTTGCCTATTATCTTTAGAAAATGAGCCTTACACCTAGAATTTTGTGTTGGTCATCTTAACTTTTTCGTATCTTACAAATTCTTCTTTCGCCAGAATGAATACTCCCCTTCCTACCATTCCTATCCTCTCTCTACGATACACACTCCAGTATATCACAAATATTATAATAATATTTATAAAACTACCTATTCAATACAATACAATCCACTATTTTATGTGGTTAAATTTTATACATAATACTTAAAAGTCTAAGGTATATGTTTCACCCTTTTTATGGGCATCATCAGCCTAAATTAATCTTAAAGTTATTGGATAGTTACTTGTAACACACTCTTTTTCCGTGAGAAAATTTCTGCATCCATTATACCTTTTCTCAGCCATGATTCAACTCCTATGGTAATAACTTGTAAGTATATATCTATTAAATTAGTTAATTCTATTCCCTTATTTACAATACTTCTACAGTTCAACACTAACATTTTATGTCATCCCTACTTGTCTTCTAGATCCCTGTACCCTTATCACTGCTCCCTAGACCACCCCATTTCCCTGAATGTATCTCCCTATTATCCTTAAAAACAAATTCACTAACTTATACGTACCACTGCGGTTTAAGTGAAGGCCATCTAAGTGCAGATCCCTATCTCCTACTCACCCGTTACGATCCAGAAATTTCACTCTTGGTTTCCCACATACCCACTCCATAGTCTCATTTAAATCCCTAATCACCCTCCAGACAGTATCGCTCCTACGCAGTATTCCACTGATGACAATCTCTGCTTCCATAAACTTCACCCATGCTGTGTTTACCAGATCCCACACATCCCCAACTATGTTGGTACTTGTACCAGTTTGCCTTACATTGTTGGTACCAATGTGAAACACTACCACTTTCTCCTTCCCCTCCTCTTTCTCTTCTACTTTCCTCAACATCTGCCTCAACTTCCTGGATATCACTGTACCCTGGTTCCCTTTCCTCCACACACTTTCCCCACATGTCTAATGATGGAATCCTCCATGACCAGAGTCTCAACCCTACCCACCTCATTTGATCCCGTCCCTGCCTGTTCAGCCCTATCTTTCCTGATAGCTGCAGAAGCTACTTCCTCCTCCCTTTTCTCCCTCCCATGACCCTGTTCCACCTGTATTTTCCTATCCTCTACTCTACATTTCCCTTTCCTACCGTTTCTCTTCCTCCTATTTCCACACATCTCAGCAACAGTTCCCTGTTCCTCATCTTCCCTCTGTTATTCTACCTGGAGTAACTCGTACTGATTTCTCACAGACACCTGTCCTGAATTCTGATACTGAACAGAGCCCTTAGCCTGCAATCTCCTTCCCCTGAGAACATTAGACCACCCGTCTTCTACAATTCTCCCCTTTCCTTCCCATCTCTCTTTTACACCTACTGTAACCTGTACATTGTTTGAGGGAGGCCTACTACCTTCCTTTCTGTCTTCTGTGAGAATCCTAATTATCTCCCTCAAACTCTCCAACTCCTCCCTCATACCCCTCAATGCCTTGCCACACCCACAGTTCCTACACTTGCACTCCTTAGTCATTCTTTATGGAAAAAATGAAAATAAAATAAAAACCACAACGGACTTATGTGCAACAAAAAAAAAAAATGGAAGGAAATATTGTCTAGGTTAATACTCAAAGATCACACAACAATAAGGTAATTAATATACTACTGCAGTGCAA
Organism: Anabrus simplex; assembly: GCF_040414725.1. Lineage (NCBI taxonomy): Eukaryota > Metazoa > Arthropoda > Insecta > Orthoptera > Tettigoniidae > Anabrus > Anabrus simplex. The sequence goes on from NC_090265.1 coordinate 492,264,034, forward strand.
TACAATACTACTTAGTCCTACTCTGTTTTTATCCTACAACACCCTAACAGGATAAAACTTCTGTTAATGACTGAATAGCAAAAGGAATACACAAGAATTACACAATTCTAAACTGCAGTTAAGCCTATCCTAATTACAAGAACAGAATTCTAGTAAGCGAGTTTCTACGGATACCTCTACTGTACTACACAAATATTTTACAATAATAAAATAAGCACGCTAATTTCTAATAAGATACTACTCATATACTACTGTACAATACACTACAATCATTTTAAATTATGTTTAGATGTATGTTAATTACAATACCGGTACCGTATGTCACTACTAAGCACAAACAAAAATGAAAATTGCTAGTTTGAAATTTGCAAGAACTACTGTACTCAAAGATTACCAACAAAGCTAAATGCTTATGCAGATTATTATTAGTACTATGCTCTAATAGATACACACGAATATAGCAGGCAAGATACGGTACTATCTAAATAAACCATATCTACACTACTGTTCTCAACTGAAATGTGGTTATATGATTTTTACCACTGGTGGATTACTATTATTTTCTCTACTACGCAGGACGGAGAATAAAGGTGTCCTTAAATCTGAAAAATAAAAGATTGTCTACAATAATTTCTGTCAAAACTACACAGAGGGCTTGAACTGCAATATTATTGGGATATAGGAATTTGATTATTAAGAATAGAATAGAATAATTTTTATTGTCATTAGGTATCTGGTGGTTGCAATGGACAGAGTCATAGGTGCATAGTTACAAAATATGACAAGTATCTCATTAAGCATAGAAAATAAATACAAATACATACACAAAAGTTAAAATAAACATAACATTATTCGTCCAAAGAGGGTGATAAATAACTACTAATTTACTAACGTGTTAGGATGGCGTTGGCCTTTATTACCCACCTTGAAACAGTGCTATTTTTTCTTTAAATTCAGATACTGAGTAAAAGCTATTGGATGTCAACCAATTTTTAAGGGTTCTTTTGAAGGTACATAGGGGCATATCCTTTACTTGGGCAGGTAGTTTGTTGAATAATTTAATGCCATTATACCTATAGTTTTCTTATGTTTTTCTCAGCCTAACATGTGGTAAATCTATAATCGTTCCTATATCTTGTGCCATATGAGTGTACATGGCTACGAGTTGTTAGGTCGATGAGATTTTCTTTAGTATTGAGTATACTATGATAAATGTATAATGAGGGAAGAATCATAATTTCAAGGTCTTGGAAGATAGGTGTACAAGAATCCCTTGTGGTCTTACCTTTAATACATCTTATTGCCTTCTTTTGCCACTTGAACACATCTTGAGCTCCTGTTGAGTTACCCATAACATGGTACCATATGGTAAGTGTGAATGAAAGAAGGCATAGTATGCACTCATTATCTGACTACTACTAACTGATCCTTTTAAGTCTGTGAAGCAAAAATATCACTCTAGCTGGTTTTGTACATAACTTTTGCATGTGTGTGTTCCAGGTTAATTTATAATCCAGATACAATCCCAATAATTTGACAGAATTTTGATCATTATTACCCAGACCTTAATTAATTAAATGGAAGTAGATTGCTTCTGTCTTGTTATTTTTTAGGATAAGTTTATTTGCTTGCAACCAAGAGGATGATTTGTGTAGTATTTCTATCCTTTCCTCCTCAACATATTTTAAGTCTCCATTGCTTGTTATGATAGTAATATCATCTGCATAGAGCACTAACCTACAGGGAAAATTACTAACAATATCATTTATATACACAAGGAAGAGGAAGATTCCTATAACTGAACCCTGAACCACCCCTGTTTTTACTTTGAGAGCCCCAGATCATTGATTTTCTACCAGTACATTTTGATACCTGCCATTGAGGTACGATGTAATTAATAATAATTCAAAATCTTCAGGCCTTAGTAGCTAAGCTTACTTATTAGTATATTGTGTGGTACTGAATCAAAAGCTTTGTTGAGGTCTAACAGTGTAGCACTTGTAATGCGGTGAGACTCAAAGTCTTGAATTACTTCAGTCCCAACAGCTTCTAAGGCTTTAATGGTCGATTTATTTATTCTGAACTAAACTGTGCAGCATTTAGATAGCTACAGATAGCTGTTCCTTTACACAATGCTCTATTATCTTAGATATGATTGGAACAATTGAAATGGGTCGATAACTGCCTGGATCCATAACATCTCCATTCTTAAACACAGGAATTGTAACTGTAATTTTTAGACAGTCTGGGAAAGTCCCCTCAGCCAGTATCCAATTGATAAGGTGAGTTAGAGGAATTATTATTATGTCAATAACTTGTTTTAGAATAAAATTGCTTATGCCATAGTAGTCTTTACAGTGTGAAGAATTTAGTTTTGAAACTATTTTGCAGACTTTCTTAGGGTTTATAACTTGCCATTTAAATGGGGGTCTGTTATTTTCAGGAGTTACACTATTCTTTAGTAGATTGTTGTATGCAGTTTCATTGTCTCCAGAGGTGTTACTGATATTCATATGATTGGCACTGTTTATAAAGTATTATAAAGTATTAACTTTTACTCGATGATTAAACGAAGGGGCAAAGTACAAAGTATGCTGGAACTTGGCTACAAATTATCGGAATAAAGTAATCAGCTGATTTTGTAAATACCTCAACATTTCAGCAAAACGAACTTAATCTTGACCCCCAGTGAAAAGAATTCTCTATATTGTTTGTTGGGCTATGTAATTAAGAACATTAAGAAGAATTCCAGGCACTGTGAGAAATGTTTAAAGACCTTAGGTAGCCAGTATACTGCCTCACACTCTGTTTCCAAGACCAAATGGAATCAGGAGGAGGAGGAGGCGGAACTATCATAACATATGCCCATGCATTGTTATGATGAAGATTCTATGAGTATTCCCTCCACATTTCAATTATTTTTCCTGTTGCTTGTATATGGAGATTTGTCAGAACCCTTCTTACAGTAGCCTTGTTTAACAACCTCTCCTTCAGTGATATTATGAAAATAATCTTCATTGCTTTGCATTTGCACTTTCTCTTCTGTTTTTAAATCTTTAGTTCTCAAATTAAATTCCCAGAAAGCAACCATTATTTAATTTCACTAATTGTGTATGTTATAAAAGTATTCAAGCGCCTAAAGGTTTTTTCAACTGCAATTTTTTTTTTTGCTAGTGGCTTTACGTTGCACCGACACAGACAGGTCTTATGGCGATGATGGGATAGGAAAGGCTTAGGATTTGGAAGGAAGCGAACGTGGCCTTAATTAAGGTACAGCCTCAGCATTTGCCTGGTGTGAAAATGGGAAACCATGGAAAACTATCTTCAGGGCTGCCGACAGTGGGATTCGAACCCACTATCTCCTGGATGCAAGCTCACAGCTGCGCTCCCATAACCGCACGGCCAACTTGCCCAGTCAACTGCAAAATCACCAGTGTTTCTCCTCAGTGTGACATTAGGGATATCAGTTCAATTGCTACACCTCTCCAATATGTTGGCAGCTAATAAACAATTGAGACACCATTATAAGCCTCCTGCAGTGACAGTGTACTAAGGGAGAGATATGTACCTTCACTTTTGATTATTATTATTATTATTATTATTATTATTATTATTATTATTATTATTATTATTATTATTATTATTATTATTATTATTATTATTATTATTATTAAATTTAGCAGCAGCTGAAACTATTTCACCACCGTTTTCAGTGTTATCTTCTGCTTTTCTTTTATAAGCAAGAGTGAGATGTAAATCATTTTTTATTTCTTCCCCTCCTGTTTGCATTTTTTTCAACAGGATCACTTAAAAACTTGAGGACAAGATAAATACTCATCACCATAAATTTCCATCAAGAATTCATGTTTCTGTAATGAATTTTCCAAGTTGCATGAGAAATTTCATTCCTTTTTTAATTTTTGACTATTTTTTTATTCAGTCTTCCAAAAATAATGTTGAATAAATAAATTTTTAAACTACATAAAAAGAAAAAATAATATAGTGAAAATAATTGTTTCTTTTTCAGGTATAATTCTGTTACCCATATGTTTTCTTTTCAGGTAGTTTATAAATGTATTTACTCAAAATTAGTTTTGTCAGACTGAAGAGCGTAACAGTTATAAATTAGCTGAGTTGGAACTGAAAAATAGATGGCTTCAGTTATCACAAAAAGAAATTTCACTCTTACAAGTTGTTCTACTATAACATATAAGTTATTCCAATAAAGTTTAGATACACAGTTTGTTTAAAACAAAGGCTGTTAAAACACTGTTGGCTATAGAGGCTTTGAAAAGTAATGTTTAATGCAGAGGGAGAGCATAGGCTAGAATACTACCCCACACTCTGTTGCCAAGACCAAATGGAATCAGCCAAAGTATAACCTGGTTACACAATAGCCTCACCTCATTTACCTTCAGTTAGAGTTGAATACCCTCATGGGCCTTCTTTCACTGACTGGAAGGAGTCACTACTATTCAGCAGAATTTTTAACAAACATATGCTATTGTATTTTGAAGACAAAGAGAAAAATTTCATTTGGAAATTTTCAACACGCTATTTATAAAATCAGCATGTCAATTGTTGACTAAGCTTAGTTTTAGGCAGTTTTGAACTACAAAGATAAATGTCAATTTTTTTCTGACAAAAAAAAGAAGTTACCTATTTCATTTCTATAAAAACTACTGGTTTCAGATCTGTATAGAATATCTTTCATTTGTAGCCCTTTAGAAATAATCTTCACACATTACATTTTGCATAGGAAATTATTGGACAAAATAGACGGTAAAAATGGATGAGCTACTCCTATATTAAAAAACTTCAATGTATTTGAATATTTACTTCAAAGGAATGAAAAAAGTGGACTGTCTAGTCAAAACTGCTGCCAGTTACCTAGATACTATCTCATATAGTTCAATTCCAATGACAAGATATAGGAACTTAGTGGAACAATATTACACCAAAATTTGAAATATAATGTACATCAATTCACAGAATGCTCCTCACACTAAACTATTCATTCCCAGCATCTACCAAAGTCTTTTTGTATCTCTCAGGCCTAATTACATCCTTGTGCAATTCCTTACATGGCTGCTTTAGATCATACTTTCACAGAATGAATGTAATTACTTCACCACAGATAAATCAAGACGAACGGCATTTCGCCTCATGACCTCTTTGTAAGGGAACATCGTACAGTATTACAGACTCTTCCCCTACCTCAAGTACTCCAATATCGCATCAACACTGTCAGCATTTCAAGCTTCATCACATTAATTTTCTGTAAGCTTCAAGAATAACATGTTTGTTTAATAATGCACAAACCAAATATCCCACAGTATACTGCAAGGTGAAATGTGTATGCATGTATCACTTCAGGGAAGCTAATGACATTATCACTTTAGTGTATTGCCTGTTTTTCTTATGTATTTTTAATCTCAAAAGAAATTTCTTCAAACTGTTATACATGTGTGTGTTTTGCAAGGTATTCCAATCTTGCGAGCTCTCTACTCAGGGTATGAACACCTTCCTACTATATCACTTCCTCTGCTGGTTTACTATCCAACACAGATTATTCTTGGTGGCCTTCTTATTGGAGATCTACGCGACTTGTTACGGAACAAGAGATCACAGTAAGTAATATCTATTTTGAGAATAAATTGTACTCTACATTGCAACAGTATGATGTCATTTAAAAAAAAAAAAGGTTTAAGAAATGAAACATTCACAGTGATTATGTTTCTTTGTTGGAAAGCATGAATCACATAAGGCAATGATTCCCAAAGTGTGTGCTGCAGCTTACAGGGGATATTTTCATTTGCCTATCGGGTGGTTAGAAATGATAAAAAAGCAACATGCTTAATATTTTAGTACCAGTACATAAACAAATTTTTGTGGGATAGTGTTAATTTTGTTGTCATTTATCGTCTGATACTTTGTACACTAATATTAATTAATATATTTCACGTGCTAGCTTTTTTCATACTCAAAGTAGTGCTTTCTGTTTATTACTTACTTCGTGTTGTAATAAGCTGAAGAGAGACGTATTTCATTTAAGTATTTTCTTCCACCTGACTTAATTCTTTCTTACTTTCTTTGCTGTCATTTATTCAGAGTTAAATGTATACTGCAAGGTGAAACGTGTGTGCATGTATCACTTCAGGGAAGCTAATGACATTATCACTTTAGTGTATTGCCTATTTTTCTTATGTATTTTTAATCTCAAAAGAAATTTCTTCAAACTGTTATACATGTGTGTGTTTTGCAAGATATTCCATTCTTGCGAGCTCTCTACTTGCGAATTTCTATCCACCTTTATTTAACTCTATATATATATGTTAATCTGCCTCACGTAACATCCATCGTCTTCAAGATTCTAGAAACAGAAGAACTTTCTTCTAGCATCATACTTCGCATCCGCATATATATCAAGTTTATAAACTTCTTGAGAAGACAATGTTACTACAATTTCAATTGATCTCTGAATGAACAGCAACATCGCTTGGAAGCCAGCCTTTATCAATTTCCATGACCAGCAACTTAAGGATTACTTTTACAACTATTTACTTTTATACGGCGCACTGGACTTTTTTATGGATCTCTATTTTTTAACACATTGTAGTGCATCTCTGGATTCTTAAGCCTCCATGCACAACAATCACCTTCCTTCAAGTTCCAAAAAAGAGAAGAGCCTTTTCTAGCATCCATGTGTTTTTACATCTATGAATATCTTGAAAAACGATGTAACTTCGGCTCAGTTGTTCTTCGAATGTATAACAGCATGTTTAAGGAGCCAGCATATATTGAATTTCTTGACCTGCAACTTAAAGATTTCCATCACTATGTAGGGGGTCGAAACCAGTACTGTAGCATAAGAAGTGCAATAAATAAGTATTGATAAGGTGGAAGTCCTTTCCTATTTCTAACTGAAAAATAACATATCACTTTCACTACCGCATTTGATATAATGTTCAAGTGAATGGTTAAACACTTGTTGTATGAAAAGTAAAGTTTCTGGATATTCTGTTATTCACATCGTAATGTTAAAGTAGAGTTCACTTGAAAAAATCACTGTTGTGGCTTCTAGCACACACGTAAATGTTAGTTATACAAGACTTAGAATCACCTTCTTTAATTTTTATAAGTCCCTTAACAACATTCTAATTTGCCCTGCAGGCTGACTCCGTATCATGCGGCGAACCAACATCATCGTGTTGCCAGTGTGAACTGCCGTGATAGGACCAAGAGTGATGGCCTTTTATATAGATCTAGCTCTGATGTAATATTTTATAAAATCCACGGATTGATTTTGGAAAAATTAACATGAGGAGATGTTTGAAATGTGCACTATAAGATGCAGTTGTTTCTGAATCGATACTTCAATTGGTTTTCTTGGATGGATGTTTCCAGCTCTATCACGCAACCTGTCCTTGACAGACATCATGCTGGCTGTGGGATCTCTATCAAAGGGTAGAGAAGGGTCCACCTATTTAATACCATTAGCTTGTGTATTGTCCAATTTACATCAGAATATGAAGACATAAGAAACGGAGTGTCGCTCGCAGCATATTACCAGTCTAATGCACCCCTTGCATTAGTAAACATCGTTTTTGACCACATAGTTCTAGGCTGGTGTATAGTACAGCCACACTATATTTGCTGTCTGCATATTGGCAATGGCTAGAGTGATCAGCAGCGGTGAATACACAGACATTATTTTGAACTGGACAACCTGATCGGAGTGCAACAGAAGCTCCAAACATTCTACACACATATTTCGCCGAACAGTATTAGTTTTTGTTCCATACAAGCAACTCTTTTATCGAGTTGAATGTCTACACGTGTATAAATTAATAAGTTATTAGATTTCATTTACTACATCTTTGGTGTGTCTACAAACAGTAGCAGCGATTAGGAGGTGGGGTGAGGAGGGACAGTCGCTCCCACTCCCACTTTTTAGAGTAAACATTACATTTTATTCGACTTTAGCCAGCTGGAACTAGGAATTATTTTAAAAAAGCTGTTTGTACAAGCCTTGTCTTATATGCTAAATCCTTCCTTTATTTTCTTTATTTAACATAGTTATTGGCAGAAATACGCACAAAACGCCGTTTGTCGCGGCTAACCGATTTGTATAGTGCTACGAAAAGTAGTGGAGACTTTGCATGTGCTGTAAGGAAGGGTGGTAGGGGTACATATTTTTTGGTGAGGTCATGGCCACTGAGTTATAATTCACCCACTTGCCCCGCGCATTCTTCAGTCTGGCAGTCTCTTTATTGTCTGTTAGTTTCTTAGTGTGTATTCAAATACTAAATGATTTTTAATTGCATAATCATGCCGTATATTTGTGTAATTGTACCAGGCGAGCTGGCCGTGCGGTTATGGGCACGCAGCTGTGAGCTTGTACTCGGGGGATAGTGGTTTTGAATCCCATTGTCGGCAGCCCTGAAGATGGTTTTCCATGGTTTCCCATTTTCATACCAAGCAAATGCTGAGGCTGTACCTTAATTAAGGCCATGGCTGCTTCCTTCCCATAAGTTCTACCTGTGTCGGTGCGACGTAAAGTCAATTGAAAAAAAAGATACATTTAATTGTAAATGTAATTTCATCGCGAGAGAATACCAACTTTACTTTCACTGGACTAAATTCCTTCGTTTGTATTATGTTATTTTATATGTAAAGGTAGTTAATCTTCCCCGTGGATTATTCGTAATAGTAGTTTTTTTGAGGTTTTGATTCAATGCCGTATAATAAAATTTTCACCAGGTCTCACAAACATACTACGGGGCAGATTAAATTCATTTAATTACTAAATAACTTAACACAGAGAAATAATTTAGCCCAGTGAAAGGAACATTGGTATTCTCTCCCGTTGAAATACAATTACAACTGAATATTATTTTTTTACAATTGTCTTTACGTCGCACCGACATAGATAGGATTTATGGCAATGGTGAGACAAGAAAGGTCTACGCGTTGAAAGGAAGCGATCGTGGCATTAAATAAGGTACAACCCCAGCACTTGCCTGGTGTGAAGATGGGAAACCACGGAAAACCAACTTCAGGGCTGCTGACAGTGGGATTCAAAACCACTATCTCCCGAGTGTAAGCTCACAGATGCACGTGCGTAACCCCACGGCCACCTCGCCCGATACAATTAAATAGAAGTACGGCATGATCATGCAATTAAAAATCATTTAGTATTTGAATACTCACTAAGAAAGTAACAGACACTAAAGAGACTGCCAGACTGATGAATGCGCACGGCAAGTGGGTGAATTAAAACTCAGTGGCCACGACCTTGGCAAAAAACTATGTAGCCCTACTACCCTTCCTCACAGCACATGCCGTAGTGCTATGCAAATTGGTTAGCCACGACGAACAGCATTTTGTGCGTATTTCTGTCAATAATTATGTTAATAATTAAAGAAAATAAAGGAAGGAATTAGCACATAAGATAACAAGGTTTGTACAAACAGCTTTTTTTTAAATAATTCCAGCTGGCTAAAGTAAAATAGAAATGTGATGTTTACTCCACAAAGTGGGAGGGGGGTGACTGTCCCTCCTCGCTCCACCCCCTAATCGCCGCTACTGTTTGTAGATACGTCAAAGATGCAGAAAAGGAAATCTAATAACTTATTAATTTATACAGACATTCCACTTGATGGAAGAGTTGCTTGTATGAAACAAAAACTAATATAGTTTGGTGAAGTACGTGTGTAGAAGGCATACGTCTGTTTGGAGCTTCTGTTGCATTCCGACCAGATTGTCCACATTAAAATAATGTCTGTGTATTTGTCGCTGCTGATCACAGTAGCCATTGCCGATATGCAGACAGCAAATATAGTGCGGCTGTACCATACTGCAGCCTAGAACTATGCGGTCGAAAACGATGTTTACTAATGCAAGGGGTGCATTAGACCGGTAACATGCTGTCAGCGACACTGCGTTTCTTGTCTCTTCATATTCTGACGTAACCTGCACGCTGGCAGTAGTTTCCCTGTGAAAATCAGTTGGTAGACATCCCATTCATCACTTGTGCATGCGGGGCATTTATAAGTAGAAAGTACGGCGTTGAGAGCCACTTGGTATTTGCATCATCTTCAGCCACGTTCCAATTGGAAGACATCTGCTCACATATAACCAATAATAAAGTAAACAACAAGCTTCCCTTCTTTTCTCAATAATTTACTTCAAATATGTTCTTTTCAGACATTCACTTCAAACCAAATTAAACAATAGATCACTACTTCTGATGAAAAGGAATACCTATTCAAGTTACGAATGTTCCCCTTCAAGCTGCATACAAATCATTACCCATGTTACTATCGAACAAACATAATTTATACATCAAGTGGCTCGTCTATACAGATGGGGATGCCAACTCCCAGATCAACTCAGGAACGTTCGGTTCTGTAGGTTCAACAACATAGTTTGGCACAAACCACAGCAATTTTGATGTGTCATTTGGGTTTCAAGTTTCGATGTATTGTTCGGACTTCATCAATGTTTTAAATTTGGATTGTAAATTGTGATATACCAGATTGTTTTCTTAATTATTGGTTATATGTGAGCATATGTACAAGCTAATGGCATTGAATAGGTGGACCCTTCTCTACCCTTTGATAGTGATCAATTATCAATACGGACCATATTGAAATTCATAAATTATGACTGGCTGTGTGATGGCAAAAGTAGCATTGTGTGGGTTGACTACTTGTTCCTGCGAGACTTTGTCAGTATGAGTGCTGAAAATACATTTGTTAATAATTTATAAATTCTTTATGGCATATTATATTTAAGAAATACTTGATGTACGGTCAATCCTGGTACAATATATGTGTTGATAACCCTCAGATGAAGGACACACCACTTCTGTGTAACTGTAGTGGGCTACAATTTAATGTTTTCCTGTTTCCACGTAGTGTTCTTTGGGAGATGCAGTGTTGGTGGCGGAATCACTGTTCTTCCCTTTTTAGGCACATAGGAAAGTGGTGTAATGTTTTTATTGAATGCATACAATGTTGTTCCAATTTTACATTTCCATGAGAGCAAGGAGTTTGTCTTCTTAGATTCTCATGTGAGCTGGAATTCTAATATTCCTGTTCGGTTCCACTGCTGACCATTTGAATCTAACTCTGCCATAAAAAAAAATCCCATCATGTTCCTCATTATTTTCACTTTGGAATTCTGCATTGGCTATCTCCTCCCCACTTTCACAGTCATCTGGTACACAGGAGTCTGAGTCATCCTCTTCCTCAGAAATTTCTAAGTCAGATATGTCACTTCCTAGGTCATCGATAATTTTTGAAACCTTGTCATCAAAATTTGGACCATTTGTATTCAGGTACGTTGAGCCAGGGTCACTTAACACAGTTCACCAGTTACTATCATCAAGAGGTATGGAAAACAAATAAACAAAAAAACAAAAAACAAAAAAAAAATTTAAAAAAATAAATCAGTCTGTCACTGACTTACACACTCACAATCATGCAGTCCCCCAGACGTTGCATTAACAATACGAGAGCCAACACAGCATCTCCAACACTAATCACCATGGTGACGGGCAGTAGACTGTGAATGGAAAAGATACTGAGATACACAGATCTCCAAGGCCGATAGCATTCCTAGAATAAGAAGTGTGAAAAGTAGCGTGATCTAGCACAGTCCCTGGGACCACACTACTGTAGTTAAGAGCTAGAGATTGTTATAGATTCAATAAAGAAATCCTAAAATGTTTTTCTTTAAATTTCAGGATCAGTTTACCTGCATGACTCATACGTTATCCCTACATTCAAGCTTGTGTCATGTGATTGATTTGGCCAAGAGAGAATCACTGTATTTCTAGAATTCTACAGAAAATACTAAGGTAACTAAATTTGTTTTAAAATGTTTTGTTCTACCATTATTTAGGGAAGAAAATCAATCATAGATATAAGGACTTCCTGTCGTTCATTCACTGTTAGGATCTAGGACACAGCACTACAAGTAAACAAGCCATATACAGTACTTAGTTTGTAATTATGCAAAACAATTTCTTTATTGCTTTATATTAGATGTCTGTTGTTTGTTAAATATTGAAAAAGTACCATTATTGTCTGATCCAGAAATGATGTACACATGATCTTATGAAATGTAATAATGTTTACATTTTGTTTCTGTCTATTCTGTTGAATGGTAAATTAATCTTACTCATCAAACAAGTGACATCTACTTCTCACCATCCTTGGCATCTAGTGTAAGCCTAACTTTCAAGAATTTAGGCGATCTAATGTCAATTTGTGAAAATGCTGAGAAAGTTCTTCTTGCAAATCTTATCTTCAACCACGTGTGTCAAAATCACTGTTGGCCATAGATGTTAGTCTGATTAATGCATATAATTCACTTTTTGATGTCGTTTAAGGAAGTTCTTAATTCACCTTCCAAATCACTTGTTACATTTTCTCCATAAGCCTCTTAAAGCACATGATTATCAGTCAGTTTCACTGTGGTCACTTGGTGGTTGAGAACATGTTGAAGCATCAACATGAATCAATTGTCTCAAAATGATATTTCTGAGTTGCCAATAGATTAAGACAAGATGCACAGTTGCAAATCTGGCAATGTGTAGAAACATTTGCAGATGTAACTGACTTACACATTCATTCAATCTAAGGTCATCAGTGTTTTCTCTCTTTCATATTCTACCTTTCTTTTTTATTTGATGGAATATTTTGCCTGGTTTTCCAGTACTCTTATAGAGCACACATTCTTGTCTTTCCTTCGCTTATTAATTGGTTCTTGCTCAAAGACAATGGTGCCTTGTAACTCTGTTTGATAGTTGACAGACAGTTCACTGATAACAAAATACCTCCGGAGTCTCATTATTACCCTATACCACTTTAGGAAGATTCACTTGTTGGCCTGTATAACACAATTTCTCAGAATACCTTCTTGAGCCAAGTTGTTTCATTTGATGATTTGCTGGTCATGCTTAACCACTACTTAACACAATCCTATGAATGGCAAACAAATACTGGAAGCAATATAATATACTGAAGGATAGATTAAAAAAACTTGCAGTTTTTTGTTGGTGCCTTAATTTGTGTTCTGGTACTGTGAAACTGGGACTGCTTTTGTTTGGAGCACTGTAGCAACTCATACAAACTACTGCAGCACTTTTACCTTGTTCCATCTTTCAAATTAGTTTATCTTATTTATTCCAGACATACATTTATTTTTGCTTTGCCTTACTATAATACGTTATTTTACTGTCCTTGACATGATCAGTCAGGATGCCTACAGCTTGCTGCTATTTGCATCCATTTTGTGCCAGTAAGTGTAAGTCATCAGTTCCCTGCCACACAAGATCTTCTATCAGCTGCCAGTGTCTTCTGGGTCTTCCCTGATGTCTCCTCTTCTCCACTCTTCCCTCTCATATACCGGTACTCTTCATTGCATTATCATCAGGGATCCCCTCTGTATGACCAGTCCACTGGAGCCTTCTGCAGTGATGGACAGAAAGAGACAGAATTATCAGTATACCTGTTCCACATCCAAACCAAACATTTCTCATAGCGATATATTTCGCAAATTTAACTGCAATAGTGTCTCATGTGACTGAATGCCAATATGAGAACACAGAATAAATGCCAGTGATTCTTATCCACTTCTTATAACTGATGATGCAACTGCATACAGTACAAGGAAGGTCCAAATTTGTGGGCAAGTGATGTCACTGGAAAATGAAAAATGACATATTTATCAGTATTAACCAATTCATATTAAAAGAGTTTTAAAAATCCAGCAGTGACTCTTCATGAAAATTTATTTTTAAAAATCACGTAAGACACAAATTTTTCCCTTTGAGGGCCTTATCAGTGTAGTAGGTAATCTTTAGATCATTGTCACAATTTGTTTAGTACAATATTCATTTAAATTTGAGTAATTCACTGTCAGTATAAATACTCTATAAAGACTCTTAGAATTGCTGAAATATAATGAATTCAAACAAAAACATATATAGTTAAAACAGGATAGTAAAGGTAGATTAGCAGATTTGATGTTTTCATTATCCTAACTCCCCCCCCCCCCAAATAAACAAAGCAGTATACGGAATTATTTACAGTAAAATTATTCCTCTAAGTATAATGTAATGTATCCACAAAGACGCACATGAGATGCTGTCAGTTGGTACAATTATTTATTTATATTTATTTGCAAGTTAACACGCGCATAACATTAATCACAGTATCACAAACAAAAACCTTCACTCCGAGAACATCAACAAAGCCGCCATTTCGACAAAAGCCAATCGCTGTACATCGAAATTACAACCTTGAAACACAGTTGAAACAGATGACTACCAACTTCAATATGGAGACCACTACTGCATGTCAACCCGAGATAGATATATATATCTATTCTTGCTACACCATAACTCTACTGAACAATAACTCTTTTATCAATCACTTCCTTGTCACCATCAAGATTGTCTCCTTATATATGTCCTGGCCAGGCTTCCAGAAAGATTACAAGAAATACCTTCTCGAAAACTCTAGAGTGCCCAATACATAGACATAGTGTACAGAATATTCTCAAGCATTCTAGTGCCTATTAGCATTCTGGAAGTTACAAGTGTATTTCACAATTATGGATTACAAATTATATACAGTATACAGGTAAGAATAAATTATAATATTAATTTACAGGTATTTACATTAACTGAACTCTTTTGTACAGCACATGTTTCATGACATAACCTCACACACAATACGATCATTTGACTAAGTAAATAATAATAATAATAATAATAATAATAATAATAATAATAATAATAATAATAATAATAATAATAAATATTATTATTCAAGCTTGATACTTGCATTAATTTCCCATGGGTGAGAGAATATTGATTTTAAGTTATATCCTTTTATTGCACTTGGTTCAAATGTTTCATTAAATAAATAAATATAAATTGTGCAATGGCTACTGAACAGATTTCCATGGCTAATGCCTTAACAAAAACCCTGAGTTTCAAAATCAATTTTTTTTAAAAAACTAAATAATTACTTCTTCAAAATACGATTGTACTTGGGCAAAGTGATGCTAGGAATTTTATGTACACACATATTGTAAGTCATCACAAGGCAGGTACACTAGTGTCATAAAGTTTAATAATGTTGGTTTTTTTATGTTCACTAACCACTTTTACAGTTTTTGGAAACACCCAAGGTGCTGGGATATTGATCTGCTGGAGTTCTTAACATGCCGGTAAATCTAGACACAAGGTACTTAGGCAAAGAGATGCTAGTGTTTGTTTATTCCAGTAGGTAGATGACAACGGGCATATCACTAAACCGTGTACAGTTGTCACACATGTTTTGTATTACCAACAGGACAGGATGAATTTCGAAGACAATTTTGTGAGTGCTACAAATTCAGGAGAGAATATGTGTTGATTATTCAGGGGCTAGTGACATTCAAGTGAAAAGAAATTCTGTATCATCAAGGACTGACTGATGGACTGAATGACTGAGCCGGATGATAAAGCGCTGGACATAGTTCCTGGGATGGTCAAGTGCAATCATGTTTTGAACACTTATTACTGGGTTTATTATACTTAGTTAAAGCTTCTTCTAATTTTCTATGCAACTTGGGCGGGAATTTTGAGACAGTCGAGTGGGAGGGAGAGTCATTTAATTGCTTGATCACTTGTTAGATAAAAATCAGCTAGGCCATTGGCCGGTCAGTGCCCTTGGAGATTCCAGCAGGTTTGAACAGAGCTAGCTGCATCAACATGACCTGTGATGAGTATCATAATGCAAGAAACACCAGCAAAATATAATGTAGTTGTGACTTTCTTAATGGATCTATGCATAGGAATTTTATGTACACACACATATTGTAAGTTATAGCCCGCCTGGTGGCCATGATTGTTAAGGCGTTGAAGTCTAACTGGTCTAACACTGTGGTTAGCCGGTTCGAGTCCCATTGGTTGAAAACATTTTCACTATCAGAATGTTGGCCGGCAGGTTAGGGGAGGTGGTGGTTTACAATTTATAATCACTAGATTGCGTGCCAAAAGCCTGGATTAAATTTCAAACCTCTCCATAGTGATCATATGGAGTGAGAGCATATGACGCTGTTGATGGTGATTTGTCTGTCGGATGGAAACATCAAGCCTTGAGCAGACCCCTTGGTGCTATTTGACAGGAGTAGGCTATATGCTGGCACCGGGTTTCACACTCGCCCTTCCTATTATCATACATCACATCATTAATTTCATCTCATTAACTTCTCTGATGTGGTTGACGTCAGGAAAGAGGCATCCAATCATAAAAACCCGCCACAAGAGGATCTCATACCTGACCCCGTAGAGAAACAGTACAAGGGTTGGACAAACAAATATACACATATTGTAAGTTATCACAAGGCAGGTACACTAGCATCATAAAGTTTAATAATATTACTGGTTTTATGTCCCACTAACTACTTTTACGGTTTTTGATAACGCCCGAAGTGCCGGGATATTGACCTGCAGGAGTTCTTAACAGCTGATAAATCTAGGCACAAGATTGGCATATTTGAACACTTTCAAATACTACCGGACTTAGCCACGTTCGAACCTGCCAAGCTGGAGTTGCTCTACCATCTGCACTACTCAGCCCAGCATCAAAAAGTATAAACTCACCTTAAAAACATTCCAGTTCTTGTTATTTACTAGGCTGTAGATCAGCGATACTTCAAAATACATACATAGGCATCTATTACACACAAACTGACACACTATAAAACAATTTTGGCTTCAAATAATGGAAAACAATGTCTTTTAGAGCTACAGTGTTCAAACTGTGTGCTCATCTATGTGCCTCACTTTTGCTTTGATTGCTTCTCGAGAAATAAGAGGCACTCTTCTGGTTAGTTTTAGCTAAGGTTACCAGATGACAATGGCTCGAAAGCAGGACTTTTGAGTTCAAAAAGCAGGACAAAACCAGGACAGCATTAAAATTGCTTCAATTTTTTGTTAAAACCATTTATTTAGCGTACCTTATTCATATTGCTTGGCCACAAGTGAAGTCTCGAAAGCAGGAATGTCACTGACACCTTATTCATGTTGATTGTACTTATCAGAGTTACTTATTTTATTGAGCGACTCCTTATTGTCTTTTAAATAGTCGTAAAACTGGTTACAAGTGTAGTCTTTCATGTTCAATTTCACTGACACCAACCATTTCACAGAGTCAATACTTAACCTATTTCTTTCTTTGGTCCACTGTGCATTTATTAAAGAAAAAATTCTTTCTACATTGGCATTATGTGCAGGAATTGCAAAATACACTTCTGCCAATTTCAGTAGCTCAGAAGAACATGTAATATTGACACTATTTAGAAAACCAGCCCATTTTTTATGGACTGGTTTCTTCAAGAAATTTTCATTCTGCTTTTGCACTTCAACATACTTTTGAACATTTACAAATTGGTCAAATAATCTAACACATCAATGTGTACACCTATAGCACTAAGATATTTAACAGTATCTTCAAGGTCAGTCCAGTTGAAATCTGAAGTTATGGTCATCCATTTAAAAGTACTGAATTTTTCAAGTGGTTGTAACCATTTTCCAAGGTACTCCAGGCATGCATTATATACATTATGGACTTCTTTCATGAAGGAATCACTGTCGTCCTGCAACCCTTCCTTCTTCAAAGTTTTCATCATTTCTTTCACTTTCATAGGAACAAAATTATTTGAAAAACGAGCTTCTAAAATGCCAACAGTTTCTTCAAGTGCCTGTTTCACTTCAATAATGGAATTATTCTCCTTTTCAACATGAAGAACGTTCTCTTGAAAGACTGACATTAGAGACTGGCAATATATTAAATACATTTCGCTTAACTTATTGGTGAAAAACTTGTTCAAAATTGTTGGCGGGTTATTCACAGATAGAAAATAAGACCAAAGTGCTGGATACAGTTCAAGCATCCTTTCAACAGCTGGAAAAAGTGACAACCAACAAGTCTTTGTATGCTTCAATAGGGATTTGTAATTTACATCAAGAATTTCACAAAACGTTTTTAGCTCTTCATTCCTTATGGTGAATGTAGAAAAGTAGTTGAACACTTTTAACACAATGCTTTCAATGTCAATCGACAATAAATCAACTCCATGTTGAACACAGTTATGCAACATGTGTGTTGGGCAGCCTACTCCAATCAAGGTTTCATTAAGCTGAGATTTGAGGTTAGAAAATACATTATTATCTCCTCTTCTTTTCAGGCCACCAAAATTCATATTACAGTTATCTCCTCCAAAAGTAATGCACTTCTCCGAAATTCCATTTTGTTGCAGGACATCTAACATCACTGAAGAGATTGTTGCAGCTTTTTCATTACGAACACTGTGCAGGTCAATTAACTTTGCTTGCAGCCCTCCATTACTGTAGTCGAAATACTCCATGAGTACAGAAAACAGTTTTATATCCCATGATTACTGCCATCTGTACAAACACCAATGTATGATATGTCTTTGACTTGTTTAATGGCACTTTCTACACACTGAGGTCCAAGTACATTATTGACAATGGCCTCAGACTTTGTACGAGCACAGTGAATATTTTTCCCTATTTCAGAATCAGGAAATAATTTAGATGGATGCTTAGACATACAATGCATAGTTTTGTAGCTCCCATGATGAACAGCATTGTGGTACACAAGAACTCCCTCTGCAGTAATCGCATTTCGTTTAGTGATGTGTTCTTTTTGAAAACTGTCAACACATTATTTGAAGTTGAATTTGAGGCACTTTGAACATTAGCTTTATGTTTTCCCATTGTAATGTGACTTTCTAAATTCATAGCTCTACGATTAGCCACAGAAACGTATGTTCCTGGTTTACATACTAGACACATGGCTTCTTCGTTGGTGCGGCCCTTTTTGAAGCATTTATATCTTTTCTCCAATTCAGCAGTGAACTTACACTTTCTTTTCCCCATAATACATTGAACGTACCAACAGATCACAACAGATATTGTAGAGTAGATCACAAGGATTATGGCACAACTAAGCAGCAATATGGACGAAAATTATTTGTCTTTAGCTTCCGTTTCCGTATGCTATCGCCAACTTCGACTATTGACTTCAACCAGCGATAATATACTAGTCAAAGACTACAGGAATTTAAAAAGTTCAAGCTGCAGCTGAAGTCAAAGGTCATAGAATAAGCGAGTCTAAGTTTACGAAAATGGGTTTCCAGTTGGAAAAAGTTCATTTTAACATTATTAGATGAAAATACGGACAATCAGCAAATAATTAAAAAATAAATACGGACGCCAGGACAGACGCTAAAAATAAGGGCATGTCCTGGTAAATACGGACGTCTGGTAACCCTAGTTTTAGCAACATCTCTGCAATTATTGTGCCCCATGCTTGAAAAAGACATTTATAGAGATCTTCACAACTGTTGACAGAAAATTATTTTACCGTATGGTTGAGTTCATTTCAGAACTCGATGGGTGGTAAACCGTTTGACTGAGGGACCAGAACTGATAACTCTTTGTTTCTTACATACTTCTTGTACAGCTTTGGTGTGTATTACATGTCTTTGTTCTGCTGTAGAACAAACCCTATCAGTGTGCTCACAGAAATTTTCTCTTAATTTTTTCTGACTTTCCCTAATCTCGTTACAGAAATTTCCCTGACTCACAAAAACTGTGTGATATGTTAAATCGTTGAACATTATATTACCAAGCAAGTAGCTGCATGGTTTGTGTCATGTAGCTATAAGCTTGCAGTTGGGAGATAGTGGGTTCGAACCCCAGTCAGTAGTCCTGAAGATGGCTTTCTGCACTTTCCCATTTTCACACCAAGCAAATGCTGGGGCTGTACCTTACTTAAGGCCACAGTCACTTCCTTTCTACTCCTAACCTTTTCCTATCCCATCATTGCCATCTGTGTCGATGTGACATAAAGGAAAATGAAAAAAAATTATATTTTACAATGAAGCAGAAAAGGAAAACCCAGCCTCCACCTTCCCCATAGTTGACCTAATTTTCTCCCCACTTTCTTTTTTCTTCCTTTTTATTATTTATGTACATCTTCTCATTTTTGTTTGGGCCTGTTTTGGTCCATGGGTCTCCCTTTGACTTTTTACACAGGTCTTCTGTTCCTTTCTGACCCAGAAACCTTTCATTTTCTGGCTATTGCCAGCTTACTCTCCTCTGACCACTTTGGTCTGGTGGTACCTCGATTCTTCTTGCTGGTGAAGGATACTGATCAGTCCTGTATGATGTTTAGTGGAATTTCTAATTGTTCTGGGTCCGCTTTCATTGTGGTAATTCATTTGGTCTTGGAAGCTTTCCCTCTACCTCTTGTGCTGAAGATCTTGCTGGTGAGTCTGCAGGGGTCCATGTGGTTCAAGTTACCATAGAAGTGTAGTTGCCTTGTCCTCATGGATATGATTATGTCTTCCTGATGATCATAGAGCTCATTGTTATGCCTGATCCTATAGGTGCCATCCTCTTCTCTTATGGGTCCTAATATTCTCCTTAAGATATTCCATTCCTTGAGCTGTATTTTCGTGAGTGGGTCCTTGCTGGTCATCAAGAGACATTCAGAGGTGTAGAGCATAGGGGGACTTATGATCGGGTTGTAATGTTTAAGTTTAAGATTCTTGGTAAGCTATTTAGAAGTATAAATGCTCCTGCTTTTGCAGGGGTGTTAGACCTCCAGATTGGCACTTCTTGGTGTCATCACCAATGTTCTACTCTTGTTGGCTGATATCCACTCTTCTAGGTACTTGACTGCAGGGACTTGAGAAATGGTGGTGCCTTCTAGTGGGATTGTAAATGGGTCTCCCTTAATGTTACTGGTAGTCATGAATTCAGTCTTTTATTTATTCAATTTATTGATGTATTTATTTAAAAACATATTGATGGCATTGTAACTATATATAACAGTCATTTTAATGGTAACATGTGAATAAAAACTAGTTCTATATGAGATGGAACAGATAATACAAAATTAGAGTTATAATTGTAACAATGGAATTTCATTTTAGTTATCACTAATGTAAATAAACTAGAATTACAAGTTATAATTGACTTAGTAATAGAATAATTCAGTAACATGCATACTGTAATACAAAAATTATTGAATTATAGCAACCAAGTGGAAGGGAAAAGGATCAAAGGAACTCAGAGAGGGATACCATCTATTTTGGTCAGGTGGAGATCAAGCAAAAAATGGAGTGGGTGTTGTTATGGATCATCAAATGAAAGATCATGTAGTAGAAGTAAAATATGTTTCTGATCGGATTCTTCACATAATGCTGAAATTGGATTCTTCCCAGAACATAAACATCATTCAGTGCTGTGCACCACAGACTGGTTGTGAAGATGAAGAAAAAGAACATTTTGAAGAAGACATAGAGGAAAGAATAAGAGGAGATGGAACATTTATCATAGGGGATATGAATGCTCAAGTAGGAACTGTGAGAGATGGATATGGAAGTATTCTAGGAGCACATGGATGGGGTTCACAAAACCCAGAAGGAACTAGACTACTTGATCTCTGCCTGAGGAACAACCTTATAATAGGGAACTCATGGTATCAAAAACAAAAAAGCCATAAGGTCACAAGATATGGATGGGATGGAAAAAGTGAATCTCTTATAGATTACTTTTTGATCGAGAAATAACTACAAAATAGACTGTTAGACGTAAAAGTGATTCCTAGTGTCTCCCTGGAAAGTGATCATAAACTCCTCATTGGATACTTGAAGTTTAACAAGTTAAAAGTAGTAAGAACCACACAGGTAAAGAAACTAAAGACCTGGAAGCTGAAGGACAATGATAGAATAATAGAGTTCCAAAAAAACATCAAAACAGTGATACCCAAGACAGATGAAAGAACAGTTGAGGAGGAATGGAAGGATCTGAAAGAAAATCTAGTAATGATAACTGAGAAGGTTTGTGGACGAACCAGTGGCACAAGAAGATAGAAGGAAACTCCATGGTGGAATGACAGAACAAGAACTGCTGTCCTGAACAAGAACAACATGTTCAGAAAATATTTCAAGAACCGGACTGATCATAATAAGGAACTATACAGGGTTGCTAAAAAACAAGCAAACAAAGTTGTTACAGAAGAACGAGAGAAGTGGTTGAACAAGTGGAGTGATGAATTGAAAGAGGATGTTAATGGTAATAAGAAAATGTTATATGGGATGATGAAAATTAGAAAAAGAGATAAAGAACACTCCAAATACCTAAGAGATGATAATGAAAATCTGATCACTGAAGATGAGAAGATCAAAGAGACTTGGAGGACTTACTTTGATGAATTGCTAAATGTGAATTGCATGCAGCCTACACAAAAAGACAGTACCGGTACTACCTCCTGCAAGTCTGCCTCTGACAACAGGTTAGAATTAACATGGAGTGATGTAGAATATGCCTGGAAATACATCAAAACTGGAAAATCAGCAGCGGCTGATGAAATTAATGGAGAAATGATCAAGGCAATGGGCATTTCTGAAAAACATTGGATCTACAGACTCTTTCATTAGATCTGGAAAGAAGGGGACATACCAGTCGATTGGAAAACAGGCATCATAATTCCAATCTTCAAGAAAGGAGATAGAAAGAAATGTTTCAACTATAGAGGCATCACTTTAACATCTCAAGTTGGTAAACTTTATGAAAGAATTATAGAGCGTAAAATCAGACCCCTTATTGAAGAGAACCTCTTCGAAGAACAGTATGGATTCAGGAAGGGGAGATCAACAACTGATTTAATCTTTACAGTCCATCATTTGGAATACAGGATGACATGATACACCAGATCAAGAATTTGTATGAAGATACCCGAAGTAAAGTCAAAACACCTGTAGGAATGACTGAAACCTTTGATATAAAATCTGGGTTAAGACAGGGTGGTGTTATGTCTCCTCTTCTTTTCATCACTGTGATGAATGAAATTCAGAGAAAAGTTCACCAAACCATTGGAGGTAAGAAAATGGAAGTTATATTGCTTGCGGATGATATATGCTTGTGGGGAGACTCTAAAGAAGATCTTCAAGGACAAATAAACTCCTGGGCAGAATCTGCTAAAGAATATGGACTCATCTTCAGCCAAGAGAAAAGTGAGGTTATGGTCATGAAGAGATACGGACAACCAATGGGACACATTGAAATGGAGGGGAAACAGATACAGATGAACAATCAATTCAAATATCTTGGAAGTGTTATATCTGATACTGGTTCTATAGATAAGGAAATTTCCCACAGAATTCAGGCAGGTAGCAAACTTTTACAAAATAGTTAAAGACATAATATGGAACAAGAAAATACCAACAAAATGTAAGAGAGTCATATATGAAACTTATTACGTACCAATCCTGACCTATGGTTGCGAAACATAGACCACGAGAAACAAAGATTTTAGTAGAATCCAGGCAGCAGAAATGAAATTTGTCCGTAGCATGATCAGCAAAGCACGGAGGGACAGAGTCCATAATGAGGAAATCCGCAAGCAGGCTCAAGTTTTAAGACTGCAGGACAAAATAACAGTGCAGCGACTGAGATGGTATGGACATATGTGACGCATGGGTCATAACAGATTACCAAAAAAAATGTACGATCTAAAACTTGAAGACAAAAGACCAAGAGGGCGACCAAGACTCAGGTACAAGGACACGGTGAAGATTGACATTCAACAGAGAGGACATACTTTGGAAAGCATTGAAGAAGGAGAGAAGTTCAGGGACCGCAACTGGTGGAGAAGTCTCGTTTGCCGACCCATCACTTAAAATGGAACGATGTGGGATATGTATGTACGTATGTATGTATGTATGTATGTAATACTTACTCATGTGCTGTTCAAAAGTAGGCCTATATTCATGGTAGTTTTCAAAATTGAAGAATGATCAGTCAGACAAATGAAAATGAAATAGGAAAAGAAAAGAATGTACTCCTTGAAAATATATTACTGTTTCTTTATGTTTTTTAGAATTATTTTTTCTCCTTTCTTTCATGTTTGTGGCATGGTTTGTATAGTCACATCCTAGTTCATGAACCATGGGCATGAGCTGAGTGGCGCAGTAAGTGGCCCTGAGAGTCAGAATACCAGAGTGGTGATCTCAGATGTATTCTTAGTCATAACCCTTTGTGTGCTTGGGCAGCTAGGACTATACAATCCACCGTGGTCCCTAAACCATTAGAGGAGATATTTTTTGTTTGGATTATGTGTAACTAGGGTAGCATCCTGCTTCTCAGAATTTACCAAGCGAATATTTTAAGTAAGACTCGGACCCATGGAACTAATGGAGTCAAACTTCCATTTGACAAGTGAAGAACTCGTTGGAAACAGCATGGTGAGCAAAGTTTGAATTTGATGGGAAGTTATCTGTATTAATGGGGCTTATAGAAGAAATAAACTAGAATTGACTGAGTCAGCAATGAGGATATGTTAGGAGTTAATGATATTTGTGTAAAGGGAGATAACAGGGAAAAACAGGAAACTAGAAAGTGTTTGTAACAGGTGTTAAAAAGGGAAAGGCAGAGTGTGGGGCAGGACTGTTCAACAAGGACAATATTGCACGCAACATAGCTTCTGTAAGGCATATAAATGAGTGGATGATCTGGGTAGATTTAGCAGTTGGAGGAATTAGGACTAGAATTGTCTCGGTGTATTCACCATATGAGGGTGCAGATGAGGATGAAGTTGACAAGATGTGTGAAGCACTGGGTGACACCATAGTTAGGCCCAACAGGAAGGATAGGGTACTAATAGGAGATTTCAATGTGAGAGTTAGAAATAGAACTGAAGGTGATTGGTAAATGTGGGGAAGGTATGGAAGCTGATATAAATGGGATGGACTTCTGTGCTGGTATGTGATTAGCAGTTATGAATACATTCTTCAAACATAAGGCTGTTCACTGCTACACATGGGAAGGCAGTGCCACTAGATATATAATAAACTACTGTACAGAGAGTGTAAAATATATTAGTACCACCCCGCATATTTTGGAAAATAATGAATTTTTCATACGTTTATATAGCTTTATGGATTGAAAAAATGAATCATGCATGTAGTATTCAAATACCTTTATTCATTCCATAAACAATATGAAAACAAAACATTGTCATAAACTTGTAAAAAAATCACAGACAAAAATTTTGTTTGAGGACCCGCAAAAAGTATTCATAGACCCCCGTTTTCATGAATAAAATCAGTGCTCCATTCCCTGCTAATGATGTTGTGCATGCTGCTGTGTTTCGGACATATCCCATTCACTCATTTCGACTCAGATGTTGATAGGACTCCATTCAAGTGCATTCACATATTGTCAGAATGGGGCAAAAGAGTCCGGAAACTACTCCCAGTGAACAAAAAGTCATCATCTATCTACACAATAAGGCATGGCCGCTCAAATTGCAGAAACAGTTGGGAGGCCGAAGTCAACCGTGCAGTCAGTCATCGACTGCTTTTCCGAGACAAAAGTTACAGCAACAAGCCTAGATCTGGATGTGCCCCGGCCCTGACCTAGGCAGACAGGTGCTTCATTGTCCAAGAAGTGAAGAAAAATCCGCAATGCAGTGCCCTGAAAATTGTTCTAAGCTGGAACGGCGAGGTGATAGTGTGAGTGAGTCAACAGTACGCAACACCCTTTGTTAAATGGACTTCCATGGGCGTCAGGGATGTAAGAAGTTCTATGTGAGTAAGGTTCTGAAACGGCTATGCTTTGCCACGGAGCATCAAAACACAGGTCTGGAGGTCTTCAGTAGGAGTGTCTAGCCTGATGAGAGCAAGTACATCTTTGGGTCAGATGGGACCCTCCAAGTGTGGCGGCAATCGAACACCGAGCTACAGCAGCAAACCTGATTCCTACGGTGAAACATGGTGGTGGTTCAGTGATGGTGTGGGGATGTATGTGTACTAAGAGAACTTCATTTCAATGAAGGCAAGATGGACCGTCGAATGTACATAAATATTTTGAAGCAAAACTTATCTGCCAGTGTTAATAAAATGGCACTGGTAAGTAATTATCTTTTTCAACAGTACAATGATCCAAAATACAAAGCTAGAGATACACAGCTCTGGTTGTTGTACAACACTCCCAAATGCTTGGAAACCCCTCCCCAGTCCCCTGACCTAAACCCAATCGAACATTTATGGCACCACCTTGCAACAAAAATTAGGTCTAGATACATTTTTTTTCTCAAACAAGAAAGATTTACAAAATGCTCTTGAGGAGGAATGGCAGAAAATACCCCCTTCCTACTGTGCTAATTTAGTAAAATCAATGCCCAGTCACATCCAAAGCTGTCATAGCCACCAAGGGTAATCTTACAAAATATTGATTTCCACGAACTGATGGAGAAATGTACAGAAATCACGGGTCGTGCAAATAGTTTTTGTTGATCCCAAAAGATATATTATTTGTTTCTTACTGTTTTACAAGTTTATGACAATGTTTTGTTTTCATATTCTTTATGGAATTAATAGAATTAATAAAGGTATTTCAATACTACATGAATGATTTTTTTTCAATCCATAAACCTACTTAAACGTATGAAAAATTCATTATTTTCTAAAATGGGGGGGGGGGGGTCATACAAATATTTTGTACACTCACTATATATCGTAACTAGCTTTGAATTCAGAAAATTGGTTAGGAATATGCGGATATTCCAGGAGTTTTTTGATGATACAGACCACTATCTGATATGTGGTGAACTAAGTATCTCTTTTTTACGTCGCAAAGACACAGATAGGTTTTATGGTGACGATGGGACAGGAAAGGGCTAGGAGTGGGAAGGAAACGGCCGTGGCCTTAATTAAGGTACAGCCCCAGCATTTGCCTGGTGTGAAAATGGGAAACCATGGAAAACCATTTTCAGAGCTGCTGACAGTGGGGTTCGAACCTACTATCTCCCAAATACTGGATACTGGCCGCACTTAAGTGACTGCAGCTATCGAGCTCGGTACTAAGTATCTCTAGACCTAGAATAGAGAAAGTAAAATCTGTCTGCAGATGAATGTGGATAGAGAATCTCCAGGACGTGGAAATTACCCAGTAGTACATGGATGTAATTAGTGAAATGTTCCAAACAGTAGACAGTAAGCAGGTTCAGGATATAGAAAGAGAATGGGTGGCATATGTGGATGCTGAAGTAGAAACAGCAAGGGATTGCCCAAGAAAAACTGTGTGCAAAGATGGGAAAAAGCTAACATCTTGGTGGAACAGCTTGTAAACGTAAAAAAGAAGGTGTATCAGAAATGGTTCAACAAGGACTGATTCAGATGGAATTGTACATAGATGAAAGAAACAGAGCGAAACCAATAATTTTTTTACCAAGAAGAAGTCATGGGAAATTTTCGGTAATAACCTGGAAAGGCTTGGCCAAGTGGCAGGAAAACCTTTCTGGACAGTCAATCTTAGAGGAAAAAAGGAAATGGGTAGTGTTTTGGGTAAAAAATGGTGAGGTCATTGTAGATCCCAAGAAATCACTGGACAGGTGAAAGGAACACTGTTTTTTGAAAATCTCAATGACAATGGAAATCTTTCTGTTTATGTTGCAAAAAACCAAGCTCATGGGAAGGAGGACAATGAAGTTAGTGAAATTACACTTGAGGAAGTGGAAAGGATGGAAGCAGCAGGAATAGATGAAATTAGACCTGAAATGGTGAAATATAGTAGGAAGGGAGGGATAAAAAAGCTTCACAGAGTAATAAGATTAGCATGTAATGTTAGTAAGGTACCTTCTGACTGGACGAAGGCAGTAATTATACCTATCTATCAGGGGAACAAGTAGGATTGCAACAACTATTGAGTTACTCCATTGATCAGTATACCAGGCAAGGTGTTCACTGGCACTTAGGTTGGATAATAATTACGAGTACAACTATATTGAAGAATAGAAATCACACTACTTTGATGAAAACTAATCTCCAAATGAAAATAGCTCATCACTTTGAGAAGCTATTTCTGTATGTTGTTCTGTATGTAAACTTACTGGGCACAAATCTAGCAGTTGGGAAATATATTGCACAGAGTGGTTTCTGTTGTCAACTTTTTAGCAGAAAGAGGTCTACTATTCAGAAGTCAAAAAAATGTTCTGTCCACAATGGCAACTTTCTTCAAGCCAATGAATTGCTTACGTAATATGATGCTTTTCGATGCGACCAGCTCAACAAATCTGGAAATGTTAGGTGTGCTATTTCTTTCTACTTTTCATTGACGATTTGTAATATTTTTGTAATGTTCATGGCCAAACCTGTTAGAAGTCAAGGTAGCCAAGTATTATAATTCAAGTAATGACTCAACACCAGACCTCCATATGCATGCACACATCAGTTAATTTTAATACTACATTACATAGCTAAAGGTGGTACTCCTATAGAAAGATTTGTAAAAATCATTGCCAATCAATCAATCAATCAATCAATCAATCAATCAATCAATCAATCAATCAATTGTCCACCTCCGTAGCGTAACGGTTAGTGTTATTAGCTGCTGTCCTCGGGGACCCGGGTTCGATTTCCTGGTACTGCCAGAAATTTAAGAATGGCAGGAGGGCTGGTACGTGTTTGAACTGATACATGCAGCTCACCTCCATTGCGGGTGTTCCTGAAAAGAGCTGCACCACCTCGGAATGAGGACCCGATTTTGCAATCAATCAATCAATCAATCAATCAATCAATCAATCAATCAATCAATCAATCAATCAATCATATGGATTTAGGACTGTCGCCCAAGGATCAGATTCCCTCTCAATTGTTTACCTAGCGCTTTCTGAACGTTTTCAAAGAAGTTAGAAATTTATCAAACATTTTCCTTAATAAATTATTCCACTCCCTTACTCCCCATCCTGTAAATGAGTATTTGCCCCAATTTGTTCTCTTGAATTCCAACTGTATTTTCATAAACTCCAATCAAGCTTATTCATTTACTAATGTAATTCCATACCATCAAGGACATGGTGCAGAAACTTGTACAATTACCCTGAATGGCCTAGATATTCCTATATCAAACTGTCATAGCAATGCTAGTACTATGGCTGGAAAGTATTCAGGGATCCAACAAAGGCTTAAAAAAATATATATATATATTAATCCATTAGCTCATTTTTTTCCCATGTTCTGCACACCTCTTGAATCCTGTCTGTTCATATGCTGCTGGAAGCTGTATTATTTTTTTAAATTCGTTGCTTAGTTTGCGTCCCAAATCATTGTCAGGTACAAGACTGTTGGCCAGATGTGATGCAATGAGGGTACTGAAAGAAAATTAGGAGAATATTTCCTCTGTTTTGAAATTTATCACTGCATATAGCAATGAGACTCCACAGACACTCAGTGATATTTCCACTTACGCAAATCAGACAAAAAAATATGAGTTTGCAACCTTTATAGAATGTACAAATAGGTATTTACAAAAAAGAATCAATTGAGCTGTCAAAACTTGATGAATAGTGCAAAGGTTTGGTTGGATTCTTCAGTTCTATGCAAGCTCAATAGGATGTGTTTGAAGAGGAGGCAAAAATACTAGTTGAAAATCATACTATGAAGTATCACAGAGAGTACATCAGAAACAATTTTATGACAAACAGAAAGCAGAAAATGGAATAAATTTCACAAGTAAGGAAAGCTTCTGTATTAAGTCTTGGTGATTTTAGATTCCTTGAAGAATTATAGTTCATATTTGAAGGAATGTTTTCCAGTCAAACTGATACTTGTTGATTGTTATTAAGCTAGCATAAGCGGAGAGATCTATCATCACCACTCAAATTGTTATGGAACAGTACGTAATCTGCTATTGGTGATGTGTTTCCAAATGTAGAAATTACTTTATGGTTGTATCTGATGCAACCAGTAGGAAATACAGACAGAGAATATTGCTTCTCTACCTTGACGTGGATAAAGAATATGTTGTGGTCTAACATAGGACAAGAGAATTGCCAATTTTAACTATAGAGTCATTCATTATAAGAAATGAAGTTGTGATGAAATAATCAATAGTTTTGCTATGGCTAAAGCATGATAAAAGCCTGTGTAGCGTAAAGTACAAGAGAATGTTTAGTTGCAAAACAATCTTTTTTAAATATGAAATTTATGGTATTTTACACTTCATGTCATGATCCTACACATTTCTCTATAATTGTGATCTCTATTGCCATAGCTATTACTCAAGTATACTACTAACATATTCTCAAATGTTTATATTTTACTATTTTTAGGCCAGATACAAATTTCCATTTAATGATATATCTGGTTTTGAAACTAAATGGTTCAAGTAATGTAAGACAGCTTATATATTCTGATAATAATGTTATTGTTTTTACATTAAACTAACAACTTTTGATGGTTTTCAGAGATGCCATGGTGCCAAAATTTTGTGTTTCAGGAGTTCTTTTACGTGCCAGTAAACTACCAACATAAGGCTGATGTATCTGAGCACCTTCAAATATCACCGGACTGAGCCAGGATCAAACCTACGAAGTTGGGATCAGAAGGCCAGCGCTTGAACTGTCTGAACCACTCAGCCTGGCTTATATATTATATTACTGCTACTTGTAAATTTTGAGTTTCAATAAATTAAATGTACAAAGTAATAATAAAACATTTAATTCCCACCCACACCCGAACTAAATGATTCAATACTTAACGAGCTCGATAGCTGCAGTCGCTTAAGTGCGGCCAGTATCCAGTATTCGGGAGATAGTGGGTTCGAATCCCACTGTTTGCAGCCCTGAAGATGGTTTTCCATGGTTTCCCATTTTCACACCAGGCAAATGCTGGGGCTGTACCTTAATTAGGGCCACGGCCGCTCCCATCCCACTCCTAGCCCTCCCCTGTCCCATCGTCGCAATAAGACCCATCTAACAGATGACTTGAATTGTATTGATAGGAGGATTTTATAAATATTTTCTTTTGTAAAGTGATAACCGTCAATACGGAATGAGATTCATAACTTGCAATTGCTTTGCATAATCAAGAGTAAATCCAGCTACTAATGGACACATTATGCCAGAGAACTAAGGAGTTCTCAGCATTATTAAGAGTAAGGCAGTACTGTTGAGAGAGAGAGAGAGAGAGAGAGAAAACAAATTGTGTTGAAGGGGAAATTATTAAAATATATGCCAAACCATTGGAGGTCATACAAAACTTCAAATACCTTGAGTTTTGTCACAAGATCCCACTTTATTTTTCCCCTACCACAAAAGTGATGACTTTAATTTTAAAATCCATTATGGTGAATACTACCATAATCCCCCCTTCTCCCTGCACAGTGCTTTGTATACAATGTAACTTGTGACAGAGTTGAGCGATACCATTTTCTTTATCTCTGGGTCTCATTGTGGAGACGTGTCATTCGTATTCATAGACTGGCTGTAGTCCCCTGTCATTGACGGGACAACTATGTAGCATGTGCAAAGTTATGTAACTCCCCAGCTACTTTCCGTGAATATTCAGGCATGCTGTTTTACTCAGGATGCAGCAGTAATCCCATTTATTGGAGATGAGTGGCAGCAGCAGAGACAAATCACATCACAACAATGGTCAATGTAATGTTATTGTTGATCAGTTTTATGAGCTTTTGATATTGTAGGCCTTCACATTTAGTATTCTTCTGACTCTGTGATACAGGGCATCGAATGTAAATGGAGTTCTCCTTCTTTCATGACTCCCTCTTGTCTTATTCCTTAAGCAATCGTTTCTCTACAGTTTTTTCCTCATTTTTCCTTGTTGATATCAACCAAAGACCATGCAGTTTTACATCATCACCAATTAACATGATTGAACAATATTTCTATGTTAGCAATGCTTTGTTAAAGACAATACGATCGTGAACAGGCAAGTAAATGGGACCGAATGTAACGCCGCAAAATATACAAATATTAGCTTAGCCAGGATCACATTTACAATCAATGAAGAAAGGCTATTAGAGCTGTTTTAAATTCCAATGCTGAAAATGGTAAAATTCCTTTGGATGAATTATTCCACAATTTTTCTGAGATTCTTGGGCAACCTAATGATATGATTTGATCTGAATACCCCTCACATAAAAGTGATATTGATAGCGAACAATTCCAACCAAACTTGCAAATTTAATCATGAATCTGCAAACAGGAAATGCCACACAAATTCAGACGCAGGAAAGCAAAACAAGACCTCTCTTGATAACTAGGAGTTATGCAAGGTTCTTCTCTGTCCCTAATCCTCTTTAATCTTGCCATCAATTATATTCTGGATGACCTCAGTGATGTCTACCCTATATGGCTTTCAGCTGAGTCCAGATCATGAAGTTCTAATAATATTAAATTTTGCCGATGATGTAGTTATTATTGGAAAAGATTCTGAGTCAGCTTTCTTACTTGCCCATGCGGCCATACATCAATTACAAGAAATTGGACTTCACATTAATATTGGAAAATGTAAAGAATATGCATCAAATATGGTCACCTGTCGGAAGAATGCTGAAAATTATAAAATTCCTTTGGATAAAATATTCCATAATTTTTCTGAAATTCTTGGGCAACCTAATGTGACGATTTGGTCTGAATACCCCTCTCATAAAAGTGATATTCTGGATGACCTCAGAAGAAAAACTATTAACAGCATATGAAAAACAGATACCATATATGTAGAAAAGAGAATCTATTAAGTATTTGGGTGCAAATTTCTCCAATGAAATTATTTTCCAGTCTGTTGAGGTCCTAAATAAGCTCAAAACCACACTAGAGCTCCTCATTTATTCACCACTTTTGCAGTCTGATCAAAAATTTGTAATCATAAATACTTCAATCTGTCCCAGTTTAGTATATAAATTTCAGACAGTACCACCACAAAAGATTCCGGTCAAATTTATAAATGATGCCTATATTATGGTTAGGGGAGCACTAAAGGAAATTTTGCTACTTTCCATGAATGTCTTGAATGATATGATATACAATGAAATGAAATTTAAAGGTCCTGGTTTATTTTGTGCATCATGGGAAATATATCTGCAACATATTGATGCATGCAAAATTTTGAACTCTTCCAATAACATGCTTTTACACACAATGAGAAACTTATGTCAAAAAATCACCACGAGCCTCGCTGCATTGAATGTAGCAGAAACAGAATCTATTAGAGACAAAAGTCATGGTTTTGTAGATACAAGGAAAGTTTGACTTGAATTGAGAAGAAGAGCTTTTGACAACTGGAGCAAGAAAGAGCATAAAGGCAAAGGTGTAGTCTTATTTAAACAGTATACCCCAGTGAATACATGGATTCATGATCATAAAGGATTGTCTTGCAATGAATGGTGTGAGGCAATAAAAATGAGTGCCAATGTCTCCGCTGTGCGTACTGTACCTGACAGATACCAGTGCAACAGCCTTTGTCAGTGTTGCCACAGAGGGTTCGAAACTCTTTCACATGTCCTGGGAACCTGTCCGCATGGTGATTTACTACACACCTCCTGCCATAATTTAGACAGGTCAGTGATAGCTAATGCTTTGAGAGGAAAAGATTATAATGTCTATGAAGAAGTACATGACCTCTCCAACAGAGGAAGCAACTGGCACATTGACATTATTGCTTTTAAGCCATCCTGTTCTTAAGGTTTCATCATTGATCCAACAATTAGATTTGAGACCAACGAAAACCAGCCAGAAGAATTATATGTGGAAAAAAGAAGAATTTATGAAGAAACGGTGGATTTCTGTAAGCAAAATTATAAGCTCTCATCCATCTCTGTTTTTGCCTTGATGTTAGGTGCTTGAGGAACCATACCAAAATTTTTTGTCAACTTTTGCAATACCTTTGGGGTGAATAGAGATTTCATCTATAATAACAACATTACTACTCTCAAGAAGTCCATTATGATCTTCAAGAATCATGCTTGCAGACCTCAGATAAATATTTGATGTGCCTCACTCTTTTGCCTACTATTAACTTCATACTATCTCGTGTATATCTATTATTGTTGTTCAGGTACTCTTTGTCCTTGAGCAACCTGCAGCTGTTGCAGGAAGATTGTATAATAAATAATTTCTATTAGGACCAATAACATAAGTATTTAAAAATTAAATTATAGCCTACATCTTAGTGCTTCATACCCCAACATTAGATATAGATTTTCATTCAATTCTCTTCACCCATTTTCTCATGATGTGCGTACAAACTGCCTCCTTTTCCTCTGTCCACACTCAGCCGGGCAACACGAGAGATTACACGTTATAATTCTCATGTTAGGTCCGTATTGAAATGTATGTAAATACAAAGTATGTTACAAGTGTTATTTTAATATCCACGTATTCAATATTGAATAGGTAAACACGGGAGATCCCGAGGTGGACCGTTTGTTTGCTGGCTGCCCACTTATCCGAGGAATTTAAATGATAGGGTTGATGACAGCACAGAAATGAACACAAATTAAAAAAGGTTGACATTTATTCATAACACAAAAAGATACCTTGATAAAAAAAAAAGAAAATCATTAATTCCTTACTGACGTCATAGTCTTTGAATCACTCACAAATTTTTCACAAAATAATTCATACAATAAATTCAAGGTAAGCTTGATGACGACTGATGACTTAGATTATGTCTGAGATAGATCAAAGAACCAAAAATGAACCTTATATCTCAGTTGAACAAAACACAATGAAAGAAATATCCCTGAATGTGTAAGCTGGGTATTCAGCCCTAAGGCTGCTTTGATCCTCCACAGTTCCACTGAAAGCTATCAACATATAGCCTAGGCGTCTGTGAAGAGGCGTACTAGGAAAATGAGGAGTGAGGTAGTTTCCCGTTGCTTTCCTCACCGAGCCAGTAGTTGCTACTGAATATCAGCGTGCCAAGCCCACTGAAATGCATGCACCAGCTGACCCTATGAGCGATATTTTCACACCATTCATAACAGGAACTGGCTGCATAAAGAATGTTATTACTAGCATTGCTCATACCTCGGTCACTTTCATATTGTCAAAGCAAAGGATTAGACTGAGACAGGTCAGTGAAAGTAACAAATTGCTCTAGCCCATACCAGAAGACATAGTGCACTGTAAACACTACATCTCACCAGCAGGGGCCTAGAAATATCCCTAATTCTCAATAATCAATTCGCTAACTCATCAAATTAAATTGTAAGTCATCTTGGCATAATAACAAAATCAGCCTTGAAACAATTTGAGTACAATGACTCGAATAACACTGGAATAAATTTAAATTTGTTACTACACGTGATTGATGACTAAAATCTAACTCCATGAAATCGTCTTAAATATTTACAAAATGTATACAGTTTATCTGGCTAACATTAAATTCAAATATAAAATTATTTGAAATGGCCTCGGCGATCAAGAGTCCCGCCGACTGTGAAGTCCAGTCTGTTATTCATTTTCTGAATGCAAAAGGTTTGAAAGCTATCGATATTCATCGTGAGATCTGTGCAGTTTACGGACCAAACATATGAGCGATGGAATGGTTAGGAAATGGGTTCGAGCATTTAAAGGTGTCCGCAAAGATGTGCATGATGAAGAACGGAGTGGGCGACCTTCAGTCATTGCTCATAATGTTTGGTCCGTAAACTGCACAGATTTTACGATGAATATCGATAGCTTTCAAATCTTTTGTACTCAGAAAACGAATAACAGACCGGACTTCACAGTTGGCGGGACTCTCAATCAGCGAGGCTATTTCAAATTCTTGCCAACAAACGTACGCAAGGGCGACTATTGCCGTAATGGCGTCTCAGCCTTGCCAATAGATGGAGGAACACAGCGCTCATGCACAGAATGCTGATTGCAGCGCTGCATCGGCGGAATATCAAAACGGTACTTACTTAAAAAACATGCCTCGTAGAATTTACTCCACATTCACACTCAAAAGCAACCATCACCTGAGTGAAGTTGAGAAGTGAAAATATCATCTAAATACAACAAACTAATAGAAAATATGACTTGTAGAAGAAAGGACATATTATATTCTATGAAAGATAGATGGAATATATTATAAAAAGTACTTAGTTTTTATGATGAGACTCGATCCTTGGATGACGACTTCTCACAGGTCTGAATGTTCTATCCTAGAACATGGCCTTGCGCTCACATTTTAGCTGCACATTTTCACCGCTGCTAGGTCCCTCATTGAATTGCAATGGCATTGAGGAAATCCTTTTCTTAACGTTGGCATGATGAGGTGTACGTTGTTCAGGCTCTGTAGAATTTAGCATGTCATTCCTCTTCATGGTAAGGACGAGGTAGTTAGCTGAAACTGACAAAAACTTATTACCATGTGCTCCAACCAGTTTACAAGTCAATCATCAAGGTGTAGAAGAACACTTGTCTTGGCTCTCGATCTCAAGCAAATGTGGGATATGAAGTCCATTTCACAGCGCTTAAATCAATGTTCCTATGGAAGTGTGTCACTCAATATGTCTTGATTGGATCATTTGCAGCAGAATCATTCACATTCTTGGTTCATTCCCCGAGGGAGGTATAGATTATTCCAGAACTAGCTCGCTTTCTCTCCTCCACCTGCTAACCTTGAGTTGGTCAGGCATGTCACGTGGTCTACTCCCTTGCTACAAGACTTGACAAATAAAACAAAACACTAACTCGCCTCAGGCAAACACGTATCAGCTGTCAGAATCACGGTCAAGGTTACCTTCATAAAAAGATGTCACCAAATAACATACTAGACATAAACAAAAGTAGCTGTTGCAGAAAAATATACACAAGTACACTTCTCTATTTTGAGGGGACAACACAGACAGACAGAGATAATGGAAAATTAAAAAGTGCATTTCCTTGTTACTGTGGACACAACCGATATAGAAATACCATTCTTTTAGAATTATGAGCAATGTACAGACAAAACTCTTTTATATATAGAGAGAGATAGGTTGTGTATAGACCTTAGGTTTTACAATGTGTGTGTGTGTAGTAGTAGTAATAATAATAATAATAATAATAATAATAATAATAATAATAATAATAATAATAATAATAATAATAATAATAATAATAATGTGCCCAGTCAGCTTTCGTGGGGGTCTGGCACCGAATTGAGTAGGCGTTAGACATAACTCCTCGGAAGACACTGGGGTGGGGGGCCTCAACCCCAACACGGCGCGTCCCATATGGCTGATAGGGGATGTTCCTGTAAATATGCAGGACAGGTGTGAATAAGGCCAAGCCAAATAAGCACCCGCGGATCAACTGAGGCAAAAAGGACTGCAGTCAACGGTCTTGACGGCGGAAGAGGATATTTCCCAACGGCTGAGAGAGCTGAAGAACTGGCTCTTCGGCTTACAACCGAAGTTCTAACCATGGACTCCTAATTAATCGTAAATGATAATTTAGCCGGAAGACACCAAGAGGCATCTCTCGATCTTAACCATCGAGTTGTAACCTTGTGATCATACCAGTATGATCACCCCCTGCATGTATCTTCAACTTGCAGCATTGGCATGATGGATAACACGTTATCACAGCAACTACCCCAGGCTCTGGACACACCTAGTCCGGTTTCTCCCGATCATCGGATTCTGGGGGATCGGGAGCATCATGCAGAGAAGAGTCGGAGATTCTCAAAATCTCTTCATCCCAAGGAAAAGACCTTCTTAGGTACAATTAATGTCAACACCCTACTGAAAACAGGCAAGCTTAAACAGCTAACAGACACCCTGGACAAGTTCGATATTCAAATCATAGCACTCCAGGAAACATGCTACCAGGATGAAAACCATTTTGACTCTGAAGAGTACAGGATATTTAAGTGCTCTCACCACATCTAAGACTAGTCAGCACCTTGCAGCACATGGTGTTACCTGGAAGTCCATCTCTCCCAGGGCTGCTTGGTGGGGAGGATGGTGGGAGAGAATGGTTGGCACTATGGAACATTGCTTGAGGAAGGTGTTAGGTCGAGCCCAGTTAACAGACGAAAGGATGAACACTGTCCTTATTATGATCGAGGCAGCACTTAACTCAAGGCCTATAACTCAATCTCCGGAAGATCTAAGATTAGAGTCTTTGACGCCTGACCATTTCCTCTGCAGCGAAAGACTGACAACCATCCCAAGTGGACTCAAGCCCAAGATCAGCAATAATTTGCAGTTTGAAGATCAGTTTCTGCTTCACATTAAAATACTGTTTCCATTTGTTTCCAGTTTTAATTACTATGTTGATGGGGTGAAAGTTCCTTTTGGGGATCATTGTAAGTACCTAGGTTTTAATATAAGGAAAGATCTTCATTGGGGTAATTACATAAATATGATTGTAAATAAAGGACACATATCTCTGGACATGGTTATGAGGGTATTTAGGGGTTGTAGTAAGGATGAAAAGGAGAGAGCATATAAATTCTCTGGTAAGACCCCATCTAGAGTATGGTTCCAGTGTATGGGACCCTCACCAGGATTACTTGATTCAAGAACTGGAAAAAATGCAAAGAAAAGCAGCTCGATTTGTTCTCGGTGATTTCCGGCAAGAGAGTTGCATTACAAAAATGTTGTAAAGTTTGGGCTGGGAAGACTCATATTTAAACTCATATTCTGGTTGTTAGCCTAGTGGGGGCACAGATTGCATACGCTTGGACGTCGTTCTTGATGTCCTGACGCATGTGCACCCAGAAGAAATGTCGCCGAATCAAAGAATAAGGTTTCCTCTTGACCAGAATGCCCAGCTTCTGGATTATAGAGATATTTTCCCAAAATACTCTGTTTGAGATCTCAGAATGATGATGACCGAGGAAGATCCAGACAGATGGGAAGTATACTTAAATATACCGTCTTTGAGTCAGAAGTTCTTGTAGCACATCTGAAACTGAGCTGGGACAGATGGACAATCAGTGCTACGTTTGTTGATCCAAGATACCATTCTATTACAGACCAGTCTGCCAATTCCTTATTAAATCTAAATCAACCGGGTGAGTTGGCCGTGTTGTTAGTCCTCAGGACTTCTCAACAGACTATCAGCAGCTTGATTTGTTGCGCCAGGAACATAAAAAATTTTGAAGTCAAAATTGGCAAGGTTCAAGGCACATCACATCAGTTTGGACTTAGTTCCAGAAACTCTATTCAACCATTGGAGTGAAGAGTTATCTGTAACGAGTCTGAATTTCCCTCCATTCAGATATCCTCTGAATTTCCCGACAGCCCATAGAACCTCTAAGGCGTCCTCCTTGGCAGTATAATAGTTTCTCTCAGTAGAAGAAAGTTTTATACTGGAATACTCAATGATATCCTTGCCTTCTCCTCCTCTCTTGTGGAACAGTGCAGCCCCAATACCAATGTTGCTTGCATCCACCTGCAAGCAGACCTCTTGGCAGATAAGCTAAACTTGGAGAGTCACAAATAGCGCTTTTTATTTCCTGGAAGGCCGTTTCTTCCTTTCGGGTCCATTTAAATGGTATGTTTTTATTGAGGAGGTCGATTGACAGAGCAGCCTCAGTCTTGAAGCTACTGTACCACCCACAGAGGCCTAAAAATTGATGTACTTGGCACTTTGTATAAGGCCTTTCCTGCTTCTCAATGGCCCTATTTTTCTCAGCTTGTCTCTCCAAGTCCTTGTCCGTCAACATATGACCGAGGTACTCAATTAAGCTTGATTCAAACTGACATTTCTTCATGTGGCAAGTAAGTCCGTGAATCCTCAACCTTTTTAAGACTCTAGCCAGATGTTCCAAATGGTCCGAAAACATCTTGCCATACACTAGGATGTTGTCCAAGTAAACTCATCAAAATTCACCGGTGTTTCCAGACAAAACTTTGTCCATCAGGCGCATACAGTTGGATGGAGCATTTTAGAGAATTGATAGCGTCCTCTTGGGGTGGATAAAGCAGTTATCAATCAAGGCTCTTCTTCGACTTCCACTTGCCAGTCATCAAAATTCAAATCAAGGGTAATGAAGACTTTTGCCCCAATCACTTGTTTTATCACGTCTCCAAGATCAGGCATGGGATAAGCATCTGATATAGTCTTGTTGTTTACCTGACGTAGGTCTACATAAAATCGGTAGTCACCATTTTTCCTTTTATGTAGCACTATTGGAGAAGTCTGTCTTGATACTGAAGGTGCAATCAATCCTTGTTCTCCATTTCCTTGACTTTTTCTATTATAAATATTCATTTATCTGGGTTAAGTGTGTAACTACTTGGCAAAATTGAAACACAAAATGAATAATTTGTAACTTGAATAAAATATAAATGACAAAATTGGGTGCTACCTGCAAAAGATTTACAGGAAGATTTACTTTGTAGAGCATGAAAGAACTCCTTCTCCCAAGGCAACGGTCATCAGACTGATGAGGCTCCAAACTTGCTTCATTACCTTACTTGTTACTAACTCTGAAAATAAATTTGGGTAGCATGCCAGGTTTTTCCTTACTTCACCAATAAAAGAGATTTACCATAAGTTTCACTACATAAACTTTGCTCCCGATACAAAATAAAACAAACACCAACAATAATCAACACGTGATAAGACCAAGTCATTTTGCTGCTTACACTTCACACTGATGATTTCCTTCGGGTAAGATGATGGCCCATTTTTAACCTCATTTACATGTTCATGTAGTGAAACTTATGGTAAATCTCTTATTGGTGGAGTAAGGAAAAACCTGGCATGCTACCCAAATTTATTTTCAGAGTTAGTAACAAGTAATCAATGGAATCAATTTACCACAGGTTATAACTGTATGAGAAAAACAATACAACTCACTTCACTATACTCTGTTAATCAAACCATACAACTTCACAATGTACAAAAACTCTAGACTACACATATGAACCACCATTATACACTGTACATTTTTTCAGAGAGGAACAATCCAGAGTATGACTGACAAATCAACACTATGTAGCATCTTACACAGAATGCATACCAGGAATGAACTTGTAATACCTCACAATGCCTCTATAGTCCCTCCGTAATGATACAGTAATGACTCCCCAATCAAGATTCTTCAACACTACTCACTCAGTAATGGATAATGGCTAATGAACTCCGCGCACGTGGGCTTGCTCTACGTGGCTGAAAAATCATCCAAAGTCCACTGGTAGCATTGCTTGAACTGAAACATCTTCAAGCATCTCACAGTCAACGCAACCTCGTACAAAATTGGAGCTTTCAGATTGGTTACTGGGTGGCCGGTAAGAAAGTTAGCGATCTATGGTGTTCATCCACACTGATGAATAACAATCTTCTGCATATACTTCCCGGCTATGTCCTGAGTTTCCAAGTCACTTGTTGCAACACTTTCAACCAACTTCAATCGTCTTTACCGATATAGTCACTGTTTACATGTAATTAATCTCATAATAGAACAGTGTTGAAGATAATATATTAACATTGTAAAATCCTTTTATTTACAACCACCTACTCAATACAATACAATACAATACACTCATTGAATTATAAAATAATCATGAGGTGTCTTAAATAATGGGACATGTTTCGTTCGGCATAGCGAACATCATCAGCCGTTAATGTATAAAATGATCAAAATTGTGTCCTCATATTAAAAGAATAACAATGTCATAATAAAAAGTAATAATATAACATTAGACTTAGATTGTAGCAATATGGACAGATTAAGAGCAAGAATTTGTCATGGAATACATTGAACGATGGCAGTCTGTAAAGTTAAAAATAATTGATTACTACAGTCGCGGAAATTGAATGTAATATTCAAAAACTCCCTGTAGAAGTGCATAATGATATTAAATCTATATATATAAAATAAGAGTTTTGTCTGTACATTGCTCAGAATTTGAAAAGAATGGTATTTCTGTATCGGTCATGTCCACAGTAACAAGGAAATGCACTTTCTACTTTTCCGTAAGTCTGTGTCTGTATGTACGGTACATGCATCACGAGGAAACGGCTGAAGAGAATTTAATGGAAATCGGTATACAAAGTCAGGTAATAAATCGGTACAATCTCAGCCATTCATGCTGACTGAAATGGTAGCTTAGGGGAAGGCCTAAAATTTAATTCTCAAATATTTGTTATTAATAGTCATATCTTAACGAAAATTGGTAGGGGAAGTCGAGGAATAAGTCGCTACAATCTAGGCCATAATTAATTGTATTCACGCTGAGAAAAATTATAGTTTAGGGAAAAGCCTACAATGGAATTCTCAAATATTTATGTTATTAGTGGTCCTATCTTAATGAAAATCAGTATGCGAAGTCGAGGAATAAGTTCCTATAATCTATGCCATAAATAATGTTATTCACGCTGAATGAAATGGTAGTTTAGGGGTAGGCCTAAAATTTAATTCCCAAATAATTAGTATGTTATTAGTGGTTGTATCGATAAAGAATACATAATATTTTAATTATGTAGTATTATATTTCCGATCATTTATGTATTATACATTGTTACCATAGCAGCTATGATCAGAGATATTCATGAATTTGGATTTTTGTTATTAAGTCCTTATCAGTGCCGAGTCACGAGAAAATGGGTAAACAGGATTGAATGAAAATTGGTATGTAAAATCAGAGAATAAGAGATTGCAGTCTACGCTATAAATAATTTTATAAGATGCCCTAATATCACAGAGTCGAAAGAAAACTAGATGTGAAGGCCTACAATATAGAAAGCTCATAAAATTGATCAACAATAACATTACATTGAGCATTGTTTGTTGTGATGTGTTTTGTTTTCTGTTGCCACTCATCTCCGAAAGATAGGGTTACTGCTGCGTACCGAGTATTTTTTTAAAATTTGCCTTACGTCACACCGACACAGTTATGTCTCATGGCGACGATGGGATTGGAAAGGGCTATGAATGTGAAGGAAGCAGCCTTGGCAGCATTTGCCAGGTATGAAAATGGGAATCCATGGAATAATATCTTCAGGGCTGCCGAGAGTGTGGTTCGAATCCACTATCTCCCGCATGCAAGCTCACAGCTGCACGCCCCTAACCACACAGCCAACTTGCCCAGTCGTACGAGTGTAATAATAGTCTGCCTAAATATTGGCGAGAAGTAGCTGTGGAATTAGGTAACTTTCTTCTTTAGCATGCCATTCCTCTGTTTCATAAATTTCCCGATACTACTGGCACGTAACACACTGGTTCATCATAGCATTCGAGCTATTCAATCCCCACTCTGAGGCACTGATTGGATTGAGAAGTGTGCAAATTTAATGGAATATTGGCAGAGGAGTGTTTACGGCTGCTTGCGGTCTGGTCATTCCAGTAGGTTGTATATTCCTTGTTGGTGTGATTACATTTCTATCCGGTAGCATTATGTTAGTGTACCTGTTGTCTCCATGGGTCATGTGGGACTCTCTTGGTCATGTTAGTAATGTCAGACAGACAGATACTGTTTATAGTGCAGCGTCAGGGCATATTTCTTCGCGGTCATATGTAGTGTATGGGAGATCAGGTGGTGGCGGAAATGAGATTTTGTTGTATTGTTTGTGACATTGATATGATGGCGTGTAGCCCATGTGTAATTAAGAGAGCGCTATAGTAGCCAAATTATGTGAGGTACGATGAAAAGCGAAACTTTCCTTGCCGTCAGCCTACAAGGCAGTCAGCTGAGCTACTCATAAATAAGAAGGGCCGCCGCCTGTCTAGTGCGAACAGATGGTGAGGGGTGTAGTGTCTGACGTTACAGTCTTGGGTTTGTCGAGTGTTTTGAGGGGAAGGACGACCTTGATGTTACGCTGCTTGGAGAGATTTCATTTCCGTTTCTTTTACTTCATTTTCAACGTCTTGCCCATTATCTGTTGACCCTAAGATGATGGAGTTGTATTCCTATTATTTTTTTGTATGTTGTTATTGGATGCCTTGCTCTTTACTGGACCAGGGATCTATACTGGGTCGGAGCGCTGTACATAGTGTGTTTATATTTGTTAGCTCCAGGGTTCGATGCTCTGAGGCATAGTAATTTTATGATTAGGAGGTTACTGCTAGCCGTGTATTTGTGCCGATATCCGTTTTTTCTTTACTCTATTACTTATGCCATTATCCCACGCTTGTTACAGCCTTGCTGTTTCGTGAAGGCAGTGAACTGGTAGTCGTCGGCTTAACATTTTATTTACCCCTGTCATATTTGGAAAGCTCTTGCATTTGTAAATATTTTATCTTATGTAATAAAATCCCTTATTGGAAAACTTTGAATGCAGCGAAGTCTTCTGTTAGATTTTTTTTTGTGTAGGAATTTCTCTTACCCTGCATTATTTCGTATTCACCCATCTTACTTAATTTCGCCCTCGTTTATACCCCGATACCCTGATTCATGTTCTACTGAGCTGCAGAATGTGGATACGCATTGCAAGGTAAGCTATGTGCCAAAATACATCCTTTTGTGGGAGTATTGGTCACTATAATGTTCTTGGTTCGAACTCGGCATTCGCCTGACAGGAATCAAAATCATTATGGGGCACAGTATTCCACGACAAATTCTTGCTGTTAATCTGTACATATTGCTACAATCTAAGTCTAATGTTATATTATTACTTTTTATTATGACATTGTTATTCTTTTAATATGAGGACACAATTTTGATCATTTTACGCTCAGGGCCCTGACCTAGTCTTTATACATTAACGGCTGATAATGTTTGCTATGCCGAACGAAACATGTCCTATTATTTAAGACACCTCATGATTATTTTATAATTCAATGAGTGTATTGTATTGAGTAGGTGGTTGTAAATAAAAGGAACTTACAATTTTAATAGTCACTGTTTCCCATGTTGCACAATCTTCACTGTTAGGCCATGTGTACAGACTCTTATTGAAATTAAAAGTTATACAAATATAAGGCTATACATGTTCAATATTCCCAAACTACAAATTATTCTTATAATATTATGTTCTTACAGCTTCATTTTACAAACTCACATGATATTCACTACTTTTTTATTACAAATTATTTTTGCTCCTTTATCTCTTGA
Source organism: Anabrus simplex (assembly GCF_040414725.1). Taxonomy (NCBI): domain Eukaryota; kingdom Metazoa; phylum Arthropoda; class Insecta; order Orthoptera; family Tettigoniidae; genus Anabrus; species Anabrus simplex. The sequence goes on from NC_090265.1 coordinate 492,308,921, forward strand.
GACTAGGTCTCAATTTTTCTGGACTGGGTCAGAATCAAGGATGTTAACTGTTTGAACATAGCTCTTACACGGTCGTTTACTTTTTCTTTCGAAGTGTCTTTAGAGTCGAAACTGTCTGGGTCGCCCTCGGTGTCAACAAATCCTGACGCAGCCTCGCTTGCAAGTGCGCTTTGTTTTCCGCAATCAGGAACCCTTAACACGCCAGTGCTGTGCGTAAAATCACCAAAGTCACCTTGAGCTTCATTTCCGAGTCTTCAAGGGTCCTGTCATGGTCGTCAGTTTATTGTTCTCAATGCGATCTGACTTGGAGTAAACAAATATCACATGAGATAAGTTCACTTCTTGATCAGAAAAACACTTTATTGTCACTAAGTCTATTCTTTAACAACACACAACTCCCACACAGTTCAATTAATGACTACACAATTATAAACAACACTGCAACACTATATATTTTTTTTTTTTAAAAAGCACAATGAAGCAATTTATAGTCGTTTCTGACTAGTGCAGATATCAACAAATCCACATACTGATTATTCACTTCACCATCACAAGGCAACACTAAGTCCCAGGCTCTCAGCCGTCAGCTCGATGTATACGTTGTTAGACAGATAGCCTAGAAATCTCTAACCTCTGGAAATGTTCTTGCATTGTCCTGAATAGAACACACCCAAACATTCAAAGAACAATCTATCAACTGGCCAGTCGATTGGAGTACTCCCCTGTACATTTAACTTGAACATTCGACTACAATACAAAAACCCATAATGAAAAAGTCTACATAATTTCTAAAGCTTCCACGCGTATCCGGATAATAAAAGACCACGGTAAGCCTCCAGAAACATCCATATGTATCAGAATGATAGTGGGACATACCCAATATACGAATATTCCAGTGTTTTCTGCAATTTTCGACTTAGCAGATTATGAGGTTATATGAATTTAAAATACATATTTTAAGGGAAATCTTATGTTAGATGTACTTAGCATTTAAAAATCATTAAAATGTATTAAACTTCGTAACTGATGCTTTTACAAGGGTTAGGTGTAAGACAGCGTATATACGACAGAGCTGAAAGTGTAAGAGAGGCCCTAACTTCGCCACTGCTAAAGTCAATAAATAAATAAATAAATAAATAAAATGTAATTTCAGTGTTACATAATATCGCTCCAGAGGACTTGAAAGCGGATATGGGTACTGCAGTTGAAAATTTGTTCCCACTTTTCAAGAAGATTTGGGAAGAAGAGAAGATTCCCACAGATTGGAAGAAAGGACTGTTGATAAAGCTTCCAAAGAAAGGAGATTTATTAGAATGTGATAACTGGAGAGGGATTATCCTCCTTTCCATACCAAGTAAGGTATTCTCATGAATTTTTTTTTTTTTTTTGCTATTTGCTTTACGTTGCACCGACACAGATAAGTCTTATGGCGACGATTGGATAGGAAAGGCCTAGGAGTGGGAAGGAAGCGGCCATGGCCTTAATTACGGTACAGACCCAGCATTTGCCTGGTGTGAAAATGGGAAACCACGGAAAACCATCTTCAGGGCTGCCGAATGTGGGGTTCGAACCCACTATCTCCTAGATGCATGAATAATTCTAGAAAGGATAAAATAGCGAGTTAACTCAAGGCTGAGAAAAGTACAAGCAGGATTTAGAGAAGGTTATTCCTGTACAGAATCACTAGTGTTCTCGTCTTTTTGTATGGCTGTGAGACCTGGACCGTGAATGCTAAAGACAAAAAGCACATTGATGCCTTTGAGATGTGGTGTTTGCGGAGAATGCTACGTGTACCGTGGACAGAATGAAGAACTAATGTTACCAATCTGGACGAACTCTGCCTCAAGAAAGCCTATCTTCCCGTGTGAGTGAATTTTACCTCCAGTTCCTTGGTCATATTTCAAGGCGAGACGGAGATAACTTGGAAAAGGTCATTTTGCAAGGCAAAATCGAAGGCAGTAGACCACGAGGAAGAACAGCAAGTAGATGGATAGATCAGGTGAAGAAGATCACTGGTCTACCACTTCAGATCATATTAAAGAAATGTGAAAACCGCTCGGGATGGAGACATCTTGTCAAGGTTGCAACACGGAAATGATGGAGTTATAAGATCATGACGCTCAGTAATGAGCACGACTAATGATAATGATTCCCGTACAGACCAGATCAATACACTGCGCATAATCATAGAACAATCTAAGGAGTGGCTATCGCCACTGAATATACTATGCGTAGCCTTTGAGAAGGCATCTGATATTAGTAATGAGGAAGATGATGTGGAAAGCCATGAAAGAGTTTGGGATTCCAAAGAAAATTATAAAGATAACTCAAGAGAACTACACATGTCAAGTTTTACATCAGGGGATGTTGACTGAGCCTATCCCAGTAAATATAGGAGAATGTTTGCTGTCACCTATACTATTTCTTATGGTGCTGGATCTTATGATGAAGAAGGCAATGAATCGCCAAAGAGGAATTCAAAGGGGACTGACAGACAGATTAGAGGACTTGGACTTCGCGGATGACTTGTGTTTGCTAGCCAGCAGTTTTAAGGATATGGAAGCAAAGCTGAATGATTTATAAACTGAAGCATCAGAAGTGGGATTGAAGATCAATGGAAAGAAAACCAAGGAGATGCACTATAATAACTGCAATAAGTCACAATTATTTTTAGGAAATCAAGAAATCGAACAAGTCAAGCAGTTTTGCTACCTGGGAAGTATGGTCACCACTGAGGGAGGAACTATAGAGGATATAGGAAATAGAATAAATAAGGCTAAAGGACCATTTGCAATGCTGAGACCAATCTGGAAATCAAGGGAACTTAACACATTGCTGACCGGATGCCTGAGCTTGTCACATACCCTGTGGACTGGACATTTTACTACTGAGCATACTAGAGTGCACATGATTATAAAAATGCACATAAATATTAAACTAGTCAAGATTTTATCTTTAAAGTTGATGGATCTGTCTTTATAAAACCATCTTCCTAATACATCATCAATGTTTAGATTGTTGTCCTCATCAGAGTCAATTGAATAAATGAGCAACTATGTAAATTACGGCATGTAGGGGCTTGAATATCACTTCCACTATCACTCTCACATTCAGTTTCCACTAATTCACAGTCACTATATACATTTGAATGATCATTGGCATATAATTCTTCTAAAATATTGTCGTCGGCTAACACTGTATTACACGAGCGCTTCATCTTATCATCGACTGAACCGGCAGAAAGAAAGTCGATGTTTCGAAACTAAATCAAAGAATAAAAGAAGGGCGTGAATACAAGAAAAGTGGCAGATATACATCTACGATTTATTCTACTCAATGTGCAAGTCCGAAATAGTTCAATATATAGTCAAGAGATGTCAAAGGGAGACTGAAAACGATGTTGTGAATAAAACAGAGATTTCTTGGGCCCCGTCACCTACCGCTGGTGAGCGTACTACGAGATTTCTTGGGGCCCATCACCCATGTGTTAACATCTATACCAAACTATGTATTTTCAGTACCAATGTCAAGTCAGTACTGTTCTATGGGCATGAAACTTGGAAGACTAACAAACAACTGATTAGCAGACTCCAAAAATTTGTGAACAGAAGTTTGAGGAATATCCTGATGATATGGTGGCCACAAGTAATCCAATGAAGAGCTGTGGAGAAGAACCCATCAAACACCCATTGACAATGAGATGCATCGTAGGAAATGGAAGTGGATTGGGCACACATTACGGCAAGATAAAGACAACATAGCAAGACAAGCCCTGGAATGGAACCCACAAGGTAGCAGGAGAAGAGGCAGACCAAGGAACATATGGAGGAGGATTGTAATAGCGGAAGGGATGGAGAAAGGAGGGAAGACCTGGATTGAGATCAAGACGATGGGGTAGAACAGAGTCCAGTGGTGGAAGTTCATTGATGCCCTATGCTCCACTTAGGAGATACAGGAAATAAGCAGGTCAAATCCTGCAGTGCACAGTCTGAACATCATTCCTATAAAGCTGAGAACCCACACGGTACATAATTTTCCATCTACATTGTCTCAAGTAGCAAAAGTTTAATTAGAACCACCCTGTATATCTTATAACTGGAAAACTACTGGAAATATTTTAACCACACTTAATATTTAGCATCCACTTGTCTACAGGTAGGTTTTAAGGTCCATACCATTTCATCAAATTCCCAAAAATGTCTGGAGGTTTATAGGAAACAAACAGTGATTTTACTCTCCCACAAAATATACAACCCCAACCTGAATGGAATTCTACCAACCTTAATGGAAATCTATTTTTAAAACTCTTTTCTCATGTGTACCTTTTCGATAAGCAGATTAATAAGGGAGATATCATTAACAGACGGTGTTGCACATGGAGCAATTTCTTATCTATTTAAATAAAATCGTAATGACTGCATGTCTGTACAGTGAATATTTTGGTAAAATTTTCATACAGTTATCCATTTCAGGCGTAATAGTGATCATCTGCACATTTTTTTAGCTTTGGTGTCTGTTTGTCAGTTCGTCTGAATTCTTATAACTGGAAAACTACTGGATATATTTCTACCAAACTTCATATTTAGAATCCACCTGTCCTTGTGTAGGTTAGGGCAAATATTACTCCTAAATCCTGAATGGTCTGGGGTTTATAGGAAGACTGAAAGAGTGATTTTATACTCCCAAAAAATATACATGACCAACCTCAATGGAAATCTACTAGGCTTAATGGAAATAAATTTCTAAAACTTTTTCATGTGCAGCTTTCTGATAGGAGGATTAATAAGGGAGATATCATTAACAGATGGTTTATCAGTCTAAGTGCCAGTGGACTCAGCCCAAAAGCGCGAGCATGTCCAGCATCTTTCTTATAACTGAAAATCTACTGGAAATATTTTAACCAATCATCATATTTAGAATCCACCTGTCGAAAGGTATGTTTAAAGGTCCATACCATTTCAAAATCCCAGAACTGACTGGGGGTTTATAGGCAGTGAGATTTTATATCTGTGTTCCTAAAACTAGAAAACTGCTGGACATATTTCAGACAAACTATGTGCTTGTAACCTACTCATTCAGGATTGTGTTATCAGGTGCATATTAAATCTAGGTATCCCTTGGAGTTAGCAATTATAGGAAGTTATTCCCAAATATATTTGTTAAATTTGGTCTATCAAAAGACTGCATAACACAAATGTTTATGAAAATGTTATTTCCATTATTTTATGCTGTATACAAAATTTATCGCATGATAGATAATGATGGAGATGCTTACAAAATATTGGATTTTTAGTCCAAGTCCCATGGAACACTTGGTGTATGTCACTTCAAGATGGGTTGACGGGAATTAGCCATTTTACTCTTTTCGATACATCAAATAATGATGGGTTCCATTAGCCTTCAGTCACAGCGCCACTCCTGTGGTCAGAGAAACAACATGTAACTGAGAAGCGAAGAGGAATTTGCACAACTTTGGACCAGGAACTGGACCATACAATAAATTCTGTATTCATCCTCATTCTGTCTTGACTTTGTTATCATACTTCACGTTACTGTCCATGCTTTTGTAGAAAAATATCCATGCTATATTAAACATATTAAGGTAGCAGGTAGGGACCTCTTCGCAGCCAACCCTACCCAGGAAGTGGAGCCCCTGCCTATGTGAGTCCCAGAGCACACTGAGCCGGTAGCATCTGGTAAGTGTCCCAGCTCAGGGTTACGAGCAAAGACCTCAACAGAATCTACAGCGGAGAAGAATGACTTCAGAACGGTGGAGATTATGGAAGAGGTAGTCCAGTTCTCGGGGAATAGAATGAAAACACTATTCAACAGCAGTGTTTGAGAAATGATGCAGAAAAGAGTGTAGTGGTAAATGAGGATGATCCATAAATGGAAAGTGATATTGCAATGGCAGAGATGGAAATGGCTGTTAAACAAATAAAAACAGGAAAAGTAGCAGGAATGAATTAAATGTGTGTGCAAATGACAAAGGCAGCAGGACCTCTTGGTCTACATTGGTTATATAGGCTGCTAAGGTGTATATGGATGAAAAAGAAAGTATCTGATAATTGATGTAAAGGTGTAGTAATACCAGTATTTAAGAAAGGTGACAGGACGGTATGTGACAATTATCGAGGAATTACACTTTTGCCACAAGTAGCCAAAATATTGGAGAGAATAATAGAAAGGAGGATGAGAGGAAGTGTGAAAGGAAATTTAGAAGAAGAGCAGTATGAATTTTGACACGGCAGGTCAACGATAGACCCTGTATTTCCCATGAGATTACAGATGGAAAAACAGGGGGAATATAGAAAAGATCTGGTGATGGTATTCCTGGATCTAGATAAGGTATACAAAAGTGTTAATAGAGAAAAGGTGAGGGAAACCTTTGAAAGAAAAGGATGTGGAAGGCAATCAAGGGAACTAATGAAAGCAATGTATACGAATTGTTCCAGTTGTGTCCAGACTCCAGCGAGGAGAATAAATTGGTTTAGAAACCAAACTGTACTAAGACAGGGAAGCGTTTTGTCTTCACTTATGTTTATAATGGTTATGGATGAAATAATAAAGGATACAAAGGCAAGATATGGAGGGGATCTGAAAATATTGTTGTCTGCAGATGGCATAGTGATCTGGAGAGTCAACAATACAGAAATGCAAATCCAACTAGAGGCTTTAATTGACTATTGAGAAATATGGTATGAAAATCAGAGTGGAGAAGAATGAAACAGTGGTAATGACAAAAGGAGAAAGAGAAGAAAGAGGAATCATTAGTATCACGGGACAAAACCTTGAGGTTGTTGAATACTTCAAATATTTGGGAAGTGAAATAATGCAAGATGTAAGGTTGGATAAGATCAGCAGAAGGGTACAAGCAGGAAAGACATTCTACCAGAATGTAAGGAACCTAGTGTGGAACAGAGAAGTTCTTACGAAATGTAAAGAGATAATGTACAAGATGTACATATGCATCCGAGACTTTGACAGCAAGAAATACAGTAGAAGTCCGCTATAGCGAGTACGGTATATAACGAGAACTCCGTTATAGCGACGAATTTTTCTGTCCTTTCAAAATTCCTATATTAAACTGTGTATCGTTCTTCGGTTACAGCGAGAACCCTATCACTGGCGCATCCGTTATTACGAGCGATTAAGCGCGCGCGATTTTTTCCGTTACCAAAATTTGTACACCCCAGCGATGATATTGCATGCGATAGATTACTTTCGGCATCGTTTCCTCGCTATGTGCACTAGCGATTTATCTTGTCTACATTCGAAGGCGATGTCGGAGTCGATTAGTAATACCAGCCGACAGCTGTTCCGTAAAGAAAATTCGAAATGAAAGAGAACATATTTTCGTAATAAATGCGTAAATAACGTGTCCGATAACGGTTGTTAACTTGTTAAAAAATTAAGGCTGACTAAACTACCGCTTAATTTTGAGGCTAAATACTGCAATTAAGTAAGAATGGGATAAACCTCGAGATATGGCAGAGTGCTTAATTGATTTCAGAAGTTAGTTTATATTTTGTCGCGTCTGGTTAATTTACGGAAAGGCTATTATGAAAATTTATAGCGAGAAAGTTATAGTTTCTCTACTGGCGCTTGAAGTGTGTTTTCATCATACGTATAGTACGGTTAAGTTAGGATACGTGACGCTGTTTGAATAAGAAAACTGAAACGTTTGCAACAAAATGCGATCGATCATCTTCGGTACGGTATAGTTTTCTCACTTTGTGCATTTGCGATCTCTCTCGTTGACATTCAAAGGTGATGGAGTTGATTAGTAACACCCATAGACTGCTGTTCTCTAAAGAAAATTCGAAATGAAAGAGGATAACACGTTTTCGTAATAAATGCGTAAATGACGTGGCCGATAGCAGCTGTTAACTCGTTAAAAATACTGAAGTAAGCGATATCTTCATTTTAATGTAATATACGGAAATTAAGTAAGAATGTGATACACCTCAAGATATGGCAGAGTACATCACTGATTTCAGAGGATATTTCATATCTTCTCGCATCTAGTTACGGCTATTTACATGTACATTTTTCGCGTGGTGGTTATTTCTCTACATGCGTTTCAAATATGTTTTCATGATAGGCTACATGTACGGTTAGGTTAGGTGACGCTGTTTGAAGAAGAAAGCTGAGGTGTTTGCCACAGAAATCTCTGGAGTGACACCGTATATTTCCGAATCCAAGACTTTTTTCTCAGAATCTCATGCGAAAACTCAAGGGTTGTTGCATTCGCGGCCTAACAGGAAGTTAGTTGATACCACTGGCAACTACCGCGGTAACCACGCTGCTTCTTTTCACACGCGCACAGAACTCGTTGGCAATAAACGACCGCCTCTTTACTACACATCGCTAGCCGCGACAACCGGTTGTGCAGTGCCTGTGTGTTTCTCAAATCTGCACAATGGCATCACACCATGTGACCCTTCGAATTCTTAGAAAAGCCATGGCTACTCAGTGGCAGAGTCATAACGCGTCTATTGTAGTTGACGCTTAGTAAAATTAAGGTTTATAGACAGCAGGAATATTTTCGTGATGGATAGTCGTATTGTAAAGATACGTGGAAAAGTTATTGCCGGCAAATTTTCAACGGGTTCTAGTCGATATTATGATGCCAATTTTAAGTTGATGTTTATTAAACACTCGAAAATGTAAAATAATTGTGCAGGCGCAAGAACATACGGCATAGGCCTAACTAAAGCCAGTATTTGGCGTTAGCGTGAAGACAAAGAGCTAAAAAAAATGCGTACTGTACAAAAAATGCATTCAGTGGTCCGCAAGAATGACGCTTTAAAGAAGTCGAAGATGAAATTGTGAGGTATGTGCACGAAAAATGCAAGGGCGTAAGGGCCATACCGTGACGCAATAAACTTGTTCGTTGACTTTCAACGTTCGCGATTAGGCCTATACATCGCTAGCCGCTGAATTTGGCCGAACCCGACAAGCGAGACGTGCGTGTAGCGGTAGCCGGTTATATCTGACGCTGCGTAAAAGTAACAGTTTTATAGACAGCAAGAATAATTTCCTGATGGATCGTTGTATTGTAGAGACGCATGGAATAGGTATTGCCGGAAAATTTTCAACGAGTTCTTTTCGGTATTATGATGCCAATGTTAAGTTAATGGTCCTTAAACCCGCGAAAATAAAGAATAATTGTGCAGCCACAAGGAAAAAAAAAAAAAAAGAAATACGGCGTGACGAAAGTCAATGTACGGCGTCTAAAAATAATCTAAAAATGCGTAGGCCTAATGTACAACAAGGCATTCATATGATTTTACAAACTTCTTTTTGAGCCTGATTTAAATTTTTTGAAGAGAAAAGTGGGGTTCATCTTGGATTCGAAGAAATACGGTACTATATTTTTTTCAGAATGAAATTAAACATACACTTTCACGTAGTATCGGATTACGAAAAATAACACACAAGTAACCCGTAGTGTGGATATCATCTGCGGAAACACAAGTTTTGAACAAAATGATTGCCGTTTCATATCGATTTTTATGTGCATGAAGGGTTTTCCGACTTTTATACAAAAATCGGATATAACGACAATCCGTTATAGCGAGTAAAGTTTTCGCTGTTATGAATTCTCGCTATGACGGACTTCTACTGTAGTAAAATCCAGGCAGTGAGATGAAGTTCCTGAGGAGTATGGTAGGAAAGACAAGGAGAGTCAGAGTAAGAAATGTTGAGGTCAGAAAAGAGATAGGGGTAGAAAAACTGAGTGACAGGATGGAGAAGAATAAATTTAGATGGTTTGGATATGTTATGAGGACAGAGGAGGGAAAGATACCAAAACAAGTGTTGGACGCTAAGATAGAAGGAAAGTGGGCAAGAGGGAGGCCTACAGCAAGATGGATGGACTCTGTCAAGAATAGTATAAGAAAAAGAAGACTGGACTGGAATACAATTACTGAAGAGGAGTGGTGGAAGGAGAGGAAATGGTAGAGAAGTGCTATCAACACCTCAACCTGGCAGGAGCTGGACAAGGGGGAAATGATGATGATAATTGAATGTTCTCATATACAGACATGTAATTTCACATGAATTCATGAAGAAAACATATAGCTCAATAAAAGTTCCTGTATGAAGAACGGGTACAAATGGTAGTAAATTTATAATTTATTTTTTTACAATTTGCTTTACGTCACACCTTCACAAATTGGTCTTATGGTGACGATAGGGCAGGAAAGGCCTAGAAGTGGGAAAGAAGTTGCCGTTGCCTTAATTAAGGTACAGCCCCAGCACTTTCCTGGTGTGAAAAGGGAAAACCGCAGAAAACCATCTTCAGGGCTGCTGGCAGTGGAGTTTGAATCCATTGCCCCTGGAAGCAAGCTTACAGCTGTGTGCTCCTAACTGCTCAGCCAACTCGCCCAGTAAATTTATAAACTACCTGCAAAAGAAAACAAAAGGTAACAGTATTAAACCTGAAAAAGAAACAACTCGTGCATTATGAATTTTTCAGGTATAATACAGTTATACCGCAACCATTGTCGGATTGCCACAGTGAGATTGAAACCCTTCTACATGTCCTTGGCTTTTGCCTGCACGGTGAATCTCTTTGCAATGCCGGTCATCACATCATTCGTCACATGCCAGCCGATTCTGTACAAAGGAAAGGATATACCACTCATGATGAAGTCTCTGGAATCGCTATACAAGGGAGCATGAGTTGAATAGACATCACAGCCTTTAAAGCCGACTCAAAAACTAGCTTTATACTAAATCCAAACATAAGGTTTGAACCGAGTTCAGACCACCCACAGGAGGTTGACAATGAGAAGAAGGCTATCTACAAACCTACAGTGCCCTACTACAAAAAGAAGTACAACCTTGAATGTATTGAAGTAATTGGATTGATGATGGATGCTCGTGGAACGATACCGAGCATTTTTGTGAAGACCTGCAAAGTGCTAGGCATCCCTAATAACGAGACATTGCAATTTTGGCAGTTACGGGATCTGTTGCAATTTCACAAAATCACTTGTGTGCAACACAATAATGTGTTACTATCCTTAAAATCATCTAATATTTTCCTATCTTTTATGAGCAATTGTATAACCATATTTTGTATGCTTTGTCCTTGTAGCAGCCTTGATAATTTTCAGGAAGCTAATAAAATAAAAATATGTTTTCTTTTGAAAGGTAGTTTATAAATTAATTCCTCAAAATTAGTTTCAGTAGACTGAAGAACCTAATAGTTATAAATTAACTGACTTGAAACTGAAAAGAAATGGCTTCATCAAAGTATCTCAATGCAAATGTAATGCAGAATGTTGAAGACTCTATGGGTAAAATACGTCATCCATCGAGTGAGGAAATCATGTGAAGTCTTAATCCTTGCAGATGCAGGAAAGCAACCTATTTCGGTCCCATCTTCAGAAATGACATGTACAGTCTGATACAACTGATCATAGAAGGAAAGACAGAAGGGAAACATGGGTGTGGGTGCAGAAGATTATCCTGGGCATAGAACCTCTGACAGTAGTTCAACATCCATGATACGGCAAACATAAAATAGGAAAATTACTCCATGATGGTCTTCAACCTTCCATGGGGAGACAGCAACAGTAGAATAGGAGCTGTTCACCAGCCTAAGCTCCGACTTTAAGAACTTCTGTGATTCCATGGGTGCTGAGATAGCTGACATGAAGCAGGCCACTGCGGAGATCCATCAAAGGATGGATAAACAAGAGGAGATGGCTGATGAAGCAGCCTGGTACAGTAGGCGAAATTGCCTACTGATACATGGGGTTAAGGAATCACCTGAGGAGGACACCTATGGGGCTGTCATAGACGTCATTAAGAACAAACTTAAGGTAGATATTGGCATGGACAGTATCGATAGATGTCATAGATTGGGTGGCCAGCGCAGGACGACTGCCAACGTAGTGGCCAGTGCGAACAGGCCAATAATTGTGAAGTTTCTGCGATACCATCAGCGGGACCAAGTCTGGCGGGCGAAGCGACTACTGAAGGGCACAAACATCATGGTTACGGAATCCCTCACGGCAACAAGAAAAGGGATTTTGAATAAGGCACGCGACACATTTGGACTGCGGAATGTGTATACACAGGATGGACGTGTGACTGTAATTACACCAGACGGCAAGAAAACCACTCTGATCACTCCTAGGGACCTAAACGTTCTCATCAGGCAGCGTAGCGGAGCAGAGAATCAGTGACAATGAGTGAATGTGTCATAATAGGGCTAGTTTTAAAATATGTAACAGGACTCTTGTTTACCATGAGTTTCAAATTTGCCTCAAATAGTGCTAGTTATGTGTATACTTTTTTGAAATGTGAGTGTGAATGTGTGTGTGCAAGAGTCAACGGTCTCTTTCAACGGGAGGCAGCGGTGAGTACCCATTGCTTCTGTCAATCTAAGTTAAACATAATCCCCCTGTAATGTTAGCTCAACGCCCGCTACCTGAGTCTGGCTCCGGTCCGCAACCCCCTGTCGCAACAAGTCTCTTGTTGAGACAGGCTCTCTCCTCCATGCCACAGGGTTTGCAATGTTGCCATGTGAACGCGCTCTCTCTCCCTGCTCACATAGATGAAATACATACAATTGTAAACGACAATGACGTACATGTTTTTTGTATTAGTGAAACTTGGCTAAGGCCTACCATCCCTTCCGCTATGGTAAATATTAATTGAAACCGACTTTCAACCTATTAGGTCGTGTTACGTACATTTAGTACGTCTTGAAGAGATGTTAAGTACAGAACAAAAATGGCCAACCAGACACCAGTAGGATCCGAACCCACAACCTCCCGATTTCGCGTCGGTTGCTCTACCAATTGAGCTATGGTGGCCCGGCCATCTTTGTTCAGTTGGAAAGGATCTGAACTACCGGTCTGGTACTACTACCATCACACTGTAGAGTGCGTTTAAGTTGCCCGTTGAGGGCCAAGTCAATGAATATTGAATTTTCACGACCGCATTGTAATCGAAACCGACTTTCAACCTATTAGGTCGTGTTACGTACATTTAGTACGTCTTGAAGAGATGTTAAGTACAGAACAAAATTGGCCAACCAGACACCAGTGGGATCCGAACCCACAACCTCCCGATTTCGCGTCGGTGTCTGGTTGGCCATTTTTGTTCTGTACTTAACATCTCTTCAAGACGTACTAAATGTACGTAACACGACCTAATAGGTTGAAAGTCGGTTTCGATTACAATGCGGTCGTGAAAATTCAATATTCATTGACTTGGCCCTCAACGGGCAACTTAAACGCACTCTACAGTGTGATGGTAGTAGTACCAGACAGACCTGTAGTTCAGATCCTTTCCAACAGAACAAAGATGGCCGGGCCACCATAGCTCAATTGGTAGAGCAACCGACGTGAAATCGGGAGGTTGTGGGTTCGGATCCCACTGGTGTCTGGTTGGCCATTTTTGTTTTGTACTTAACATCTCTTCAAGACGTACTAAATGTACGTAACATGACCTAATAGGATGAAAGTCGGTTTCGATTACAATGCGGTCGTGAAAATTCAATATTCATTGACTTGGCCCTCAACGGGCAACTTAAACGCACTCTACAGTGTGATGGTAGTAGTACCAGACCTGTAGTTCAGATCCTTTCCAACAGAACAAAGATGGCCGGGCCACCATAGCTCAATTGGTAGAGCAACCGACGCGAAATCGGGAGGTTGTGGGTTCGGATCCCACTGGTGTCTGGTTGGCCATTTTTGTTCTGTACTTAACATCTCTTCAAGACGTACTAAATGTACGTAACACGACCTAATAGTTTGAAAGTTGGTTTCGATTACAATGCGGTCGTGAAAATTCAATATTCAGTAAATATTAATAATTATGAACTCGTCCGCTGGGATAGAACGGATGGTAGGAAAGGTGGCGGTGTAGCCCTTTATTTCAGAAATGACTTGAGAGGTAGAGTAATATGCACATCACAAAATGCCACTCAACTGGGACCAGAGTTCATGTTCGTGGAGATCACCGTTAAAGGGACGAAAATCCTCTGCGCCGTAGTTAATAAACCTCCAGATATAGTGAACATGATGGAGTTGGAAGCTTGTTTATTCATCCTAGTACCAACTTACGAACATATCGTACTATTAGAAGACTTAAATATAAACTTACTGAAAGAATCAGCTCAGAAGGACAAACTACTTGATATACTATTTTCCTGTAACCTTGCGATTCTCCCATTAAATCCTACCAACCATATATATAGCAATAATCACACTTCACACTCACTAATCGATCTAATCATAAGAAACAATCCCCAGAAAGCCTTAAATCACGGCCCAATTCCTGTTCCATCGATCTCAACACACGACCTAGTTTATTTATCCTATTCTCTTCGCATACCCAAATACAAACCTAAGTTCACCACTTGTAGGAATATAAGAGATATTAATTTAGATCAACTGAAGTATGACGCCTACAACCTACCCTGGAATGATATTCTACTACTAGACGATATTGACGCAAAAATAGACAAACTAAATTCCCTCATTACTAGTCTATACGACAAACACGCTCCCAAACGACAGGTGAAAGTGATACCAATATAAATGGTCCGTTATTGGACATTATAAATTTTCCAGCTAACTCTTTCCTGTTTGCCAGTGTTTCGCCCCTGTGTGCTAGGCTGGGCTCATCAGTTGGTACCTAGCACACCTACCAAGACGCTGGCTAGTGCATACCGTGGAGGCCACTGCGTAGGCTAATTGTAGCCACCGGCAGTGCCAATGCACTATGAGAGACTTTGTCTCCTAATCAAAAATTGATGCCTACTTGGCCATCCGATGATATAGATGTTGATTCCCATTTATATTGGTATTATAAATTTGCTCATTCGGAACAAATATTTCAGATTCCCTATGGGAATCAACATCTATATCATCAAGTGAAAGTGAGTCACCCCTGCCCATGGTTAAATGACGAAATTAAGAATTTGATGGCTCGCTGTGATTCACGGTTCCGGCGGTACAAACGTACCCGTAACGAATCTGATTTTGAAAACTATCGGGTACTTAGGAACAGAATTAAGCAAGAAATCAGAAATTTAAGTACTTAAACTGTCTTTCAGGTAAACTGAATGCCAGGAATTCCTGGAAAGAACTACGCTCTCTTGGTACTGTAAAAGGCCAACAACAGCAACGAGAACCAACGGTTCCCCTAGACGAGCTTATTACATATTTCTCTGAAGAACCAATCAATCAGGCAGAATTAAATACGAATCAACCAGCCATCCCTCCACTTAACCGTCCTCAATTTTCATTCCAAGAGGGCACTAGCAACCAAATTAAAAAAGTACTATACTCTATTAAATCTAAAGCAGTAGGAGTAGATGACATCCCTATACATTTCATACATAATATAATAGGCGCTATCCTCCCGATTATCACGCATATATTCAATTACTGTCTTAGAAATGGAACTTTCCCTGCACTCTGGAAACAAGCTGTCATCCCAGTGCCCAAGGTGAACGATCCTAAACTGACCTCTGACTATCGCCCAGTTTCTATTCTTCCAGCCCTTTCTAAGGCTTTGGAAAGACTGGTGTACGAGCAAGTATTGAAATATTTAAATAACTATTCTCTTCTTGACCCATTACAATCGGGCTTTAAGAAAGGGTACAGCACTGCCACGGCTCTCCTTAAAGTGACAGAAGACATCAGACTAGCTATGGAACAACGACAAGTTACAGTACTAACGCTACTGGATTTCAGTGGTGCATTTGATACAATAGACTTACAGCTACTAATTAAGAAAATGCAATCTTACTTCTTTGACCCTTTAGTACTGAAGTTTTTTATGTCATATTTGAAAGATCGGAGGCAGCGGGTGATAACTTGCGAAAGAAATTCAGAATGGCTTACAAGGAAAGATGGCACGCCACAAGGTAGTATTTTAGGACTGTTCCTTTTTACATTGTATATCAATGACATTTCATCTTCTCTAAAAACGTGTAATTATCACCTATATGCTGATGATCTCCAAATTTATTACCATTGCAGCTTAAGCAAATTACCAAAAGCAGTAAAATGCATAAATGATGACATGAAAAAACTCAGTGAATATGCTCTCGCAAACAGACTTCTCATAAATCCATCAAAATCGCAAGCTATCATTGTCGGCTCCCAGAAGCTCCTACACAAGATCAACGATTCGATCATTCCTCCTCTACAAATAAATAATAGCACAATCCCGTACAGTAAAACAGTGAGAAATCTTGGGGTGACTATGACTAAAACTCTAAATTGGACAGAACATATCAAAAACGTAAGTCAGAAGGTGTTTGCTACTCTACACCCACTGAAATTAAATAAAGAGATTATACCACTAAATATGCGGCAAAGATTAACACAGACCCTAATTATTCCTATCCTTGACTACTGTGATGTTATCTTGGTAGACGCTACTAAAGAACAAACTAGGAAACTGCAGCGTATTATGAATTGTTGCCTTAGATTAATTTTTAACCTAAGGTATGATGTGCATATTACTCCTTACTATCAAGCACTGCACTGGTTAAAACCTGATAAGAGACGTGAATATCATATACTTGTCTTAATACACAAACTCCTGCATAGTAACTCCCCCCAGTATATTTCATCTAAACTTCACTTCCTCTCTTCCTTCCATAACCGTAACACTCGCTCGAGCTCCACTTTAGCTATTCCTCTTCACCACTCTTCTCTGTATCATAAATCTTTTATTGTAACCGGTTCCAGGCTTTGGAAATCCCTGCCAGTAGGTGTCAGGGGCATTGACTCTTTCCCCAAATTTAAAATATCTTGCCGAGACTTCCTGTTGAGAGTTACCGATTGAAGTGTGTATTGTGTGCGTGTGATTGGTAATTGTAAAATTTAAAATGTTTCTGTTAGTTTTATATAATGTAATTGTTGTATTGTGGTTAAGTGTAAGAGAGGGCCGTGTGCCCTAACTTCACCACATGAAAGAAGCCATAAATAAATAAATAAATAAATAAATAAATAAATAAATAAATAAATAAATAAATAAATAAATAAATAAATAAATAAATAAATAAATAAATAATAAATAAAATAAATAAATAAATAATCTTAGAGAATCTGAAAATAAAATAATTAGTATATATTAATGACAAACTTGCTCTTTTGTGATTCATTTTTGTTTTGTTTGTGAAACAGACAATTGTTTATTTATGATTTGCTTTTTATTTTTCTTTCTTTTTTATTTTTCTCTTGTCTGTTCACTTAATCTTTTTTTATTTGTACAAAACTCGTGCTTTGAAAGATTTTTTCTTTGTTTCTCGTAAGTCGTCATATTTTTCTTTTATCTTTTGTTTATATTGTTAATGTTATATTTTTTTTTTTTTTCCTTTCATATCACACTCAAAGCACATATTATACAAACTTGTAATACAGTACATAGTACATAGTATGGGCCAGTCATGAAGTTATTACAGCCATCACAAAAATAATTACAATAAACAGGTCTTAACTAATAGATACTTAATTACACATTTAAATTAAGGTTTAATATTATGACAATTGAGATAAAATACTCTTTTATACAATTTGTGACACACATGAAGACCAGCTGATATTTGGTAACATTTTTTCAGAAACTATCAAATACATATGAAATATCACAAGCAAACTTCATAAACTTGGAAAAGAATGCAGAACAGTACTATGATCTATTTACCACCCTGAACAAGAATTGATCTTAAATGACCAACATAAATCAACCAACATTTTAATTACAAGCACAGCACAGAAACTATCACAAAAATATACACACTTTCATAAAAATGAATACAGTTCATTGATTACTAATATTCACTGCTTGGGATATAAACTCTTATTGGACAAATATATTTACAACAGGATGACAGTATTGTGCTTGAATGACTTCCACAGTTTGTTACCTTGATTAGATGAAGTTACACTGCTTAAACTTATATGCTGTACATTTACTTTCAGTCATATTACACTCAAACAGATCACGGTCCTTTAGAAAATTAAATTCCAGATAAATTATAAATGCAGTTATTTAGTTTGAAGAAAGGTAAGTTATGTACACAATGGAGCAATTAATATCAAGCATGCATATAGTGCATATATTAGAACCACACAGTTTCAAATGAACATGAAGTAAAAGCACACAGCCTATTATAATTACAGGAATAGAGTTGGTGTTATGAAGATGATGGTGATGATATTTAATCCATAGGCTTACCATTTTAAAATGCAACAAAGTGTAGTTGTATGTATAATCATTCACGTTCTCTCTCTACTAAGTGCAGCATGTATTAAACATGCAACCAATAATATGGAACTCAGACTTAATAGAGAGAGTTCTTTACTTATTAGAGATTTAAAACAATCAAAAGGAGGCAAATCCATAACACTTATATTTCATTCTGATACAAAGTACAGGTTGAAAAGCATAAACTTTCCAAGCAGTGTAACAAGCCCAAATGCAATATGAAAAAGTTTCTCATTGAGATTCAAAATACCTGTATGTTCACATAACAATTCTTTATATAGTACATTTTTATGTATTAACTGAATTAACTGCCATATAAATGAAATGTATTTGCAATATTATCCTTAATTATGTTTTGTTTGGTTATGCTGGATGCTAAGTAGTTGAAAGGACTGGGATTTATGGAAAGTAATCATATTGTTCATATTATAAAATACTGCAATAGTATGATATATAAAATGTATAAAAAAAGAACTGGGATTTCTGGAAAGTAATCCTGTTGCTGGATGCTAGTAGTTGAAAGAACTAGGATTTATCAAAGGTAACCACACTGTTCACATCATAAAATGTTGATGTATATAAAAAAAATAAATCAAAAAAAAGAAAGCGCTGAGATTTATGGAGAGTAATCCTGTTGCCCTCTATACAAAAAGATGCCATATTATGATATACACAATGTATAAAACAGCAACCAAACAATAATAATGCTGATAATGTTAGAAATATTTAAGAATACCTAGAATTTGAAATTTTACATTGTCTGGATAATATGAAACATTATCTCATATCTTATAAATACTAGTGCAGGCTAAGCTACTCAGCATAACCACATCACATTAAATTACAGGGAATTATATAGTTCATGAATGAAGTAATGTTTCATATGTTAATCAAGATTTTTGAAAATTATATCACCAACACATGTACACGAATTTGCAAGTAAATCCTGGTGATCTACACTCTCATTTCCCAGAGCTTTCAAGTCAAAGAAGGTGGATTCTTTAAAGTATTTGATGGGATATTGTTATTGTACTATGATCGTGAAAATGCAGTAGTCAATTGACTGAGCCTTCAGTAGGCAACAACATAACTCTACGAATTAGCCTAACACAACATCATGGTATTTTCATTAACTAAACATGTGTATTGTACTTGTGTATGCTATGAAACATAAGCCTAATTTGTGTTCTACTGCATAGTTGTACGATTCTTGATATAAAAGATATAACCTGCTTCAAACTTAACAATCAGATTTGGGTTTATCAACACCTTTTATACTCTACGAGCTTGGAAAAGAAATGCAAATTACCATTCATTCAGGCTTTTGTTTATACTACTTTCTGTATGTATACATAATTATTTTAACCTATAAACCCATCTCCTCATCTGTATAAATAAAATTATAATTTTGTGTGTACACTTCAAATTTTTGTCTCCTACTTTGTTTTTATCTTTAGGTACATAGAAGTTGCAACTTCCGTCTGTACGTTACAATATCACAAGAAAACAGCTACACAGAATTTCTTGAAACTTGATAGTGAAGTTCAGGGATAGCAGCTGGGTTATACAATAAGCTATATACTGTATTATTTGAATGGTATACAGATGTTGCAATACCTGGGAAGGACTTGCTGTACCGTACGGTACCAGCACATACTACTAACGATTTTATCCTAATTATTGAAAAGGGTGCCATAATTATGACAACATTGCACACTGAATGAAAGACATGCCTTTTTAGAATCATTCAGTTCAGTTACTGTGTGTGCCATATTTAATCAACAGTGCTCTGAATTGGCACATTCTTTATATGAAGTAACTATGGCTGCTTGCCTGGGGTAAATTGTACAGTAAAGTGTACAAGAACATTTCAACACTTTAAATGTGTTCATAATAGCTGAAAGGAATGTCAGAAATACCAATGAATACTATAACTTCCCATTAGCTTGATCTGGGAACAGAAGGAACATGCTGGTACTGTAAAGTACAGCACATCCTTTACAGTAGCATTTCATGTAGTTCTGCTATTTATTTTTATACTACGGAGTGGATTATTACAGAAGTTAGGTTTCATAAATGTATGAGTAAGACCTGTATAGATTTTTGTTACATATTTTAAGGCCTAGGGTACAGTGTGTTCAGAAATTTAAGCATAGTAACTTGGTAATTAGGCTCCCTCTCCAGTGGCCTCATCTTAGAGAAAGTATTACATGTAATGGAAGAGGATGACAAAGACATAAGAAATATATACACTGAGCCATTGGATGCAGCTGTACATTCTAATAAGGGCTCTGCAGGGGAGAATGAAGGGGATCTAGTAGACAACCTTATGCGACAGCAGTTGCTCGCACTAACCAAAATAGTTTTCAGCTATGAACATGACAATCAGTGCGATGTTCCCCTAGTAGAAGATTTCTTGACAAGTAAAGGCCAAAATAGAATGTCCCAAGTCCTCTCAACATAGAACCAGGATGATCTGCACACTTAATCCTTACAGTTTCCCAAATAGGACTACTACTCACTATGCGATGTTGTTTGAGTGCTTCTTTGACGAGGAGTAAAATCGCACAAACGGAAAAATAGGCGAATTGTTGAAGCTGACTCCACAGAGACCTGTGTAATGAATACAAATAGACTTCCACTTGTTTCCTTGCAAACTAAATAAAGCCCAGTTTATTAACAGTTGTAAATAATAGTGCAGGAATATACTTCTTTTAAAAACATTTGGATGCTTGTATTTTTCTGTAAATGTATTTTCAGGTTATTTTTCATCCAAATAAAAGACCTCATGGGGTCACATTCAATAATTATGCAACTTAAATGTATTACCAAACTTCACAAAAATTTGCTCTCATAAGGGATGTGCCAGGCTATTACTGACAAACCATAGGGCCAATTTACATGAAAATAACTTTCCTTTGATTTCCATCTTCAGATATGGTAAAATAAACAAGTTAAGAGAAAAATAAAATCTACGTCCTTATTGGGTTAAAGGGTCCAAAACAGAAAATGTCAAATTTCTTCTTTAATATTAGCTGTATCAAAAAAACTGAACATAATACAAGCTGTGCAGAAGTTAATTGCCGCCGTTTTGTGTTTCATGTGATTTTACCATACGAGAACTCATAACAGAGATATTTGTGAT
Organism: Anabrus simplex; assembly: GCF_040414725.1. NCBI lineage: Eukaryota > Metazoa > Arthropoda > Insecta > Orthoptera > Tettigoniidae > Anabrus > Anabrus simplex. The sequence continues at coordinate 492,330,321 of NC_090265.1, forward strand.
TATTACATTCTTCACGAAGTTCAAATATATCTTGGGAAATATTCGTTCTATTTACAAAGTTTACATAACAAAAATGATAGAAAATAAAATTTCCAATCTTTTGTATCCAATACATTTTTACCGTACGAGCTATAACATGAAGATAATCACACATTTATATTGTTATTTCTACGCCCATCAACAGTGAGCATTGCTGGTGTAGAAATACTGTTCAGTCATCATGGTAATGAATTAACTGGTGATGACTGCTGTCATGAAGGTTTTTACAGGCTGTAAAACTGTGTGTTCATCGGCCGTTATAGATCAGGAAGATAATAAAAACTCGAGAAACGAGAAAAAATCCTGTACAGGAACAATTACTCAAAGAATGAGGGCAGAATGAATAGAGAGGGATATTGAAAGCTAAAGCCTCAAATGTCTTAATATTGCTGAGCTAGAAGAAAACAAAATGAGATGCCTACAGTGTCCCAAGCCCCTTATCAATAATAACATTACATTTAGTTGAGGTGTGTTTTGTCTCTTTCGTTGCATCTCATCTCTGCTAGATGATATTAACAATTACAAAATGTTGCCCATAAATAATAGATGTACAACAGGTAATATCTTATAATTTAACATATAAGCAGCTTAAACGGTGTCAGATTAAAAAGCCTGCACATGGTAGAGGTCATACAGTTATTATTATCTCTTACAATCACACAATTAGGTCCATCCCTTAAAATAGTCATAATTTGACACAAAATAAACACTAGCTGCAGCTTGTAATTGTGAGGGTGAGGGTAAACTTTCTCAGTTTCTCAGTAAAAAGCAGTCACATATCCAAGAAAGCAAGTAGGTATTTTTTTTTAATGATGTGAATATGCAACTTATCTATGCAGAGAATATATATAATGAAGTAGTCTGTAACCTACAATCTTTAGCAAAGTGAATTTAACTGTTCCATTCTTTGGGTCTTTCTCTCTGCAAAAATGATAAAAGACACACATTTTATTATGTGAAGTACATGATGATTCTTAAATATAGCAGTTTCAATGCATTGTACACTGATACTTAGCTTAGGGCATTTTGGCCATCAGGCCTGAGTATGTACTTAAAAGTGTGGGAAATGACTGTAAACTGTGGGGTTTGTGGTAGTATATGCAACTGTAATAATATTCTTAGAAGGAAGGTAATGAATAGACATGAGTGGAACTTTGTTTAAGTTGATATAAAAATTAAATAAAAATGTACCAGAAAAGAATGGCGATCGTGTTGTTATTCTACATGCCAGATATTCAAGAAGTTACGCCATCTAATACCTAACACAATAATCATTTCCCCTCAGAATTACTTGTTCTGATAATATTAATGTAAGGTAATATTTACTCACGTATGGCATTCTACACAGTTCAGAAATTAAAAAACAAAACAAATTCTACAAATGATCACTGTAACACACGAGAAAACTTCCTCAGATAGAAAAGCAGTGTACTAGTTGTTAGAAAATTTTTTTTTTTTCCAAAACATACAAATCTATTTAACCATACACACAATGCTTCTATGTGATTGTCAATAAGTTTTGCAATTGTACTTTGAATATTGAACATGAACAGCTGGAAATATTTATTCCAAAGGACCATGACTGAAAACAGTAAGCCACATGATATGATCTTTACTTCTGTAATATTATGTTCACTGGGTAAAACATTAAATACAATAACAATGAAGTAAGTAGAAGAAGGTTTGGCAACTTTCCAATGTTTGGACAAAACATACTGTAGTTATTATAATAACAGGCAGTTTTTTAACCATTTTGTAATAAATATCATAAAAACTGCATATTTTATTAACAACAGTGGTAAATTATTTTTTATTCTAGAGTTCACAGTTCCTTTTACAGCACTCATCATGGCATATCAAGTATACTGTACATCCTATACTAAAATCTTACCTACTATCATCGAAGATACTTTTATGTACAATTCAGTGATAAGCACAGCCAAATCTTGTATGGATAAATAGTGTTGTTTTATAACTATGTACAGCAGCTTCAACAGTAATTTGAACAAGAAGTTAAGCAGAAACTGTATCCAAACTTCAAGCCCTGGTATGCAAGCTAGGAAAATTTTATTACAATGGCCCTCTTATATACAGCAGCTAAAAAAATATTACACAGGAAAACTTAATTCAAAATTTCTTAACAATCCCTACATCAAATGACCAAGACAATTTGCAATCTTACATTTCCAGGGTTGAATTCTGGAAAATGCAGAGAACTTGACTATGGGAACAGTTCCAAGAAAATTATGTGATATTTAGCAGTAGAGAATAAGTTCTAAAAAAAAAGTGAAAAACACCAAGTCTCATACAATAAAATTTCAAACCACTTTTTAAAATTCAATTACCGAGAGAAAATTTTGCTTCTGCTATAAGTCATCAGCAATCTTCCACACAATGTGCTAAGTGCTCACCCCCTGCAAATGAATATACAAGTCTAAAAACATTTCTGTACAGTCATAGCAAGTTAAATTTCCTTTATGGTTACAAAACATTTGTAAAATAATGATATCTACAAGAGACAGGTGTAATTTACAACATTCTGTCTTAGAAACTTCTTAGGAGGAAGATATAGGGGAACACAAACCTATGACAGTTCTTTTGCAACTACTATAAAGAACAGAGGAAGTTAATCAACAAAATTACCTTCAAGTTGATTATATGGACTGTTAGTTCCCTTCTATTGCACTGGCTTTCTGCACAGTACTGTAAACTGTTACTGTATCTCTAGTAATGGATGCCAGTTCTCAGATTACAATCTTTACCTAGAAACTATTCTTGGGGATGCTTTTACTGTTTTCTTCCTCTTATTACATTTTGATTGGAAGATGGTATGATTAATTTCAGCGCAGTTTGAAGGCATATTTCCGATCCATAGCTCCGTAAATTAACAATTACACTTGCTTTTATAACGACTTTCCAATGTGAAAAGCATCAGAAAGTGCTTTGTATTTGTACTGTATTTACAATGCTTAAAAATGGACTTCAAAGACTTTTTATTTATGTATCTATGTACATATGTATGATCCTAAACCTGAAGGGTGGTTGGATCTCCTATAGCCCCAGAACTGTCACAGAAGGTACAATAAGGAAACCAGGAACGAAGTTGTTTATCTCATTACTTTCCTCACCGAGTCAGATGATGAAACTGCACGTCTACCAAGTCCGCCGTAATGCATACACCAATCAACCCTACAAATAACACATTTACACCATTCATCAGCTGGCAGAGTAAGGAATGATATTATTAGAGTCACTCATACGTTTGCCACTTTCCCGTTGTCGAAGCCAGAGGGAAGACTTAGACTAATGAATGGAAGTAACAAACAGTTTAAAGGCATTGGTTTGCCTTTAAACATGTTCTATGGTTAATGATGCAAACTGTAATGGAATCAATCACCCTTCAAGTTTATGACCATACGCAAATACAAACATACATACCTAAGAAATATATCGTAAACACTATACCTTGCCAGAGATGGATTTACATGATATACACTTTTAAGTACAACTTTGGCAGTCCATAATGAGCATGTTACAGCAGACATAGAGAACCTTGGAATCCTTCAGCAGCTATGCCTGTCAAACCACCACAGAATATCCCCTAAACAACTTCTACAAAAAGCTAAAGCCCATTTTATAATTTAGATGGTAAAAAATCAAACACAGTGGAGTGTTAAAGCCAGCATATAAATAACATTACTCCTTTTTCTCCTTGCGACCATAATATTTATGCACTATTGAAAGAAAGTGCACCCCCTCTTAAAATACCATTTCTTCCACACATAATATGTTTACAAAATTTTCACCTCACCAAGCACGTATGTCGAGGACAACAGTATGAGCTATAGACTACCTGATCAAAAGTATACGGACACTACTATGTAATGTGGAATCGAACACTAGAGAGGTGAACCCCCCAGCATAAAAGGAGGCAGGGAGTACTGTGTTGTCAGTAGAGAAGCAGTAACAGCAGAATGAGTTGATGAGGAGAGCTCAGCGACTTCAAACATGGACTAGTCATTGGATGTCACCTGAGTAACAAATCCATCAGGGACATTTCAACCCTTTTAACTCTGCCCAAGTTGTCTGTTGGCGATGCGACTGTGAATTGGTTAAGTGAAGGACCCATCGCAGCTAAACCGAGACCAAGAAGCCCTCATTTAATGATGGACAGGGACAGGATTGCAGAGGGTGGTTGTAAAAATTCGCAAGAAATCAGCGGAAGGAAACACTTGTGAGTTCCAAAGTGCTATCAGCAGTCCAGCAAGTAAAATGACTGTGTGTCGGGAGTTAAAAAAAGAACGAGGTACAATGGTGGAGTTGCTGCTCATAAGCGAAATATTTCTGTAGTCAATGACAAGCGACATTTGAGGTGGTGTAAAGAGCAATGCCACTGGACAGTGGATGACTGGAAACAAGTGATTTGAAGTGATGAATCGCACTATGCCCTGTGACAATCCGATGGATGGGTTTGGGTTTGGCGAATGCCTGGAGAACATTGCCTGCAATCATGTGTAGTGCCAACAGTGAAGTACTGAGGAGGTGGTGTTATGGTATGAGGGTGTTTCTCGTGGTCTGAGTAAAGCAAGTAAACTCATGTTCTCGTCCTGAGGTAGTGCAGCTGCATGTACCATTTTAACCACATATCAGCCCTTCTGCTATTCTTAAATTTCTGGTAGTACCAGAAATCGAACCCAGGACCCCAAGGACGGTACCTAATAATCCTAACTGTTATGCGAAGGAGGCGGATGCAGCTTGCGTGTGGACCCCTTATTGAGCATAAGAAAACTCTAAATCTGGAAGGATATGAACACATTTTAAACCACTGTGTACAGATGACCAGTTCGGAGACAATGATTAATCGTATCAGCACGACAATGCACCCTGTCATAAAGCTGCATCATAGACTTCGATGGAATCGAAATTAGCTGTGAACCCGAAGTGTACCTGGAATTTTGTAACAAAAAATGGAGGTCACCTCGCCTGCCATCTACTATGCTTCAGGAGGGGAAAGAATTACAGGACAAGAGGAGGATCTTGGACAGTTTTGCAGATACCTTTGAAAAGTATCACTCACCTGCCGTAAAGTGTAATCTATCCACTTCTTCCATGAGTGACAGAGGCCTAACTTCAATAGTGACCTCTCCAGCAGAGGTATCTTCAATTCTTGCCTCTTTGGATACCTCCAAATCATGTGGTCCAGATGATGTACCCGCAATAGTTTTGAAAGAATGTGCATCTGAGCTAGGCAGGCCACTTAGCATCATAATAAATATGTCATTCTCGTCAGGGTATTTTCCGTGTGAGTGGAAGAAAGGTTATGTCATACCAGTGTTCAAGAAAGGAGACAAACTGGTGTTTGACAACTATAGGCCTGTTGTGTTATTGTCCCTGATTTCGAAGGTGGCAGAGAAGATCGTGTATACAAGATTGTACAGTTCAGTTTCACAGTACATTAATATAGCGCAGCGCAGTTTTGTACAGAAACGCTCTACAGTGTCCAATATGATGGTGTATATCAATTTCATTTCAGAATCCCTGGATAGGAGGCAACAAATGGATGTTGTTTACATGGACTTCTCCAAAGCTTTTGATTCAGTTCAACATGATGCTTTACTCATCAAGTTGTCAGCATATGGGATAGGAGGAAGTGCCCTGGAGTGGATTAAAAGCTATCTCACTAATAGGGTTTGTGTAGTAAAAGCTGATGGTATTATGTAAAAGCCGCACCACCCAATTTCGGGTGTCCTCCAAGGCTCTTTACTGGGCCCCGTTTTCTTTGTCATATTCATAAATGATATAACATCATTTATACAACACAGTAATTGCCTTCTCAATGCTGACAATCTAAAGATCTTTAAGGGGTGATCAATAGTGAGTTGGACTGTAAGTTGCTACAGTCTGATTTAAACCTCCTAAGTAACTGGTGTAAAAAGTGGCTGCTTGGTTTGAATACTTCAAAATGCAATGCAATTACATTTTCACGTAAGTTGGAACCAGTAAATTACCCTTACCGTTTATGTAACTTCCAAATAGCTCGTAAGTAAATGATCTTGGTGGGACACTTTCAAACTGTTACCGACTTTCCTTCGAGAAACAATTAGACAAGATTTCTAGAAAAGGGTTTAAATTACTTGGCTTTCTGAAAAGAAACTGTGCCGAATTTGTTTTTCCTAGAACTCTAATGACTTTGTTTTGCACTCTAGTCAGGCCATTGTTAGAATACTGTTACGAGGTGTGGCTACCTTCTCAGCAGTATTTAATACAAAACTTTGAAAGAGTCCAAATAAGGTTCATGAAATGGATCAGCTACAAGAGTTTGGGTATTACTCTCTCTTTGTCCGATTACGAGTCTTTTTGTGAGACTATGAGCATGAGGACATTGCACTCACGCCGCAGATGTGCCAATGCCCTCTTTCTTTATTAGTGTCTGATGAATAGAGTGGATTGCTCAACATCATTGAAGCTGATTCCATTACATGTTCCTTGTCGGAATTCTAGGCAAAGGTATATTTTTCATCTGCCTAAAGTGAGAACTGTGGCTCGGGCTAACTCATGGCTTGTGAGGGCAGTAACATCACTGAATGGGGTGGGTGAATCAATGGACCTTTTCCCCCTCACCCCCGTCTAAAATCAGACGTGCCCTTATGACCTCATGAATGTAAGGCCCTATCTGTAAAATACGTAAATATTACTAAATGTTTAATAATGTCAATTATTTAAGGAGATTTAGTTTTATTTATTTATTTAAGGTGTTATAAATATGCATATATAAAGGTCTCTAGATTTAGTTTGAACTTGGTTATTATTTTAGGAAATTAGTGTTATTTATTTAAGGTGTATTTGTTGTATATTATGTTTTACTGAATCATCTTTAATTGGGAAAATAACCAGTTGATGATAAATCTATCTATCCTGCTCAGAGTCCCGACCTGAACCCAATGGCTCACCTTAGGGATGAATTAGAACATCGCTCCAAAACCCAGCGCCCAACATCACTACCTCCTCTGGTTTCGGCTCTTGAGGAAGACACCACATTGAAAGTGTTCCCAGCAGAAGTAAAACCATAATAAAGGCAAAGGGTAGACCCACCCTATATTAATGTGCAATAATAGGGAACGAGACACTGGTAAAGTCTAACAGCAATTTCAGATAGGTGTCTAGATACGTTTGATCAGGTAGTGTATATATACAATTTTGCCAATAATCATGGGCTTATACAAGCACAGTAACAATGGACCACTTTTTTGTTTGCCATTTTAAGAGCAATGTAATATTCATTTACCGACACACTCGAACAGAGTGTAAATTGTAAATTGGTTTTGTAAATATAAACACATTCTATGAAACTACTTTATCAAGTTTCATTTTACAGCAAACATGGAAAACTGAAATTCAGACGTAATAGTAGGGCCAGTGAATGAATGAATGAATGGATGAATAAATGAATGAGAACAGGCAGAGATTCTTTAAAGAAATTGAAAGTTTCATATGGTTTTGAGCATAACAAGGCTAAGTAGGAAAGGAAAATTCTAATTTGATGCTATTCTTTGAATAATAGTTAAAGTGCTCATTAATTAAAGAAAATGCCATCAGTATCACAAAGAGATGAAACTGTCTAGTCCTATGAAGTAAGGTGCATAATTTAAGATACCCACTCAGCATTACATTACAATAATTAATCAAATTGTACAAAAGTACTGTCATGCATAGGTAGTAAAATTCAGAGAGATTTAGGGAAAAGTAATCAATGATTCCTCCTAAATATAAACAAAATGGAAAAATTACATCATTTATTAGGAAATGAAATGAATGACGTGATATATGAGAGTAGGACGGAAGAAGATAAAACCAAGTACCGACACGTAGCCTCAAGTCTTATGTGACGACATGTGATGTACAGTATTTAACTGCAATACATGCAGATTACAAGGAATTACAATTGATTCCATCATAAGAGTCATATTAGTAAAAGGAAAGCAATATATAATGTCTATTTAAAAAAAGAAAAAAAAATGCTATCTGTTCGGAGCGTCGACCTTTTGCCCTTACTTGCACCATGTGATATGAACCTGCGTGTAACTGGAATGGAGGAAGTGTAGTGTTAAATGTGAGGAAAGGAACGTTAAGGACAACACAAACACCCAGTTTCCAGGCCAGGGATATTAATCATTTACAATTTAAAAACCCCTGATCCAGCCGGGAATCAAACCCGGGGCTGCCGAGTTGACAAGCGGACGTGTTACCCCATACACCAAATGTCCATTTTACATAATTTCTTAATTCATATCAACTTTGGTTATTCATTATATATATGTGTATATGAAATAAGTGCTCAAAATGAAGGCTGCCTGGGCAACTGCCCTAAATGCAGATCAGTGGTGATTGACTGATGATTGAAGTTGTCTTACCTCTACTGCCTGATAATCAGCACTGAAATCTTGTCTTTCAAGTTGGCAGTTGCACTGTAGTTCCACATTAGTGTGATGTACAGTATTTAACTGTTAACTGTTTTAACCATAACTTACCGTTTGTTACTTCCATTCAGTTAGTCTCGGTCTCCCCTTTTACATTAACAGGAAAAGTGGCAAAAGTATGAGTGACTCTAGTAATACCATTCTTCATTCTGCCAGCTCATGAATGGTATGAATATATTATTTGTAGGGTCGATTGGTGAATGCATTACAGTGCCCTCTGCAGACATGCATCATCATATGACTTCCTTTGTCTCTACTGCCTGAATCTTCTCTTTTTGTCATTCATTATGTTCTTTATTTAGATTATTCTTTATATTCATGTTGCACCGATATAAGACAGGTCTAAAGATGACATCAGGAGAGGAAAGGAACTGTAGCCTTAACTAAGGTACTGTCCCAGCATTTTCCTGGTGTGAAAATGAGAAACCAGGGAAAAGTTATCTTCTGAGCTGCTGAGAAAGGGGTCTGAACCTATTACCTCCCGAATGCACGCTGACAGCTTCTCCTATAATTCAAAGTCATTTCCAGTGCTTGTGTTAGAACTAAAATGCTTATCCCTGTCCACCTCTTTCCCAATATATATGAATCCTCTAGTCTGGAGAGCCACTGATCTTCTCCATCAATGACAGAATCCAAACATTTTGGATAAAAGTAACGTCTTATCGTCAAATGTGTACTACCAATCATGTTTTAACTAGTGAGTAGCTGTTCTCCACCTGTTTCTGTAACTTATAATATTCCATTCTTTTTAACTTTCAACATTTCTCCCTAAAACAGTTTCTCATTAATTCACTTTTGAATAATATTAATTTGTTATGTTGGATGTCTCATTTGCAACTCCCTCTTGATACCTCTCAGCGATTTTACAAAATACCGCATTATCTGCATACGTATGAGTTTTTAATGTTTTTAAGAAGGAGCAAAGCAACATAATCAAACAATCTCTAAAAGTATGCTTACAATAATACATTTCCTGGCTAGTTGCAAATAATATTGAGGATGGTCCCCTTTACTGGTACCTCATTTTCCATTTCAATTATGAACATTTTTCATTATGATTATACTAGATTCCATCTAGCTAGACATCAGAATAGGACACTAAACCAAATCAGGACTGGTAAATGTGGCGCTTCACTCCGCAAATTGTAATAGCAGACATCACCAAGCTGTGACTGTGGTGACCAACTGCAAACTATGGATTACCAGTATATAGTGTTCAAACGCCCCAATTGAGTCTTCTAGGATAATATGACAGACCTCCACATGTTGACTGATGAAGCTCTTCAGTGAATTCACCACTAGTTTTGGAGCAGTAATTTATTGCAAACCTAAGATCAATTGATTTTTATATAAAACCAATTGCCTACACTATATAGATCTACCTTATCTGATTTCTCCTTATGTAAGCTTGCTATGTTGCCTTGTTACCAGTGGCTATATCAGCCTCTCCTGATTTTCAACCTCATAAAACTGCTTGATTCCCATTAGTATTAAGCAGCACCAAAGAAAGAGCAGAGCAACATACTAAAACAAGCTACAAAAGTATGCTCATACCAATATCTTTACAGGTTACTTTTCTGTAAGCTAGTTATGTAAGACTCATTACTCATCAATCATAGGCTACATACTCCCACCGTTTTCAACTACACAAGGAGCTAGATTCCCATTAGCACTATCAACAACAAAGAATGAGCACAGACACATACTCAAACGAGCTACAACAGTATGCTCACATTAGTACATCTGCAGAGTTACGAGTAACTTCCTTGTTCATGTTCAGATGACAGTTAATTAGCAAGTTACAAAGAATTACTTAGCTATTATCAGTAGTGCAATGGAGAATATTTATTATGACTTCCTTAGTACAATGAGAATTGCGAGGATGAAGTCAGGACAAAAATCCTTTTGCTATTTTCTCGATAAAACTGTGATTTAAACCAAGTATCCTTTTGCTATTTTCTCGATAAAACTGTGATTTAAACCAAGTAAGTGCCTCAGACTGTTCATTACTCTTTGCCATGAAAACACTGACAAAGCTGTTGGTATGTTGATGACTAGGGAAAACTTCAAGATCATCCTACCTTATCAAACTCATAAAATGTATAAATCAATACGGAGTACTCATTTTGATATATGATGATGTTTTTGTAAAGGGGAGAGAATTACGTCAGGCGATCCCACTTTCCATTGTCATTCTATAGACTAATAAACTGTTCTTACTGGCAACTGTTCTGTTGTTTCAGAAGTAAAGTGAGCTCTGAGCCAACCACAAGACTATCCCAACAGCCAACACAAGAGGTATTTGTATTAGGATATTCCCATTGCACAGTGCAGCAGAAATAATATGGGAAGAGATAAATGAGAGAGTTATTTGTGCACTATATGCCGATTTCCATCATGTTCTCGGTAATTTCCGACAAAAGAATAGTGTTACAAAAATGTTGCAAAGTTTGGGCTGGGAAGACTTGGAAGAAAGAGGACAAGCTGCTCAATTAAGTGGTATGTTCTGAGCTGTCAGTGGAATGATGGTGTGGAATGACATTAGTAGACAAATAAGTTTGAGTGGTGTCTTTAAAAGTGGGAAAGATCACAATATGAAGATAAAGTTGGAATTTAAGAGGACAAATTGGCGCAAATATTCAATTAAAGAAAGGGGAGTTAAGGATTGGAATAACTTACCAAGGGAGATGTTCAATAAATTTCCAATTTCTTTGAAATCATTCAAGGAAAGAAAACCAGATAGAGAATCCACCACCTGGGCGAATGCCCTAAATGCAGTTCATTAGTGATTGATTGATATCCTTTGTTTCCTCTTGGGATTCTTTCAATATTGACTGGCCATCACTTTACACGGGAAGAGAGGAATTTAAAGTTGATAGTCTAATGCAATTTGATAATTTTCAAAGGCAGACCAAGCCGTTGGCATACATCAGGTCAACCACTAACCACAGTCATACTTTGGCAGAAAATTCTAATGGTTTAATCTCTCCTGTCAGCAAGCAAACTATGAAAAAAATCACTAGAATATCTGGTTGCAGCTGTTGTTTTAGAAGTAAAGTGAGCTCTGAGTCAACCACAAGACTATTCCAACAGTCAACGTAAGAGGTATTTGTATTATGATATTCCCATTGCACAGTACAGCAGAAATAACATGGGAAAAGATAAATGAGGGAGTTATTTGTGCACTATGTGCTGATTTCCATCATGAACACCTGAAGAGCACAACAATCTGAGAAACAAAATTAAAAACCAAGATGGATGACGTATGTGAAGAAGGTACCATATGAAGTTGAGTTCATCCTTGTCCGTTTGTGCTTTTATGTCTATCTTTCACTTCTGTTGTTTTATCTTCATGTAATGACCTTTCATTGTGATGAATAAAACCAATTACAGAAAGCTGGGACCAGGTACTGGATATATACCAGGATAAATGCAAAACTGAAAATCTAAATGAGTATGAAAGAAAGAAAGAAAGAAAGAAAGAAAGAAAGAAGATAGCCAAGTAGAGTAGGTTTTGTTTACAGAACACTTTTAAATCTACAGTGGATGTCCAAACTCTGTTCTCTCAACGAGTGTGAATTCCTATGCTCCTGATACAGCTGGAAGCAGACACAAGTTTTGTCAGGGATCAGTCACTGCCACTGTGTTTATTCGGGTACAAGATTTTAACCTCGCTGCTGGTTTTTCATTTACCACTTGTTTCATCTCTTTGAAAAACAAGATAACATGGATACAAAGCTAGCTACTTTTGTCTTCTAACATAACGAGGAAAGCAAAGATGTTTTGCATTCACCTATTTAAGACTGAAACATCCCTTCTCCTGTTGCATCATTTCTCCTTATATTGTAAACAATTCACACATTGTTTTACGAAAACACAATAAATAAAAACAAAACTATTCTACTGCCTTCTGTATAGTGTACCAGTCAGTTCATACCCCAATTCCATGTTAGATTGGTTATCAGATAAACCCCCTCACTAAAAAATTCCTAATTTGCTGTTTAGCATCACAGGTAAAAAAAATAAAAAAATAAAAAATAAATTCATAGGTTCACTAGTATCAGATGAGGGTGCAGTCTTAGAGTCTTAGGTCAGTAATTTCTTCCCTAAATTCATTCTTAAAATAAACTCGGCATTGGATATTCACCTTCTGGTTGTATAAAACTATGATTGCAAGAGTGAATGTTGTTAGGATGGCAATATATATATAATAAAAAGAAAAAAAAACCTGTTTTAACCTCCGAGTTCTGTTACCATTCACCAAATACATGCAGTGCCCAGATTGGTGGAGATGTATTCAATTCACTTCCGTAACTGATCACATTATTTTTTTAAAAATGTAATGCTGAAGTACAAGAGAAAGAAAGAAAATCAGCCAAGTATGGAAGTATGGTATGTTTTGTTTACTGAACACTTAAATCCATAGTAGATGTCCAAATGTTGCCGTTTTGATTATTTAATGAATATGCTAACAAACGTTACTGGTACCAACAGAATATCTAAGGTTTCTGTTCACTCTGATATTAGTTCCAAGGTTTTCTTTCAGCATTCATAGCAAAATAGAAACCAGGTTACCATATGAGACATTGGTGTCTGGACAGATGAAATGAATGACGAAGGAATTATAAAAGTAAGGATGCTCTCAGTGTGGTACAGTATTCCTAATACCACAAACAAAACAAGAAATCAAGATACATTTATATGTATATATCCATGTTTAAAAACTTAACAACATTTTCTATCCATACAAGTTTTGTGCTAACTTTGTTACAGCACTTGTATATTCGTTCAAGTGCTGTAATATTAATGTTACTGCTATCGTCTCCAGCTTCGATCTTCACCATCTTCTTCCTCTTCCTCATCATCTTGCAAGAGGACATCTTCACTCAACTCAGGAACTCCAAGCTAGAATGATAACAGCACAACTTACTCACTTTTCAAAGAAGCCAACTGATGTGGGCACAGAGGAAAAATATACAGGTAGGCCAGAGAAATGCAAGGATGATCAAATAAACTATACCAGTTCTCTGATATACTGATTTAACAAAACAAAGCAAAACACACACAAAAAACAAAAACAACAAAAAAAAAACATTAGAGTGCACAGTGATATTGAAAGGGATCTGCACATCTATCAGGATCAAGGTAACTGATTGCTGATGGTGATTAGTTCGTCTAGAATATATACCATACAAGAATCTAGATGTCACTACGTTCCCTGTTGCTGCTATAAAAGCCAGCCTAAATGTTGTCCCTCAGGAGTTCTTTTATGTGCTGGTAAACCTCTACACAAGGTTGGTGTATTTAAGCACCTTCAAATACCACCGGACTGAGCTGAGATTGAACTTGCTAACTTATGCTCAGAAGCCCGGTGCTATACCATCTGAATTACTCAGTCTGGCACATTCAGATTTCACTGGGTAAAAGTAACCCATCCACTCACTAACCAGCTCAGGCAAACTGTCAAACTACGTACCTGCTTCTTTACAAAGATCAAATATGAAATTTGAGAACAGAGGACCAGAAATTCTAAAGCACTTATGCCCTATTTTTCCTATATAATGCAGGTATTTAATATTTTTGTTCATCGCACCCCATGCTTCTAAAACATAAATTTACTAAAGCTTAAATTTCTTTCATACTTGTGATGCTTTCTTACTAGAATGAATAAGTAAATTCATCTATTAAAAAAATTAGTTCTTTAATCAACCAGCATTATAATTATGCTATACAGAGTAATGATGAAATGTTTAACAAGACAGAAAAAAAAAATGAAAACCTAAAATAACACTTAGGCCGCGTGCACACCGAGCGCGCTTCGCATAGTGTGTCGCGTGTTGCTCAACGCTAAGCGTCACGCTAAGCATAACCAGTGCTCTGTTCGTAATCCAGGTGTTCACACCGTCCGCGCTCTGCTGCACTGAACGCCTATCTTACAGCTAAGCGAAGCGCCAGACAACGCGCAGTGCTGGTTAATTGCTTAGCGTTACCTAGCTGGTTCTGAATCTATGGAAGAAGAAATTATTCATGCAGTGTTTCAAAGAGAAGAAATATGGAACCCAAGACACAAAAACTATAAAAATGTAACTGTTTTGCAAAATAAGTGGACTTAAGTATCTATAACAGTTGTATCGCATTCCTACAGTAAACATATACAGTAATATTACTTCTACTGTCACACTTTACTGGGCTTAACATTGTGACAGGATGAAATTGAGTATGAATTTTAGTACCGGAAGTGTCCGAGGAGAAGTCCGGCTTGCCAGGTGCAGGTCTTTTGAATTGACGCCCGTAGATGACCTGCATTATGATGAGGATGAAATGATTATAAATACACACATACACCCAGCCCCCGTGCCAATGCAATTTACTAATTATGATTACAATTCCCGACTCTGCCGGGAATCGAACCCGGGACCCTGTGACCAAAGGCCATTGCAGTAACCATTTAGCCATGTAGCCGGACACTTTGTGACAAAGTCATAGAATCTCCCAGACTATGTCATATCGGTTTATAATTTTGCCAATGGAGGGTGGTAACATGAAGAATATCACTCTGCAGGCTAGTAGTGGGCTTGGAAGTAAATATTTCTGTTTATTAATTATATTTGTCACACATTTACTCCACTTTTGTTACGATGATTAATTGTGTATGCTAATTGTAACAATATTGCAAAATACTACAGTATTTATAATTATTATATAAAGAGCGTGATTTAGTCGGAAATTTAATTTCCACGTCTTTGTTACACGGTGCTCCTAGATAATTCGGAAAATTGAATTTCTCTCAATACTTCTCTGCTACTTGACGCCACATTTCAGTTTCAGGGTTTGGAAGGTCAAAGGTTATTTTTTTTTTGTCATTCTTAAGTAATCATAAAATTTATCGCGATAAAGTCTTGCATCTCTGTGCAAACGATGGAATTCTCTGAAAGTAATTTGTTCTTCATTAAATTCATGAACCCACTTTCGATTCTTTTTCCTAATTTTCAATTTTAGGTAACTGTTATCCATCAGTAAACTGTTTCTAGTGTACTTGGATAACGGCATTAGTTTGTGACCACCCTAAAACGCCTCGCACCAACCTAAGCGGAGAGCATGGCGTAGAGTTTTCGGTGTGAACAGCAAGCACGCCTTGCGCTTTGCATAGCATTTCACGCTACATGCGACACACTATGCGAAGCGCGCTCGGTGTGCACGCGGCCTTAGGGTCGGCCTCATTCAGGCTCCTCAGTAAAAATGGGTGATGATCATGTCCTAATATTTCAGGATAGTTGAGCATTGTAATACTTTCTAGTACTTGGGAGTTATTGGTTGTCCACCCAATGGAGTTGTTATTCCACATTGTACTAGGAATGCCTAAGGCCTGGAACATAGTTTTTTAATTAGCAAAGTGTTTGCAACTGGACGGCTTGAACACTTGAGTGCAACACGCAAGGTAACGGGACGGCACTGAGCTGCAAGCGAAGAGTGAGATAACTACGTCACCGGCTGGAAGCATGCGGGATGACGCAATCATCACGTGAACCTGACCTAATAGTCTAGAATGTACTCGAAGTTTTTTTATATCTCCTAAACCATTTAAGATACAGAAAAATGAAGTACATCATCGCAAAGCTTGTTATTTAAACATTACCGTGTTAAAATTTCACGTAAATTGGCTCATGGATTATCGAGATATTGAGTTGAGAAGAAATAACATTTTTCCACGAGGTACAAGCAGCCGACCTTGACTTTCGGTATAAAAGGACGGACAGGCAGTTACAAATTGCAACTCAATGATGACGGGTTGTCATACTGTCTTCGCGTACAGGTCTCGGACCTGGTAACTTTGTCACGCGTAATCGTCATACTTGAAAAAATTTCTACAGTGCTTCGGAACTTCTAAAATTCCAGTGTGTCAAGATGAACTCTAACATTTTAATGGTAATACCTTGGAACTTATAATGTTTGTGAGATTTCTGAACTTAGCGTGTTCATAATAGAAAGTGAACAACTTTATCTAACGTTGTATTGAAACTCAAACTTAACTTATTTTGAACAGTGATAGAAAATAACCAAGTGAATATTAAGGTTATTTTATAAGAAATTAGTGAAATATTAACTCTATTTAAAGGAAATAACGCATATTATCTCCTTAATTTTTGTGTAACGAGTGATTAAGAACACTCAAACTACATTTTACGTGTGTGATAAGTGAACTGAATTTGCACTTGATAACAAGATAATCATTAGCCTTCGTGTTTTATTTGAAACCAAATACAGTGAGCTTTTGAAAGACAGCGACATTACTTACGTGTGTAAATAGGATGAATTATTTGATGAACTGTGTCTTGAACTGTGTTCTAAAGGTAGAATTTTCCGAACTGTGTTTATTTTGAACTGTGCTTCGAAGCCATAACTACTTCGAACTGTGCTTTTATTTTTAATTAAAGCCATAATTATTTAAAACTGTATTTCTAGCTAATGTTTATTCTGAACTGTGCTTCTTATTTTGAACTATACACGATAGGATTGTAATTCGAGCTGTGATTCTAAGTACTGTTTGCTAGCGATTGAACAATTTTCACTTAATCAAATTGTGCTATTCCGACACTCATAATTTAACAGTCAATTGAACTTTTTCGTGTCAACACAATTTTCAACACAATTTACTAAGTGACATCAGAAATCTTGACCGAGGGTTTACCCCTCATATAAACCTGACATCCGATACGACGTGGAACTGACGTGGTACAGCATGGGAATTGACGTATTACAGCGTGAGATTAAACGTGGTAGAGCGTGGGAATTAACGTGGTAGAGCGTGGGAATTAACGTGGTACTTCGTGGGAAATGGTACGTGGTGCTATGGTGGACATCACAACATCAACGGAGCTCCAAATGCTGTTCGCTGAACCGCATTCTCCTGTTCCAGCATCAAGACTATTCAGGTGATTTGAGGGGATTTAACAACAAATTTTTTGAACTGTAAAGACAGTGATTACTTCATTTTCAATGAACTTTCATTATCAGTTTGAAGTCATTCACATAATTTCAAAGTGTTGAAGAGTACTAGTCAATTACAAAGTAATATTAGACTTCATGAAAAAGTAACTTTATATTTTCTTTTTTCAAGTGCTATTTCTGAAAAGACTTTAGGAATGTGAAGTGCTAATTCTAGAGAGACTTTAGGAATTTCAAGTGATATTTCCAGAAAGACTTTAGGAATTTCAAGTAATTATTTTAGAAAGATTTTAGGAAATTATGAAGTGATATTTATTTCTCGAATTCTATGAAGTTAATTAAGAAGATTAATTTATTTTCAACTTTCATTTGTTGCAAACGCACACTTGGATTCAAAATATTGCTTAAAACATGCAACAGTAAATCCAACAGAAGAACATAATAGAAATGAGGAAAACGAGGAACTTGAAATATGTAGTTACTTTTGTAGATTTTAAGAAATTGACAGAAATGCACTAATTGATGTTTTAAAGGAATTAGGACTCGATAATAAAACAACTGAAATAATTAAAGCAACATTAACAAACACAACATCCAAAGTAAAATTTAGGGGTGCACTCTCAAAACCTTTTGAAATAAAGTCAGGTGTAAGACAGGGAGATGGTTTGTCACCTCTGCTTTTCAACTGCGCATTAGAGAAGATAGTTTGAGAATGAAGGAAGGCCATCAATACTAAAGGTGTTCAACTAGGAAGAAATCCAAATAAAATCACTGTAGATTGTCTAGCTTTAGCAGAAGACATGGCGTTAATTAACTAACTCACTGGATAATACTGAAGAACAAATCAGAGAATTAAAAAAAACAAGCAGCTAAAATAGGACTACAAATATCACTTGAAAAATCAAAGTTCATGACAAACATCAGTGATACCCCGCAAAATATGACAATTCATGACAACACAATATGTAAAACATTGCTTTAAATACTTAGGAGAGTGGATAACGAATGACACAAAAGAAAAAACAGCTATAGATACTAGAGTGCACAAAATGGAATGGATGTTTCACATGACAAAAAATTTTATATATAACAGAAAATCCTTATTCTGGAACACAAAATTGAGACACTACCAAACAGTAGTCAGACATGAAAATTTATATGCAGCAGAAACACTTAAACTAACAAGAACTGGAGATCTTGAAAAACTAGAGAAATGTTGAAAGAAGAATTTTGAAAAAAAAAATACCGAGAGCTAAATGAAATAATAATGCAGAATACAGGTAAAGACCAAACAGAGAGCTATATTTGAAAATTGAAAACCTAACTGACATTATGAGGAAAAGCAGACTACGATTTTTTGGACACGTTTACAGAATGGATGACAACAGACTAACCAAGTACAACTTCAACCTTCTGAATAGTTACAAATCTAAACCCACATGGTTCACTGAAATTGAGAAAGACATGAAAAATGCTGGAATTACAACAGGCACAGTCATAAACAGAACACTTTTCAGAGAATCAGTTCAAAAGGCAGCGTTTCAGGAGTGGAAGAAACCAACAACTAGAAGAAAGTGGACTCAAGAAGAGAAGGAACGACACTCTCGAAGGACAAAGGAAATTTGGAAGCAAAGTAAATCGAACACAATGAAAAGTAACCAAAGTTGATTCATCATACCCTCCAAATGGGTTTTTTTGAAAGAATAATAATAATAATAATAATAATAATAATAATAATAATAATAATAATAATAATAATAATAAGAACAAGAAGAAGAATTGACCAAAGGAGGTTGGATAGGATAGATGAAAGTTAGGAGTCTGGCACAAGTTCAGGGCCCTGTGGTCGCCAAACCACATTCGCATGTTAAGAGCCGCTGGGGGAGGCTGAATAACATGTTCACTGATTCATTGGTAAGAATCCCTGTAAAGACATGAAGGTCCATGGAGGAGTGGAAGGTAAAGGCTTCCACCAATCGTAACTTTGGCACTAGGTGGGATAGAGTGGTTAGCTCTACGCCCAGCTTCCTTTGCCCCCAGGAATTAACCTGGTACTCAATTTTGGTGTAGAGTGATGAACTTCAGGGCCACGTGCCACTCCAGAAGTGGAAATATAGTTTCCTAAGTTTTTCAATGAAAATGAAACCACATCCTTCCCAATGAACCAAGCACGCCTTTACAGCCTTGACAAGGCAGCCCCTATAACAGGCTCTGGAATCAAGGCTAATAGTATTGTTGCCATTGATGCTTTCACGGCCCGTACTTATAGACAGACATGATACTATATAGGCATTTGGGCTTATGCCGTGTCAAGAAAATAAGGTGAAATTCTTTACGTTTCGCAGAGAACTGTGCTATGCATCATCAGAAGAGAATCTCGACTGTCTACAAGAAAGGCTTCTTAAAGGCTTCTTGTTTATGATTTGAGAACAGTAGTAAAAAATAAAGAAAGAAATATAGCTATAGTGAGTCACTTATTGGTCAGATAATTAGATGTACTCGCGCAGATCATGAACACTAATACAATACAGTACATGCAAACTGAGTTAGATATATTATCTCTTATTATTAACTGCCTATTTGGTATTTTACAACAATCAATGGTGACAAATATAAGTTCATGAATGAACCTAACGTCACTTGGAGTGATGTAACCTATTGCTACTATGTAAACAATCTATGAATTCATTTTAATCACCATTTAATAATGATTCTTCTATAGCAATATTTTAGAAAGAGTATATATCAATTAAAAAAATCCCTTTCCTCCATTTTACTCATAACTACTTGAACACAATGAAGGAACATTCTCACGAGCCACATGCCACTTTCTGCCTACCTTGCAAACCATATAAATTACAACTATAAGGGGCAGTCAAATGAAAACCGAATACCCGCTATAACACACATTTCGTGCAAAAAGTGGCAACACTGTTGTTACGTATTGATACTGTCATCGCTGTAGTGGGAAAATTGCATAGGTGCATGCAGTTGTTGGGTTATGTCTTTGCTGGTGTGCAGACTGGTCTAGTGTGTTCGTCGAGCTGTAGAAATGGAAGAAAGCAAAGAAGAGCAGAGAAGTGTGGTACCTTTTCTGGCGGCTGAGGGTGTTGGAATATGCAAAACTCGACACATGTCTGGTATGTATGGTGAACACTGCATTTCCAAGATGAGTATGCAGGAGTGGCAAGGAGATTTCGAGAAGGGTGGATATCACTGCAAGACAATGTATGCCCAGGACACGCCCATCGAGCTATTACTGCTGATATGATAGGGTGGACTGATGGCTTTATCTGGGAAAACTGACAAATCACGGAGGAAGAAATTAGTGCTCAGGTCAGCATTAGGCACAGCTCCGTGCATGCTGTTATTAAAGATCATGTGCATTTCCGCAAAATTTGTATGCAGTAGGTTCCACGTCAACTAATGGAGGGACAAAATATTGACAGAATGGCGTCATGTCTGAGTCATCTACAGTGGTACCATGAGGAAGAGTGTGCGTTTCTGTCCTGTATCGTCACAGGGGATGAAACGTGGTGCCACCATTTCAAGCCCGAGAGCAAACGGCAAAGCCAACAATGGAAACATCGCAATTCTCCTCCGCCAAAGAAATCCAAAGCTGTTTAGACAAGTTCCAGTGAAGTCATGATGACCTTCTTCTTTGACTGCAGGGGCCCTCTGCTGTCGACCTCCTTGAGTATGGAACGGAGTCGTCCTGTTGCATGATAATGCTAGCCACCATACTTCCAATCTGGCAAAGGCTGCATTTCAGTGATTTGGTTGGGATATACTTCTACATCCTCCATACAGCTCGGATCTTTCACTCTGTGATTTTTCACATTTTTGGCAGGCCTGAAGAAGGACATTCGTGGAGGTTGGTTTCATTTGGACCACGAAGTGCAAGAGTGGGTGCGGTTGTGGATCCGTCAGTGACCTATCCCTTTCTACAAAACTGGAATTGTCTTGTCTCCCAGTGAGATAAATGTATTAATGCTTTTGGTAATTACTTTTGAATAAAACCATTCCATGGTGACATTGTAACGGGTGTTTCATTTGACTGCACCTTACAGATATATATATTTCCATTGGAATGTTTGAGGATTGCATTTTTTGGACACATAGAACTGTTTGCCAAATTTTAGACTCCTGAAACAGCTTTCTGATTTCTTTTGGAACAGTAAAACAAAAAACATTAGGTTTAAAGAAATACGAATGGATTTGGGTGAATTGAAAATTACTACAGAGCAAATTGAAAATAGAGAAGAGAAGAAGATTCTAAACAACAAATATACAAAACTATCACTTAAAACATCAAAACGTAAGCATTATGTTATATCGCCAGAATAGGCTGCAAGATCGTCTATAATGAAGAAGTTCTGGGAAGAGAAGAAATTATCAAGTGTTAAAAAATGAACTTATTTTTTGATGTACTTATTTTTTAAAGATTTTATTGTATAAGGGTGATTTTGGTGCTCTAATGTGGGAATAAATAAATAAATAAATAAATAAATAAATAAATAAATAAATAAATAAATAAATAAATAAATAAATGGGATGATTGAGTGAATATTAAGTATCAAGACAATGAACCTGTGGTCCATATGGATAACTAAACACTGTATATACTGTAAGTACTGTACATGTCTTGGCCAAAAGGGTACTACTTCCATTCTCAAACCTGGCGACACATGTCAAGTGTAACATAGATATGGGCATAATAACAGGACAAAACATGAATGAATGAATGAATGAATGAATGAATACTAGAAATCTTAACAGAAAGAACAGGGGATCACACAACATAACATTATGGGTAAATAGTAAGGATATACATAATACACCAGCAAGAATCTTATTTAACCGACAATACACTTAAAATATTCCAGTGAACTATCAGTTGCCAATACAAAATTGCTACCTACACATCCCACAAAAATTGACAAAAGTACCTAAGGGAGCCATGTTGGAAGAAGTTTATTCACTCCAGTGCAAGAATTGTTGGGTAGTTGTAGTGCAATTACTCTTGTACTGTTAATATCAGTAGTTAGGGCACATGATACACAATTATTTTTGAGACCATAAACAACTTTTCTTACATATGTGGTCAATTAGAGTCCAAGCAGTAGCGGCGATTTGTGGGGAAACATACATTTTTATTCCATTTTAGCCACCTGACTTTTTTTAAAGATTTGGCAGGCTAAAGAACCTAACAGTTATTTAAAATAACAATCAACACAACCCCTATTGTTTTTCAGCTAATTCCTTCCTTTAAATTTTTAATTATAAAGAAAAATACTTAGCAAAAATATGCATAAAATGTTGTTCGCTGAGGCTAACCGATTCGTACAGTGACGCATTTTTTTTACCAAGGTCATGGACACTGAGGTACGATTCACCTGATTCACCCGCTTGCCGTGCGCATTCATCAGTCTAGTAGTCTCTTTAGTGTCGAGTGTAGTCAATAATGACATTAAATTGTATAATCATGCTGTACTTCTATTTAATTGTAGTACATGAGTAATTATTATTGTTCCTTTGGTGAAAGTTTAATTGTATAGTACTATTATTACCGCACTAAAGTTAGTAGATTCAACCTTTACGTTTCTATGGAAATTCGCTCAGAGATCATTAACCCTCAACTTGTGAGGTGGTATTTCTCAGACGTACGTTGTTATGTGAGGTCTCAGAGACCGCTGATGTATCTTAGTTACACATAGCCACCAGTAATCAAACGACTAACTTATAATGGCTTGTATTGGTTCTTACATTCGATCAAACGACTAACTTATAATTGCTTGTACTGGTTCTTACATTCGATCAAACGACTAAATTATAATAGCTTGTATTGGTTCTTACATTCGATCAAACGACTAACTTAGAATAGCTTGTACTGTTTCTTAGATTTGATCAAAGGACCAACTTATAATTGCTTGTATTGGTTCTTACATTCATGTAATATGGGTTAAAAATGCAAATATTTCATAAAATCAAAGTGCACTCTATTATCCTTACTTTCACCTAACAGAGAATGGCAGAATCTTTTTACTGATCATCTCAGAATAAGGATCCTTTATAAAATATCATTATACTACTAATATTTAGGAACAAATACATGTGACTGACAGAGTGAGACAGTTAAACAATTAACTTATATCACTTTGTCAAAAATCACAGCATGTAAAGCACATATAACATCTTAAGAAAACTTCTTATACTTTTATGTACTGCTCCTTTTCACGAATGCTCACATGACCATATATATATGTTTCTTCTGTAGCATGCTCTAAAATAAGTGTTATCCTCACTATTTGCAGCCTCATTTTCTTTTTATTCCCCTTCCGCACCATCACTGATGCAACTTACTGAAAATTTACTTTCCAAAATATTTTCACTCTTTATAATAAAGAAATCTTCATCAGAATCGGTTTCAATATCCTCAAGCAAAGATTGTACAGTGCTTTCAAATGCACACTCTCCTACTCGAGTTAATCGAGAAGGTCCCCCACCCGCACGCATGAACAATGTGTAACGTAACCGTTGAGGTGCGGTCTGTGATACCGCTCAAAAATTTTGCTACGCAATCAACCGCACGTGTCAACAGCTACAGCAACACTGAGCTGTGTAGCGACTCATGTTCACACGCTAGGAAGGTAGACGAAAGAAAAGACCGGAGCTACAGAGAGAAGGGGATAAAATAAAACTTAAAAAGTTTCTCACGGTCTGTGTGACCGCACCTCAAAAGCTAAGGGTTTTGTAGCTATTTTTCTAAAATTTTGATATTGTTCTCCCCGCTATAGCTCTCAGATCTTTTGTTCTCTATAAATTTTTGTGCCCATCACCTCTACCTCTCAATCGCCACTACTGGGTCCAACGTTAGTCCAGACTAAAATTCCTGAGGCAACAGAATAATGTTGAAAGAGGATTGATATGAGTATTAACCTAACTCATGACAGGAAGATTCCAAAGATCACCAAAATCTGAAAGATAAATCCGGAAAAACTGTGCTTCCAATTTCAAGAATCAGAGTTTCATTAGGCTAGGAAAAATCTAAATGACTTCCTATCAAAAATACACAGGCACATGACTTCCCACTATCCCAGACCCATATGAAACAATTTATTTATTTATTCACAAAGCACAAGATACAGCTACACTGAGCAAATTTCACTTGCACAATCAACAGACTAACAAATGTAAACTTTCCTGATAAAATATAACAAATATAACAAAAGATAACAAGATCAGGTACACAGCCTACTAATAACGACTGTCCAAATCGAAAACTGCGTGAATTTCCATGTTCATAGCCAAGTCGTCGTTGGTCAAAATGGCGGTATAACCCCTTCACAATCAACTTATCCTTAGGAGACTGTTTACACCCCTCCCGAATATACTTTTACTTGAGGCTATATCAAGCTCTTGTCTCCTATTAATATTGTTAAAGAGAGTTGGGAGGTGGATTAGGAAAGATCATTAAAGTATTGAGTGCTAAGTGTGGGGAATGTGGAGAAAGTCTTTTGTTCTGCTGGAGCGGGAAGGAACACGGAGAGAGAAGAATGAGGCAAGATGTTCCGAACGGTGATGCCCATTTATGATCCCATGGAGGAAATTCACATCAGCTACCTGTCGCCTGATGTGCAGCGGTGACACATTTATTGTCCTTAATACCTGCTGCGTATACAGATTTCTGAGCCTGGGGTTTCTGTTCCTAACAATTTGCAGCAAAGAAGGATACTGCTCAGTCTAACTGTTTAATATTGGAGGGGAAGGCTGTTGTCCAAATTGGAGAGCAGTAGTTCAAGAGAGGTTGAATGATCGTGAGGAAGAAGTGACGAAGAGCAATGGGATCAGAAATTTCTGTGTAGTGATAGAGAATGCCTAGTAATTTCATAGCCTTGGTTGTATATGTTTCTACATGGTTCTTAAATTATAATTTTGTATTGAATATTACACCTAAGTCAAGCTGTGGCGTAACTACAGTGATGAGCTTGTCAAGTAGGTAATATGATGTCGGTAGAGGAGATTTGAGTAGTGTTATGGTCATGTGGCTGCATTTTTGTGGATTGGGGATAAGTTTCCAAGTACGGCACCAGTTCGAGAGGGTGTTGAGTGCGGACTGTAGCAGAGCTGCATCTGCTGGATTCCTGATCTCCCCAAATATCATGCAGCCATCAGCAAAAAGTAGGGTATTTACTGTTTCGTTCAGTTCGGACAGCAGATCGTCCATAAACAAGGAAAACAGCAAGGGGCCAAGAGCACTGCCTTGTGGGACACCGGAAGTGACTGGTAACCACGAGGATGAAGTGCCTGATATGACCAATCTCTGCCAACGGTTATGTACGAAGCCAGCAAGAAGGGTCAGAAGACCACCATGTATATTATATCATTTGGAGAGTCTATGGAGGAGCAGAGTATGGTCTACATAATCGAAAGCTTTTGAAATGTCTATGTAGCAGATATCCAGCTGTGTTTTAGCTGCAATAGCATGTGATGCAAAGCTATGCAGAGTGGCCAGGTTTGTTAGACAAGAGCCACCTGGTAGAAAACCATGCTGATTGGTTGAGAAGTAGGACAAGGTGAATGCGAGGGGACGCTGGTGTATAATTTTTTCAAAGATAAAGGATAGTGTGGGGAGAATAGAAATGATGGAACTATTATTATTATTATTATTATTATTATTTTTTTTTTGCTAGCTGCTTTACGTCGCACCGACTCAGATAGGTCTTATGGCGACGATGGAACAGGAAATGGCTAGGAGTGGGAAGGAATCGGCTGTGGCCTTAATTAAGGTACAGCCCCAGCATTTGCTTGGTGTGAAAATGGGAGACCACGGAAAACCATTTTCAGGGCTGCCGATAGTGGGGTTCGAACCTACTATCTCCCGAATACTGGACACTGGCCTCAATTAAGCGACTGCAGCTATCGAGCTCGGTGATGAAACGATAAATTTGTTGCCTGATCTGAGAAGTGGAACAATATTTGCCTGTTTCCAGGTAATAGGAAAATAAACATCTGTTAAATAGTTTAGAGAGAGTGACGCAAAGGGCGCTGCAGTATTTTTTAGGAAAAGAGGACCTATAGTGTCGGGACCGGTAGCTTTGTTGGTACGAAGAGTTTGAAGGTTATGAACTGCACTGGTGTGGTAGTTATTCTTGATAGGGTTCTGTTTGAAACCGTACGTATGGGAGGGAGTAGTTGCTTTTGTAAGGGAGGTGATAAGTTGGAGAAAAAATATCTGTTGGACAGTTCATTGCCATCTGCTGTTGCATCGTTGTGGTTCATATGACAGGAATCCGTTCCATTCTTCTCATTGTGTTTATGAGACTCCAGTAGCACTTGGGACTGCTGTGGACATTTTCAATGACAGTGTCTGTGTGTGTTTTGTAGTCTCTTCTGATAATAAACGTTGCGTGGCGCCAAATTTTAAGGAAGGTATTGTGAGTGTGTTGTGGGTTAGGGAAGTATTTCCACAGGCACCAGTGTTGATATTTGCTGGTAGTATCCCGTTGTGCAGGTACAAAGTCTTTAATTGCAGCTTGCAGCCAGTCGTACAGCAGGTCAAGAGCCGATCTGATATCAGCTATTTCGAGAAGGCTCCAGGGAAGGCATTCCAGGGCACAACACATTGCAGGCAGTTGGCACGGCGCCGCCAGATGTAGGTAGGGCGGGAAGATGTCCTGCTGTGAGACTTTGAGGAGGGGTTGGGTAGTAGGAATGTAGCATCGAGAGACTGGTGGTCGCAGAGGAAAAGGTTTCTGCCTGGGGTTATTGTTTTTTTAAGTTCTAATGAGGAGAGCATGAGTTCCAGGATGTTGGGTCCACGGGTTGGGTACATATTAAACTGTTTCAGTCCGAGCCATTAATAAAAATGTCTATAAAATATGAAATTTAATGGGACAATTATGAACAGTGTCACTGAAGTGAATTTATTTCTGCTACCCTCATTTGGAGGCTGCCAAAAAGACAAAGATTACAGGAAAAGTGTTGATGATAGCTACACAGGTACCACTAATGTAAATTTATTGACTATAAAGGATTACTATACCATATTTTTCCTATTACGCAGTGAAAGTCATATCAATCAACATTTTGAAACCAATGAAGAGCTCCTTAGAGGAAAAGGATATAGCTGAGAGAGACTACAAGAAATATAAATGATTTCTGACTGTTGTTAACTAGCCTTTCAGGGCCGCTAACCCAATGTCCATAACAAATTGGTAATCCAAATTAAATTTCTTGCCAAAGTTGTGAAATATATGGTGCCACTTGCTCCGATCATAAAATCCCAATACCTCCATGGATGTCTTATGTCAACCAATCGAGTTGTATGTAGACAACCCTAATGATGATTGTTATCAGATTCCCCTTGATATCATATTCAACAAGAACTGATGATGACTCCAAGGGTTTACATTCAAAAACAGAGATAAGGTTATCCACCTGTTCAATACTACTTACAATGTGTTATCATTAAAATATCACATTTTATTATTCCATTTGGTGGGTAACAGTTTCGGCATTATATAATGCCATCATCAGCCCAAGATTTAAGCAAGCAAGGACACTTAATAAAATACATATATATGTACATAGATAGCTAGCAATGGTAGTCGCGTTACATCATAAAACATTTGACCACATAATGTCTCTAAAAAATTAAAATTCTGAAATTCTGGAATTCTAGATTTAAGATAAGAGTTTTTTGTATGTACAATTCAGTATGTTCTTATCACCCAATAATGTTGATTAGATTTCTATGTATAGAGCTACAAGTTATGTAAGATCTTCATTTTTTCTTTTTACCATCTATATAGTTAAATGACGATTATTCTATTGCTCTTGAACACCATATAGAGTCCTTGAGAACGTTCTAACATGTAAGGTTAAATCCTGTATACATACTTATCGCATTTTAGAGTATTACTGTACAGTATAAAATAGAGAAGACCATTGTACATTCAATGTAAATAAAAATAGTTCCTCTTGGTAAAACTCAGATAGCCATTGTAAACTGGTCAAATGTTTAGAGCAGGTGGACAGTTTCTTCTTAGTGTAATTGTTGACTCCAAGGGTGTCAAAACTGGTCTTCACCCCTATAAATTATTAATATATTTTACAATGTGCTGAATGGTGGAACATCCCTCAAACTCTATTATATTAGATATTTCTCAGCATAATATGGAATTCATGTCACATTTCTCCTTGTGTACATCATATGGTTGAGTGGATGATACCTCAGTTCTAATTGTGGGGTCTATTATGTAGCCATTACTTGAGCCTGGTGAGGGCTATCATGTCAATATGGTGGCCTGATCCAGCCTGAGACAAATCCATGCACCTCCTCGTAGACTGTGTATTGCTTTCTTCTTAGGGCGTCAGTGTTATACTGAACGAGGAATACACATCAGCCAATCAGTAGGTAAGAAAACCCGAAAATCGAACCAGCAGCAACTGGAGAAATGCCTTAAAACTGACAGCAAATATATGTAGTTCCAGTTCATGCATTACCTGGTATGTCCCAAGACAATAACCACTGTGTCATTAAATAGACAGAAACCCAAGACGTGACCAAGTGTTTCAATCTCACTGTGGCAATGCCGACAGTGGTTATTGTCTTGGGACATATATTTGCTGTCAGTTTTAAGGCATTTCTCCAGTTGCTGCTGGTTCGATTTTCGGGTTTTCTTACCTACTGATTGGCTGGTATGTATTCCTCGTTCAGTATAACACTCTTACCCTTTTGTGGTAAGGCACACCAGGCATCAAATTCTTTCTCAGGGAGTTGTTGTTGTTGTAGGTGCAAGACTGTGACTGATTCATATTCAGTGTTCAGGAGTAGCCCAAGTTTCTTTGAAGTACATATCTGCTTCCGGTATGGTTAATGTGTATACTGTTGGATCGATGGAGAACTTGCCATGCATTTATGTGCTGTAGATAAGCCTGCCAACCGCAGTTGAAAAGACCAAGTCCTTTATACTTATTATTGGGGTATAACATGCTGTCTAGCGTATCTATTGGAAGTTGAACTTCTTTCAAGGTTCTTTTGGTAAGTTTGTCAGTATCAGTTAGAAAACTCACAGGTATTTGATGTAAAGGTGTAGTGTGGAATTTGTAGATCAAAGATGAGAAAATAAAGGTTGATGGCACATTTAATTTCTAGTGTGGTTGTAGTATTGTAGTTGATGCTAATGCATCTGGTTTACTCTTTTTTTCCATTATTAATTTAGCATCAAATACAGTAGCACTGTGATAGTTTACTACAACATAGCAGATTTAGATGTTAGAGAATTGTAGGTAGGACTTCCTTTTACTATGGAAATGGATTTAGATTTGCTGACATTGATTGTTAGGTCAATTTCTTCGAATCTTTTGATGGCAATTTCAGTAACCTTTCTAGCTGAAGTCTCATTGTTTTGTTACAATCAACAAAACCTAGAACGGTTATATTAGGAAGGCCTGGCATTATACAATATCCATGTCCTTCATGAAACTCAGTTCATGAAAGTTCTTCTAAAATGTGGTCAGTTGCAAAGTTGTAAAACGCAGTCGATAAGGGAGAACCATGCATTATATCTTTATTGAAAACAATTGGTTTGTTCTTCTTGTGATGGGATTCTATTTGAGTATTATTACTGGTTTGTAGTGCCATTATTAGGTCAGCCAGTTTTGATGGTAGGGCGAGGGAGAAGAGGGCATTCTTCAAGTGTTAATGTCCCAGGTTGTCAAAGGCCTTAGTGATATCCAGGAAAATTAGGTTGAAATCGACTTTATGGTGTTTGGCTGATGTCAGAATAGATTCCAGAATGGAAGTGTTGATGTGAGTGCCAGCAGAGTTTGTGAAGCCATGCTAATTGTCATTAAAGGTCATGTAGCTACGTAGTCGTTTATCTAATATGCACACTATTATCCTTCTCACTAGTAAATAGATGGTTAATGGTCTCCAGTTATTTAGATCCATGGGGTCTCCCCCTTTATAGATAAGCGCAGTTTTAGCTCTCTTAAGAATCTCAGGCACCAGTGTTCTTTTTAACATGGTTGTTGCAATCAATGCTATAATTTCATAACACAGGTCATCAATGCATGCTCTGGGCCAGGAGATGTGTCAATAGCTATTTTCTTAATTGGATACCCAAGTTTTTGTTTAGAAATGACAGCATTCACTTCTACAGATTCTCCTTCGGATGTGTGTGAAGTATAATCTTCCCAAATCATTCGGGATTGAAACACGAGAGGAAAAGTAAATGTGTATTTTATTTATACCTACCTTGCAGAACTCTTGTCTTTTGATTGCTTCACATACTGCTTTTCGTCTGGTTGTAGTATAGGAATTGAGTTTTTTTGGTATTCATACTTCTCGTGGCGCTTTGCTCTCTCTCTCTCTCTCTCTCTCTCTCTCTCTCTCTCTCTCTCTCTCTCTCTCTCTCTTCATCACCCTGTCTGGATTGCTTGATTGCAAAAATTTAGGTTGATTGTTAAGTAACTCTTTTTTCTGCTGTATCTCATAAAATTTAACTGCTGGGAGTTTTGGACTGTGAAGCTGACGCACTGCTTTGGATAAGAATTCCATGAATTCCTTGACATTACAGAAGTCATTGTCACTACCGATATTCTGGAATTCCAACTTATATTTTGGCATTGTTTCGCTGTATGTGTGTGTTTTGATTTTGGATAAAAGTATGTTGATTCGTTATGTCTGGCGTGTTAATATTTACATTGGTATTATCTGGAAGTAAGACATCATTATCATTTGAAAGGGGTGCACAATCGGTCCTTGCTGATTTCCTTTCGGGCTGCTTAGCTAACAGAGCATTTCTACATTCTTGTGGATGGATCGGTTAGTGTGGATGCTCACTCCTAGCTTCCCTTTATAGAGTTTACCACAATGCAGACAGGCTGTGGCATTAACAACTTCACTGGTGTTAACCTGAGTTGTTGTGTTAGGCAGTTTGTTCACGGGTTTCATGTCAGGACGTTATAGTACTATTATTCACAAGAAAGGAATTAATAATGGTACGGTATTTAATATAGCCTTATACACAGTATATTAATTAAGCTGCTATGATCACTAATTACCAACTGGGCAATTTACACATATCACCATAGAATATGATTAAGTTTATCTGTAGATATATGAAACCTAACAGACATAACCCAGTATTAAAGCGTTGACCATATGATATGATAGGTAATGTGGACAAGGAGATCAATGAGCAGTCAGTTATATCATTCATTCATCATCATATCTTGATAAAATGGCTGAGGATATTAAATACCAGCACCATCTTCCAAGGCCCATCCATATCAGTTGCCATGACACTCCCAAGCATGTTTACAATGCATGTTTCATTGATGTATAATATCTATGCTAAAGTTGATGTGGTAAGTGTGCTGACTGTGTCAGTCGAGAACTTTGGATCCAAGAAGGGAGAATGGTGGCTTCCTCAATATTCTTGTAAGTAGAAGTTTTCTTACTTTTCATAGTAAAATACGAGGGCAGATCAGAAAATAAGTTGCACTTCCCAGTTATGGCCATTTATTACACCACCTATACAACAGCAACACGACCATAACAACATCCACTGTAACGTCACTTTTCGACATAGTTTCCAAGAGACTCCAAACATTTCTGCGAACGCACAACCAACTTGTCAATGCCGGATGCATTGAAATTTCCTCCAGCATTCTGCAACCACTCGGAGACAGCGGCCTTCACCTCCTCATCGGTCTGGAAACGTCGACCACTGAGCTCAGTTCTGAGCTTACCAAACAGATGAAAATCACATGGCGCTAGGTCGGGACTGTAGGGTGGATGTTGCCAGACCTCCCACATGAAACACTGTACCAGTTCTCTCATTTGGCGGGCCTTCTGAGGTGTTGCGTTATCGTGCAACAAAATTACACCGGCGCTCAATTTCCCCCGGCGCTTCTCTTTAATCGCTTTACGCAACCGGTGCAACGTTTGAGAATACGAAGCCGCATTGATCGTCGTTCCTTTCGGCATGAATTCCACGTGCAGCAAACCCTCCATGTCAAAGAACACTGTCGCCATAACCTTACCGGCTGAAGGTTGAACCTTGGCCTTCTTTCGTTGTGGTGATGAGGGGTGCACCCATTCCATTGATGTTTGCTTCGTTTCGGGGGCGAAGTGGTGGACCCACGTTTTATCGCCTGTGACGATTCGCTGCAGAAACCCGTTGCAGTCTGCGGCATAGCATTGCAAAAATACCAGGGAGAATTGGAAACGTTGTCCCTTGCATTCATCGGTGAGAAGAAGTGGGACCCAATCTTTGACACATCTTACGATATCCAAGGTCCTCGTGAAAAATGGCGAACACACTGCCATACAACATGTTCAGCTGCGTCGCGATTTCTCTCAGTTTAATGCGCCGGTTCTGTCGAACGATCACATTCACACTGTTGACCTTTGCATGGATCCTGGATGTTGCAGGCCTGCCTTCGTGATGGTTGTCCGTGATATCTGTGCATCCGGCTTCGAATTGCTTACACCACTTTACGATAGCTTGCCGGGAAATGGCCCGCTCCCCATACACAGCACTAAGTTCACGATGAATGTCCGTGCAATTCTTCCTTTTGGCCCATAGGAATCGGATTGTTGCACGCACCTCATATTTGGAGTGAACGTCCAGTTGACGCGCCATTGCATTTGGCCGCTATTCACACAATACTAGACGAGACACCACAGCGACTTGCCTAACAGACGTATGGGCAGTGTCTGGCCCTTTCTCCGCTGTGCCCATGTTTGCGACACGGAGCGCGCTGCTGCGGCGCGCTAGTTCAATTAACCTTTTGATCCACCTACGTATATTGGGTAACACTTCTTTGTCTGTAGGGGAACTTGATATCAGCTATTACATATGGGTATTGCTCTGCAACTATCGGAACCCTTGCCTTTGTAGTTAAAAAAAAAATCACCCAGCATCAATTCAACTTACTGTGGTTTCAATTGTTCAGTAATTACCTAATCCAGCAAATAACTATCAAAACGATCAAAGTATCAACATATTAGTCTATAACAGTATTATTTCATCATCTGTAAACAAAACTGTCACAAATTTCCATCCCAAGGTCCAGATATTTGCATTTTCTTCAACGTCTGAAAATAAGGGGCTTGCGATTCTTCATGAGTTATACAGAAACACAATTACTATTATAAAAGGAAGAAATTAACTGCATTAAACAAAATCGCACAGCCTGTGTTATTTCATTTGAATTAACATTTAACGGAATTCTGACGACTCTTTCTGAGACCGAATTTGCATTTAAATACAAGCCAAGATATATAATCTCCTTTTAGAAGAGAGATTAGCTCCAAGCTAAGAAAGTTGTTATAACACACAGACCACATTCCTTCTAGTCCCCAACTAAACGTTAAACCCATTTTCAACAAATCCTGGTATGCCTTAAAAAAAAAAAAAAAAAATTAAGGAAAGGCTTAAAGAAATGAATAATGATACAAATCAGCAATGGGGAATATGACTCACCTCCTCCTCTTCTTCCAATAAGCCCTCTTCTCCATCTTCCAGTAGTTCCTCTCCTCCATCACGATTTGCTCCTACCATTATGACCGAACGGTGAGCAATACCATGATGCAAATGCACCGTGGACATGAGACTGTGACCTCCCCTACAAATAAAGGAAATAATATAATCTTTCACAAGAGAAAATTGTGTAATAAAAATTTACGAGTTTCATCTCAGTCTACTTACCTAACATTTCGTGCACTTTGATTGCTGCACCATGTTACGGACAAAAGTCTGTCTTGAAACGTCCTTCCTTTCAGCATAGCAAGTTCTGCCTCCTTACGAGATTTATAATTCAGTACAATGGACGGAGTTGAGTCATCAGCCACATAGTCGACTATTTCACCATATTGCTACAGAGGAAAATAATGATTTCAAATAATGAAGGATATAGATGGTAATTGTTTATTATTTTTGTCACAATGAAGAAGGGGTAAAATAAGAGAGAAGAAACAAAACTTACTGCAAAGTGTGCCAAGACTTCCGTCTTCTCATCCTCTTCATAACCAGAGACCAGTACCTTTGTTGGACGATGATCAACAGATACATGCGCAAATCCTCGCCCCCTGAGAAAAATTCAGTTTTCTAAGATAGTTTCAAAAACCATATAGTCCGGAATAATGATTAATGCTTCAGAATTCACAATATATCACAGCTAAAGGCATTGGAACAAAATCTGAACATATAAACATTTTAAAGAACGGAACAATCAGGTAATAACTGAAACTTACAACAGGAGAAGATGCATCCATAGTCCTTGAATACCTCTTGCCCATGAATTAGGAATGTTCACTGACAACATCTGAGCCTGACCCTCTTCTGACTATGATGTTTTGAGTTATCTGGCTAGAAGTGATAGTTTGCTGTTCTGCACATTTTGAAGTTTCTATGTGTCATCCCTCCCTCCAGAATAAAATTAACAGGCGCGCGGGCGCATGTATGAATGCACATGTCCCACCAATCTATCTATCTACCTATCTATCTATCCATCCTTTAACTTCTTTGAAGCTTAGCACAGATCTAGTTTCTTCTTGTCAGGTGTATCTATGAGTCTCAATTCTATTGACTGCTCTACTCCCATTGAGGAATTTTCAATACCACCATTTAGTTCCTACATATACTCTTAGAAAAACTTCACCTTCATTTTTTATCTTCATGATGTTGGTAATTGATGGTTTATTTGCTTCCTAAATTCTACCACTTATTTTCTGATCTACAAGTAGCATATAGTGGTAACAGTTTAGTCCTTTTCATTAAAAAAGAAAAGAAAAAAAGTAATTCTCATTGAAAAAACTCTCTCTCTTTCTCTCTCCGAGATGTGAACATCAAGAAGTTCAAACTTTGCTATCAGCAAGATTGGTATACAGGAAACTATCATAATACAACATGCTTAAGGCTCCTATAATCTCACAACACAAAGTTTTAACAGAATAACAGTAAAATTCTTAAAGAGTAAATATTAATGCTTCAGTATATCAAGGACATTATCCAACACAAAAAAAAGATGTTTAAAGTTTTCAGTGGGCAAAATCTACGTATTGAATGTTGAACAATCATCATGCTATTATTACTCCTAGCAATGAACACTAGATATTATACTCCATTACAAAACAATGAATTAGATTGTACAAGATACACCTATTCAATACAAGATGTGTTGTTGGTTAAAATTACAACCTCATTTATTTACGGTACCAGTTTCAACATCCATGGACGTCATCATCAGCCAAATAGGGTAATTATACAAAGATACATAGTAAAGTTTAAACACACACAATTGACCCTCATATTTAAAACAGTCTATAACAAGTTAAAATACAGTATATTATTTTCCTCCAGATCTACAGTAAATTACCCAACTGATCTGCTAAATGAGAAAAATAACAATGTCCAGCCTATAAGCCAGGATAAATGAACATAAAATACACAAGACACTCTCATATGGCCCATGATCAACTCCTTATCGGAGATCCAAAGGCCATGGCAATAAGGCAACAGGATAAACAACAAACAATAAAATGGGGTAAAATAAAAAGAACATCGGCAGATGGCACATATAGTTTAAAAATTCTTCCTCTCTCTTCTGGTTGGGTTTGCAACCTAGCACATTCCAGACCGTACACTGTCTTCTCTGATGACCTACTCAGGTTGCAAACCCAGCTTTAGCATTACATCATCTGTCGCGTTGGTGTGCCACATTATCCTTACGTTTCATTTTTAATATGGACTACTTCCTAGTTGCTAAACGCCATTACCTAACTACATACAAATAGCATATAATTACAAACCCAAACAAACTCCACATTAAATTAACTCCTCATTTCAAATTCACATCCATCTCATCAACTAAGCACTCTTCCAAATTGTGTTAATTACAGTCAATTCACTGATCATTGCAATACAATTAACAGTATCCAACCATACTTCAGTGTCTCCCTTCTTCTTCACTCTTTACTCACTCACAGCGAACTTCACTCAAGCACTCATAGCAACCATCACTCAAAATTACCTTAACTGCAATTCCTCATAGCTTTCATCACTCAGACTTACCTTCACACTTTCCTTTCACGTCAATCAACCTCTTAATCGTACTGCCTCCCTTCTTAAACATCTCACCACCTAATCACTCTTACCTTCCTTTAAGCACAAATAACACAAAATTACAAACCCAAACAAACTCCACATTAAATTCACTCCTGATTTCAAATTCCCATCCATCTCATCAACTAATCACTCTTCCAGGTTGCTTTAATTACAGTCAATTCAGTGATACTCTCTCATACATTTACTATTCACCATTCCTTACTAATACAAATAACCAATATCATCATCATTCTTCTTTTTTTTTTTATAACTTCATAGGATCACTTTAGTCAGCCCATCGTTCAGGTCTCTTTGAAGGGATTGTTTGGGCTTTGCAGTCCTCCCAGTACTACTTCAGATGCTCCGATCTTCGTGCCCTTTCGTTGGTTGAAAATATGCATGCTGTTGATTTGTTTCGTGTAAGGGTAAAGCAGAGGTTTGTATTCTTGAGTTTTGTATTCAATTTTTTTCTTATTTGTGGTGTCCTCTGTTGTAAGGCCTGTTTCTTTCAGATCCTCTCTTACTTCTCTGATCCATTTACATCCTGTTGTGGTATTTTTTGAGATGAGATTGTGTTGTACTAGTTGTTTCAGAAGACTCGAATCCTGCATCCTCATGATATGTCCAAAGAATCCCAGTCTCCTCTTACGCATAGTATCTGTAATGGGTTCTAGCTCTTTGCACATGCCTTTGTTAGGTATTATCACCACTGTTCATCTTTTTTGGTATTTTTTGTTGATGCAGGTTCTTCCAATCCTCCTTTCAATTTTCTGAAGTCTGTCAGTCTTTAATTGTTTATTCAGGTGCAAAAGTGTTTCTGCTACATATGTAGCTTCTGCTTTTATAACTGTGTTGTAGTGTTTTATTTTAGCATTTATAGATAAACATTTCTTTTTGTAGATATACCATGTTAATTTTTGTTCTTTACCTAATCTATTTGTTCTTCAAGATTTTTAAATTGAGTTACTATTTTGATTTTATTACAATTTATGGTAACTTCTTTTAGTTGTGTTGGTTTTTGGGGCATAATTTCTGTTTTTTCAAATGATATTTTCAGGCCAATTTTATTTGCAATGTTTTGAAGTTCTGATATCTGGGTTTCTGTTTCTTTTATGTCCACTGCTCGTAATTCTAAATCGTCAGCGAAACCCAGGCAATTTGTTTTGATTTTTCGGCCAATCTTTATTTTTGAGGGAGATTTCCTAAACCATTCCCTCATTACCATTTCTAGAGCACAATTAAATAATAGTGGTGAGAGCCGTAGTCCAGTTTTAATTTCAAATGACTCTGATGTTTGACCCGTAAACTTCACTTTTGATTTGGTGTTAGTGAGAGTCAATTTTATCATGTTTATTAATTTGGGGTGTAGTCCAAGGTGTCTTAAAATTTTAAAGAGATTCTCTATGGAATCAATTAAGCTTTCTTGAAATCTACAAATCTTATCACCATATCTCTGTTTCTTCTCCTGTTATAGCCCATTATCAACTTAAGACTCGTGATCTGATCAGGGCAGCTCCTCCAGGATCTGAAACCTTCTTGATATTCTCCTAGTTCTTTCTCAAGCTGTAAACTTATCCCATTAAGGATGATTAATGTTATGTCTAGGAGAGAGATTCCCCTGTAGTTATTAGGGTCGTATTTGTTTCCTTTTTTGTGCAATGGGTGAATGAAGGCTGTTGTCCAGTGTGCTGGCAGTTCTTTAATCCAGATAGAGACATGTTGTTGATGGAGGGCAATTTTTGCTGATCTTCCTGCATATTTCCAGATTTACGCAAAGGTCTGTTCTCCTCCTGGCGCTTTGTAGTTTTTCATTTATTCAGTCCTTGGTAGACTTCCTTTATTGTGGGGGGATTGATGTTTTCTGGTGGTGCTGTTATTGGAGTGTTGGTGTCCAAAGGAAGGAGTTCTGTAGGCTCCTCACAATTTAGAAGCTTGTTGAAATATTTAGCCAGAATTTCTGCATTGTCTTTACGAGCCAGCTTACCGTTTTCATCTTTCATCAGTAGGGTCGGGGGTTCATATTTTTGGAGCTGCTTTCTGAAGGTTTTGTAGTAGTCCCTTGATTTAGTTTTACTGAACTGTTCTTCAATTAACTGCAGGGTGTCCTTATGATGATGTCTTTTTATTCTTCTTAAGACTTGGGTAGTTTCTTTTCTCTGTTTTACTAGCTTTTGATAGGATATTTCTGTCTTTTGGGACTGATGTAATAGCCATGCCTGATGTCTTTTCTCCACTGTTTAATCACATTCACTGTTCCAACATTGGTGTTTTTTTAACATGGTTTAATTGGAGCCAGATCTTCTGCAATTTGTTTAAGGTTGTGTACCAAATCCTTAAGTTTATCTGTCATTTTCATTTTTTTCTGCTGCATTTTGGTAATTTTCATTGTTGATTAGCTGGGTAGGATCTATTTTTCTTATAGCTTTAGGGGCTTGCTTTTGTAGTCTCCTCTCAGGAGTGAGCTTAACCCCTTAACTGGGTTTGACGCCTATAGGCGTCAACAGCTGTCGCACGAGTATTGGATTGGAAGCCTTTAGGCGTTCTTGTAATTCTGAATGTGTTCTTACATAGGGTTAGCAGCCTATAGGCGTCTGCCTAATCATAATCACTTGTGCCATCTACTATCATAATTTAAAACTAATTCCATTCATATTAGATGTGATTATTGTTATCCTATTAATTTTTATCTGGTCTCGCGCCAAGTCGGGTAGTTTGCGCCTAGGCGGCAGTCTGACAGCTGTCTCCTGTTGCCTCGTGCGATCCGCACCAAATTCTTTGTAAAGAATTTATTTGTGCATACGTACATTGAAATTACTAAATTTGCGAGTTGTTGTTGTCGTCGTTGTTGTTGTTACGATACAGTTGTTCTGCAAACTCCATTGTCCACGTTCTGATAACTTTTTGTAAATTGGTCTGTGTATCGTAGTAAACTGTTCCGTGTGACGTGAACATGGCTTGGTCAGGAAAAACGTTGAATTATCTGAGAACCCACCAACTGGAAGTAGGAATCACTCAAGAAAATGTTGTGTTGTGTGCCTGTCAAACCAGAGGCAACGGGAAACTGTCTACTGCTGTGAGGAATGTGACATGACACTTTGTGCTCGCCCATTCTTCCGTATTTACCACACCGTGCGCAATTTCGGAATGACCTATAAACCAGAAAGTATGAAGAACCTATTAATGCATATCTGAAAACTTGAAAAATGTCATCATAATAATGAAAGGAACACTTTTTATATTCACTTTTGTATGAACATGCTGCGTATATGTGTATATATTTACGGGTTTACAAGGAAAATGGCAATAACATAATGCTATTGAATTTCTACTATATCACTAATAATTCAAGTAAATCAAGTAAAATATATTTTTCTGTTGAGTATTTACATCTGCCGCAAACTACTGTACCCATTCTAAAAGTGCACGTTGAGCTGAATAATTACCCACTGGCTGGTTGACGTTATGAAACTATTCCCCAGTTAAGGGGTTAATTTTTATTTTAACTATGTAGTGATCTGAACCTGTGTCTATTCCTCGCAGGACTTCGATGTTATAGATCTCTTTGTGGTGGTATATGTCCATGCAGATGTGATCCAGTTGCCATTCTCCTTTAGTGTAGTTAGGGTGTTTCCATGTTTTGAGTTTTAAGGGTTTTCTCTTAAAACATGTAGATTTTGAGATTAAATTATGGTTTCTACACGGTTCAACTAGTCTCTCTCCATTTTTATTTGTTTTCTTGTGTGCTGGCCATTTTCCGATGATGTCACAGTATTTTCTTCCTCTACCTAGTTGAGTGTTGAAGTCACCTATCATCTTTTATATAAAACATGAAATCATACTTCACAACCACTGCTCCTTTCCACTTTAAATTATATTTACCAAACCAAACTCATTACCACCCTTTTCCTCACTCTTTTTATTCTATCATCATATTAAAATATTAACACCAAACTCCAAACACCTTTCAGCCAACACAAATTACCTTAATTGCATTCAACTCACTAATCATATCAATACAACTGACATAGAATTACCATCATACTTTTCAATCTCATACTGTCAACTTAGCCTATTCATACCTCAATTAGCCCCCCATACTTCACTGCCTCCCTTTTCCTCACTCTTTAATCACTCATTTATTCATACTCTCTCTTACCTTCACTATTCACTATTCCTTTCAAATACAAATAACAAATACCATAATCTTTTACATACCACTAAAAAATCACACTTCACAACCAGCGTTCTGTTCCAATTTCGGCTATACCAAGCCGAACTCCACCTTAATTATACCACCATGTAGAAAACAAATCTCATCTTTCATTAATTACCATAAGTTAAATTATCTACCAATAACACAAAACTAACCATCAAAGTTCCAATCTCCAATTTGTCAACCATACTTCACTACCTCCCTTATCCTCATTCTTTAATCATTCATAGCAACCTACAAGTACAATTACCAAACACACTGTACCCTGTACCATCTACCTTCACATCCCACCACACCTGTCTTTATCGTAATCACTCTTTCCTTCATTTATAATTTCAAATATACACACAAAAAACATTAAATTCACTACTCAATTCATTATTGCACCCCCCCCCCTCCTCCTCCTTGACTTTTTACTTCTCATCACTATGCTTTCGTCACTTTTACCTTTCTTACCCCATAGCTCCTCTAAGCTCAAGCTTCTCCCTTTAGCCAAGGCATCTTTTATTTCTACTCCTTCCCTCAAACCTTTTTTTTCACTTAGTTTATGACGACTGCCATTTCTTGTGCTTCCTCTCCCACCGTCACTTCCTGTATCCTCATTTCTTCTCTCGCACGGACCTCCATCCTCAGAACGTTTTCTGCGCCCCGAAATCCTTCTAAAACCATTTCTAAGATATCACTTCTGCTTGGTGCTCCTCTCTTGCTAATATGCACGTCCTCACCTGCCCTACTGATTTCTTCTTGTTTGAAACTCTCTTCCAATGCCTTCAGTTTCTTCACTGTCCAATTTCCATCGCTCACCACCAGTATCTGGCCTCTAATGTACGCCCTCAACCCCTGCAGTCTTGCTCTCACTAAATGTTTCTTCAGAATTTTGGAATTCTTATTCTCCTCTTTCCCCAAATCCCTCTTCATTCCAATTTTCTCACTCCACAGATTACCGGCATTCTTTATCACTATATCCGCCATAGTGAAGATAGCAGCGACACTTTTATGGGTCTGCGCCCTCTCTCCTTACCTACCCTCTCAACATTATCTATATCTATTTTCATTTAATTTTGAATGACATCTACCACTTTATAAATAATGTCCACTTTAGCTTCTGCCTTTACTTCCTCCACTCCGTAAATAAATATGAATTTCTTCCTATGATCCTGACTGCTGGCTGCAATTTCTTCCTTCAGATTTATCACCTTCTCTTCCATATGATTAATCTTCTCCCTTCGTGACACAATTTCTCCACCAATGCTTTCCATCTTTGCCTTAGTATCTTTCATGAATTCCTGAATCCACTGCCTCGTCTTTTCGTGTTCCTTAACTTGCTCCTGAAGCATCTTTTTTAACTGTTCAAACAGGCATAACCACTCCACTACATCCTTTACCATCTTCCTTATAACTTCCATGCCTTCCCAGCTCATGTTGCTACTGCTCTGTGGGCCTGGATTTTCCTTCAAACCTTCAATAACCAGCAGCACAGTGACCACCGCTGCTGCTAACAGCATCTCCCCCTTCACTCCCATCTCTACTTTACCTTCCTTTTTATTATTAGTTCCCTTCTTCATTCTTCCCTGCCATCTCCCGATAATGACCCGGTATTGCTCTATACCGATCATCTTCAGATCTTCCTTGTCACACTCCACTTGACCCATCCACTACCCCACACCTTCTCCACTCCACTCAACCGGCACACACCACAAGACACGTCCGTTCCCTTTGCTTGCTTAAGCTAGACTGCGACAAGTTAAAGTACAAAGCATAATAATGCTAAATGTCCAGGTTTGAATACACAATTTGTACAAGTTTGACAAGACTTAAAACTTGTTTTCCTGTGAGGCTCCTCAACTTCAGTTTGTTTATTTGTGACTAACAAGTTGTCAAACTTGCACAAATTGTATATTCAAACCTGGACATTTAGCATTATTATGCTTTATATTTTAACTTGTTATAGACAGTTTTAATTGTGAGGGTCAATTTTGTATGTTTAAACTTTACTATGTATCTTTGTATAATTACCCTACTTGGCTGACAATGATGCCCATGGATGTTGAAACCAGTACCATAAATAAATGAGGTTGTAATTTCAACCAACAACATGTCTTGTATTGAAAAGGTGGATCTTGTACAATCTAATTCATTGTTTCGTAATCTCTATTCAATACAGACCAAACATGAAATTTTGACTTTAAGTTATACTCCATCTTACAAAATTTTAAAATACAAACTATCACTTTACATCACTTAATGATACTCTTTACCATTGAGTTATTACACATCAGCAATAACAACATATTAATGTTATAAAAAATATTTTATTCTTTTATTAATCAATGAGAAAGCAATTAATACAATAATAGCGTTACGGTGTTTCACCCAATGTCAGCGATTCATCTCTATCGTAATGTCTTCTGCCAAGAGTGAACTGCAAAAATATCATGACAAACATGATATGGATAGTGTCAGTATGATACTTAAGGAAAATAGCTACTATTTGCCAGACTACTATAATTAGTAAAACCAATCGGAACACAAGTTCCAGTACACAAGAAGGTAATATGTAATTTAAAGTATCTTAGGTACAGAAATATACAGGGCTTACAGAAAAAAATACAATTTCCTAAGATATACCAATAAAAGCAGAATTTGTAATATATAGCTAATATGTTACAGTCACAGTAGGATTTCCTATGCACATAGCTCCTCAAATGCCCTCTGAGGGAGGGGCCAGTAGAATACAACCATACTTGTCAGAAGAGGCAACTCAGGGGCTCTCGAATTTCAAGTATGGTTAGTGACCACAGGGCCTCTAGCTGAGGCTGGCATTGCTTCTACTTACTTGTGACAGGCTCCTTCCTTTCATCTTTCCTATACGGCCTCCCATGGTCAACTCTTGTTCTCTTTTGACCCCAACAGTAATACGTTTGTGAGGCCTAAGAAGTCTTCCAATACTCATGCTCTCAGTTGTCCTCCTCTTTCTTTTACCGATACCTTCATTCTTTGAGGGACTGAACCTCTTCTTTTTTCTCTTCTGATTAGTGTTAAGAGAAGATGGTTGATGAGTCGTGCTTCCTCTTAAAGCAATAAGTACAGTAGAACCTCGATTATCTGCCGTAATGAAGGGGAGGGGACAAATGGATAATCAGAAAAGACAGATCATCCGTACTACTTATTCCAACCCTATTTTTATGTTATTCTAAAGAAGTCTGTAATTTTTTTCTGAAATTTACTACGTGCAATTCTTTTTCTGATGTCCATTCAAATTCTCTGGAGTAAAATAATATTCAAGAATGAAGTGTCATCTCCTTGCTCCTAAGACTGCATAAGGGTTTCTGCTGATTCAAGACCAGTTTATAGAAGTATACAGGATTAAGGTACAATCTATTCTTTCTCGCTACTGCCCACGGCCACCAGTTCGTTGTTTTCAAATCTTTCAGTTACTCGTAACTTTTGATTCA
Organism: Anabrus simplex; assembly: GCF_040414725.1. Lineage (NCBI taxonomy): Eukaryota > Metazoa > Arthropoda > Insecta > Orthoptera > Tettigoniidae > Anabrus > Anabrus simplex. Next base: position 492,374,575 of record NC_090265.1, read on the forward strand.
ATGTCCAATACTTCACATTTTCTCTTATTAACTTGTTGCAAAGCCACTGTTTTGAAGAAGACATTTATACTCAAAGTGAGAACTGAGCTAAATTTATTATAGTGGACAAGATACAACTTTGAGATTCACTTTTTAAAACTTTTGTGAATGATTGGCGACGCCTATAACTGTGAGGTTCTTCAGACTGACTAAACAAATTCAAGATACAGCAAATAAAATAAGAAAAACCTGAATAAATAACAGATTATAACTAAAAAGGATATCATTTAATTAAAGACAGAATGACATGGTTTGTTCTTGAAAAATTGTCATCAGATTCCATCAACACACTTTTTTAATTATTATGAACTGATGAATATTATTAAGTATAAAACACATTTTATGTTAAAATTCTGTGTACACCTAATAATCGTTGGAATGTTTTAACTTACATTAATGATGTACTACTCCTGTGTTTCCTCTCTCCTCACTAGTCCAGCTAGGAGTACAATGCAGGAGAGAGGAGCAGGACTAGTCCAGCTACGAGTACACTGCAGGAGAGAAGAGCAAGCAGTATTGCCAACTCAGCGGATTTCCCGCCAAATTTGGCGGATCTTTAAATAGAACAGCGGATAAATTTTCCATTTAGCGGACAGTAGATTTTTTGACGGATTTTCAAACTTCTTTTAGCGATTTTCAGCGGTAACAATATCACCTTTCATCACCAGGAGAAACAAATAATATAGAAACTACAGCATAATAGTCTACTTATTCCCGTTGTATTGAACTTTTGCTGCATACTATGCATACTACAACTCGTTTTCTGGACCAGCTCTGGCCCACAGCCTCAGTCAGAATTTGTTACAACCGTTACTGTACTCCTGATGACCCGGGTAGTGTCATGTTTCTTTTGACATCAGGTGGTGCGTCAATATGTTGAAAGAATAGGTTAAAAAGTAGTCAGATATTTCGTAAAGAGTGGTTAAATAATTAACTTTAAAGGACTGGTTGGTTGAACTTCCCACTGATCCCAAATACCGAAGGTGCATCTATTGGCAGTGCAATATAAATGCGAAGTTTTTGACATTATTTCTTTCTGCACTTATCAAAAACAATGAAAATAGTAATGTAAGTGAAAATAACATTTGAATTAGATTTGAAAATTTTCGTATGTGCTTTGCTGCTGTGAACTGCCAGCATATACTTTGATAAGGAATGGTACCAGGTGGCTTCATATGATACCACAGGACCTCAGCCCAGCACATCTGCTTCATAGCATATAGTGCGAGGAGGAGAAGATGATGAACTCCTGTTTTGAAACTGGTGAGTGTTGAGTTAATCTCTTTAATTAAAACAGCCGGTATGTGTTATTTTGCTTCAGTTGGAAATTTAGTGGAATTTAGCGGATTTTCAACTAAAATTTAGCAGAGAAAAATGTTATGGGTTGGCAACACTGAGAGCAAGACTAGTGAGGAAAGAGAATGCACAGGAGGGGTACATCATTAATATACTGGAAGTTGAAACATTCCAACAATTATTTGGAAAGTGTACACAGCATTTTAAAATAACTGTTTTTATACACATAATAATAATAATAATAATAATAATAATAATAATAATAATAAACAACAAATCATCATTAATCGTGATGGAAGTGTGATAAACTGATATAACTTGAAAACAATATTCTCTCACCCATGGGTAAATAATGCAAGCATTGAGCTTGAATTATTATTATTATTATTATTATTATTATTATTATATGATTATGATTATTATTATTATTATTATTATGACTTGTAATCTATGGCTATGACCTGTTTACATCCATTTGGTATTAGTATTATTATTTACGTAGTTGGATGATCGTATTGTTTGTAAGGTTATGTCATGAAACATGTACTGCATATAGACATTTATATGAGTTCTGTTAATGTACGAACCTGTATATAATTTATTATTACCTGTATATATGATGTGTAATCCACTACAACATTGTGAAACACACTAACATCCAGAATGGCACTAGGTAGATGAGAACTATGGAGAATATTCTGTACGTTATATCTATGTATTAAGCACTCTAGAATTTATGAGGAGGTATTTTGTATACAATATTAAATACAAGGAAGGATCCACCCTTTCAATACTCTGTTGAACCAAATAGAAGATACAACCTGTTCATTTGGGACCAGTTTCAACACATTTGAAGTGTCATCATCAGCCAGTTAGCAAGGCATGTACCCCAGCATTAATATCAAAATATTATTTCCTATTATTGAGAAGAATTTAAATACACATAGTTGCTTAAGCAAACTTGAAATTAATGATTTCATGACCATCTTAAAATTAGTAGTAATTAACAACTTCATCTTCGACAATATAATTTATCAACAAGATGGACTGGCAATGGAAACAAGCCGCAGGGATCCTAGCAGAAATACACCTAGATTTTTTAGAACATAATTTCATTGATAACGGTGACTTTATACACACATTATTTTGAGCCAGATATGTAGATGACACATTTGTGATCCTAGATGATAGAGTTTTTAATGCAGCATCTACTCTAAATAAACTCAGTAAAATTGATCTGCATATTAAATTCACTCTTGAAACAGAATCAAACAAATCAATTAATTTTTGAAATATAACAATAAGCATATTACCGGTACCTTCCTCATTATCATATATGATTTATAGAAAACCCACACATACAGCTAATACCATAAAACAAGACTCTTTTCATCCACAGAAACATAGAAGTGCCTTGTACAATAATATGGTTAACCGTGCTTTCAAAATTCCGGTATCAAAGGATAACTTAAATAAAGAATTAAATATCATCCGCTCCATCGCCACATTTAATGGTTATAATAGATATTTTATTGAACGAATTATTAACAAATTTAAACACCATCCTAATACAACACTCTTACAAGATAATCCTAAACCAGCCGCTACTCCACATTCACATTTAATATAAATGCCTACAGTATTGCTAATGTCTTCAAAAAATACAACACCATGATTTATTTTTGAACTAATAATAGAAACCTTGAATTATTACATAACTCCAACTCCTTAAATGAAACCAGTGTCTTTTCTAAGTCAGGCATATACCGTTTTAAATGCAACAACTGTAACTCTTCTTACATAGGTCAAACTGTTACAAGTAACTAATCTCATTTTGGTTCCGCACTGAAGATGACGTATATCACAAATATTATAATAATATTTATAAATCCACCTGTTCAATACAATAGAACACAATCCACTTTTTCATGTGGTTAAAATGTATACATAATACTTAGGTACATGTTTCACCCTTTTCTATGGGCATCATCAGCCTATATCAATATTTAAATTATTGGATATGGGATCTTTCTAATCTTATAAACTATAAAATAAAATGTTGAACTATGATCTCAAAAAATGTTATACTATAACATCTAAAATGATGACAATGCACAGAAAGTATGTTAAAAATACTGTATATTAACAGTTTTGAAGATTATAACGTGGTTAATCTTGAATATTTGAGCGTTTAAAATTTAGACTAACTTGTGCTCAGTGTGGATTTAGTTATGTTGGTTAAACTCGACGGAGCTTCTATACGAGATACATGGAGCATTATAATGCCTTCAAACATAACAAATATTCAGTGATGAGCTCGCACATGAGAGAAACAGGACACCAGTTTACATATATTGAAAAGGATCTCACTATTCTAAAATTTATAGGCAAAGGAAAACTTTTGAATGAATTAGAAAGTCTTTACATATTTTTAGACCAGACCTATAACAAAGACCACAATCTGAATGATGCCACTGAGGCATAAAATCCTTTATATGAGCCAACTCCAAAGTTATTAGGATTGTGAATTCGAAACATAACACAATCCCACAGATTTTTAGAACTTTTTGCTCTAAAGCTCCCACCATCTCGCCAAATGTTAACCCCACCCACCCTGCCCCTAACAACAACACCTGCGCGCAAGGATCCCCCCCCCCCTTCTGTGTCCTTCACCGCCTCAGCCTCAGCCACATCGTTAAAATACTAGAAGTAGAAAGGTCATTCAAGCTAGCATTGCTGGAACAGTCCAACGTACTTAAATGCCTTGGGCATTTTTGACGTATGGGAAGCCTCATGCACAATACGAATTAACTAGCTCTCTTTATCATTTTGTTTCACGTAAAACTCGATAATTTCTTCGAATAAATATTTCAACAGGGATAATAACACCCACTTGACTGTCTTTTGGATCCAATCGATTACCGTACTAACATAACTAAACATTGACATTAGCTAGCTTTGACACCTCAACATTTTATCATTCGCAACGTCTCCTACAAGAAGTCCTATCTTCTTCTCTACGACTTTCTGATAAATCAACCTTATATTTTAACATACGGTACTTGATATCTTCACACTTCTACGTATTTTAAATATTGACATTGTGTGCTTTCATACTCAAGGCCACCATAGTCCTAATGGTCAGTGGCGAAGCTAGGGGGGAATCTAAGAGTCTCAGATTCCCCAGACGAAATACGAATAATAAATTATTGATATAAGGCACGGAAATTATGTCTAATAAACTTAATAGACTTCACGGCTCTCCGATCTGCCGTGCTACTCGCAGAGCACTGAGCCTAGCCGTTGAGTCTGGCTTCAGCCAGACTCTTACCTTTGTGCTAGCGGGCGGGGCTTGTACTGGTTGCTATGACAACGTATGACGTCATGCAGCGGTAAGTGCTCGCTTTGAAACCAAGCTGGGAGTCTAGTCTCCAAGTCTCGAGTTACGCGTTAATGTTTACGTTCTGATCTGCTGATCTGTGAAGTTTACAACTTATTATTAGTGGTCTGTGTTTTGTGAAGAGTTGCCAGTATTTTTTAAATCCGTGTATAATGAATGAAAGTAATGATCTTATTACATACTTGCTTCGAACTCCATTTTCTTCTTTGTCTTTCGAAGAAAAATGTGCCCTGAAAGACAAGCGGCCACAGCCATTATTGAAAATTGTGCAAAAGGATGGAAACCAAATAAGAAGTTTCCAGTCCCAATGGTATAAGGATTATACATGGCTTACAGCAAGTGTGACAGATTGTAAGTTTTATTGTTACATTTGCATATTATTTGGAGGTGATAGTAAATGGAATGAGGGTGGCATCAGTACCCTAAAAAATTTTCATAGAAGAGCACGTAAACACCAGATTTCAAAAATACATATTCAGAACAGTGAGCATTTTCTTCTTCCCGGCAGGAGTAGAATAGATCATGCGATATCAGAAGCGGCTAGTCTTGCAGCTCTAAAGCATAATGAGTTAGTAAATCATAATAGACGGGTTCTTGGCAGGTTAGTTCAAGTGGTGTGTTTTCTCGGAGAACAAGAACTTCCATTCCGTGGGCATGACGAGAGTAGTGACTCCGTAAATAAAGGTAACTACCTCGAGACCTTGGAACTGCTAGCACAAGAAGAACAATTCATGAGAGAGCATCTGGGAGCAACTTCAGGATTTAAAGGAACTTCGAGTGACATTCAGAATGAACTTATTGACTGTGTAACTCAAGTGATGAATGAAGAGATTCAGAAAGAACTTCCTATTTGTGAATTTGTATCAGTTCAGGCAGATGAAACATTAGATGTATCTTGTCAGAATCAGATGAACATTATATTTCGGTATTGTGTTGGTTATAACGTTCACGAGAGGTTTGTGGGGTTCTACGACGTCTCAAAAGATAAAAGTGCCACTGGACTGTCAGCCGTAATATTGGATGTCTTACGAAACTGGGGTGTAGAAAAGAAGTTAATATGTCAGACTTACGACGGGGCTTCCGTAATGGCAGGTTCTACAGGGGGTGTTCAAACTATCGTAAAGTAAGTTTGCCCACATGCAATGTTTATACATTACTATGCACATAAGCTTAATTTGGTACTCTTGTATGGAGCAAAAGCTATAAAGAAAGTGCGCCTCTTTACTTATGATATAACTGCCTTCCATACATATTTCAGCAAGTCATCAAAGATAACTCAAGTCCTAAGAGATAAAGGCTTTAAACTTCCCCCGGCATGTACGACAAGTTGGAACTTCCACTCCAGAGCAACACTAACAATAGCATCCCATTTCAAGGACTTGAAAGAAGCTCTTACACACATTGTTGATAAAGATGAAGAATGGGATGGCGAATCGGTTAATGGTGCTATGGGATTGGTTACGAGATTAGATGACCCTAATTTTCTCTTCCTGTTGTGCGTCTTCAACAAGATATTTTGCTACACGGATCATTTATTCAAGGTGCTGCAAGTAAAATGCACATCTAATGTAAATATCTGCAACCATGAGATAAAGCAAACCATAAATAACTTAAAAAAATCTGAGAAATGAAGAAACAGTGAATGAATGCATAGACACCAGCAAAGCTCTCAATACCGCAATGGCAACAGAATCATTTGTAGTGCATTAGCATATGAAATAATTGATACCACCGTGGTACAGATGGAAATACGGTTCTGTGACTTTGAAAACTTCCATTTTGCAGAATTATTGGATGAGAATCAATTCAAGGCTTACAACACAAGTTTTCCCTCAATGAAAATGAAACAACTCCTGAAGATGTACCCTTTTTTCGAAAGTGAACAACTGACAAATGAACTTGTGAATGTGTACTCTGATGAAGTTAAACATCTACCAAAATACTGCTGAAATATATGTTGGATAATGGTCTGGACAAGGTTTACGAACAAACAACACGTTTGGTTCATTTAGTTCTCACATTTCCAGTGACAACAGGTTCGAGTAAAAGAAGTATGAGTGCGCTAAAACGCATAAAAACCTTCCTGAGGAATTCAATGACAAACAGTAGACTATGTAATTTAAGTACACTTGCGATAGAGAAATCTCTATTCCACGAACTGTCAAATAATCAGAGCTTCAGGGACCGTGTCATTGATGCATTTGCAGAGAGAAAGGAGCACCGCATACACTTGCTGTATAAAATAATTTAAGGTAAGCTTGAACAATATTCTTAGACTCCCCAAGTAATATAGCTAGCTTCGCCACTGCTAATGGTGTATAAGAAGAGGATCCATTTTGGTTTTAAACGCTCAAATATTCGGGATTAACCACGTTATAATCTACAAAACTGTTAATTTACAATATTTTTAACATACTTTCTGTGCATTGTCATCATTTTAGATGTTATAGTATAACATTTTTGAGATCAAAGTTCAATATTTTATTCTATAGTTTATAAGATTAGAAAGATCCCATATCCAATAATTTTAAGGTTGATATAGGCTGATGATGCCCATAAAAAAGGGTGAAACATGTACCTATGACTTTTAAGTATTATGTATAAATTTTAACCACATAAAATAGTGGATTGTATTGTATTGTATTGAAAAGGTGGCTCTATAAATATTATAATAATATTTGTGATATAGGTCAAACTGGTCGTAACTTCAAAATTAGATACTTTGGACATGCTAATGCAATAAAATACAACAGATTTTCAGCAGTGAGGCAACATATACATGACACAAAACATATTTTCACTATGATAGACCAGGATGTTGAAATTCTCAGCACTCTAAATATAGGCTCTCTCTTAGACATCACTGAAAACTGTTTTATACACCTTGACCAGTCTCAATCCAAACCTTGACCTGAATGATATTTCTGAGAAGCCTAACACCCTTTTCGAATTTCTCATCTCCATTTTAACTAATCTTAAGTCAACAAGTAAGCGATCAAACTTTCAGGATTTACACAATACCCTCTCATGCTACTTGCCCCTTCCACAATGACCCCATGATCCTCCTTAGATATTACCTCTCCATTTTCCTATCCCTCCCACCCTTTAATAATCACTCATTATTCCCTACCCTTTTCTGTATTTGTCGTCTCCCATACATTTATCAATTACCATGGCAAGCTGTTCGAGTTGAGCCTCACATTGTAATTCTTTAACATTTTCTTCCTAATTTAAAAATATTTTTTAAATTTCATTTTATTATTATATTGTTTTTTATTGATTCAAATTTCTTTTTAAGATTTATATATCCACTTTTGAATTGTTGAAATAAAGTCCTACACTGTATTCCTTAGACTTCAATTGAATCACTTTCCACGCTTCAGCCGAAAATACAAATGCCTACAAGACCTTGCCTAGCAACAACTATACATAACTGCATATCACAAGTTCAATTTCATAATGAGTTATCCTTCAAGTTTTCATCTTAGAACAAGTCCTTTAACTCGTTATTGACCTTCAATACAACGTCTTCATATGTGAATGCAGCACAACAAGATTATAAAAGAACTGCTTATGAACTTCAAACTGGAATTGTTTTTGCATGAAATAGTGTTGTTCTTTTTGCTCTTTTGACTGTGATCATTGTGTTATGAACATCAACTGGAACTGCTTCGACACAAAATAGTGTTAATTATTCTACGCACTCTTTTTGACTGTGATCATTGTGTTGTGTGTTTTTAGAACTTTATGATTTAATTTTTGCTCTTCCTTGCTAATTGGTTCATGATGCCTAGACCCCGGATTTCCATGCACTATAAAATCTAAAAACATGCATGCATTCGTGCACTACCATACAGCAAAACATGCACAATGAAAGTGGAAAATATGCACTATTAAAATTCATTTCACCATGGTTACATTTTCAGTTCCTCTTTAAACATTCAAAAAAGTTCGCAGTTGATGAATGGTTTGCATTTTATAGAGCTTTGCAACACACAAGATGAGCTTGACCAGGCCCATTCTCACTTAACTTTGCAACTATCAAATTGGCAACATATCGACCTGTTGAGCCTGCAGTTTCGTCCACGGAAGCCTATATGTTTGAGTCTCCTAAGTCGTTTCGAATTTTACCTAAACCTACTTGGCGAAGTCATAAAATAATATTCATGTAAACAAAGTAAGTTTGAAGTTACCTCTTTTCAAAAACGATTTCCACATTTCCAAATAATATTCATTGAAGATCATTTAAAGAGTAGCATAAATAAATTAATAAAAATCTTTTCTGTACCTGTGCATATGATATTGGAAGATTTTTCTTTCTTAAGGTTATTGGATCTGGGATATCGTGTTTCGTACACTTCTCTAAAAATTATTGCAATACGAGATTTGCTAGTTTTTCAAGCGGTATTTTTGCCCTCACTAGAGCATCACATAAATCCATAAAAATGGCTTTGGGCCTGGCTTAGCTGGTGTTGTGGTAATGAATGTTTGGACACATTCCGTTTTGGTTTCCTTTAATTGTTTCATTTTTGCAGTGTGTGAAACGGAACTTATATGTTGATCAACCTGAAACGTTTCTGAACATTTAATCTGCGAACGAAACGTGTCTTTCTTTTTACGTGTGGATTTTCTAGAAACAGTAATATTTAAATAAAGTGGGTCACTGCCTACCATAAGGTGTTAATATAAATATTTAAAAGAAAATAAATTATTAAAGAATGTAAAAGATAGCACGTGTACTTACATCTTTACTGCAACAATCCAATAAACTACATTGCCATTCGTTCTTAGGAATTCCTTTCCTTCAATCCATTTAGACATGAGATCTCTTCTTACACTTCTAACAGGCGGCATGACAACAACATTTCACAATACAGTCCAACACAAAACTGCAATCTGCAGTGTGCATGCATGCAGCTTCCCAATTGCCTTCTTCAATCATTTTGGCCTGAGACGTGTGACGAGTGAGAGTTCCGGGTAGGAAATTCCAGGTTAACAACGGAAGAGGGTTCAGTGCATAATCAAGGTTTGTAAGCTACTATCTCGTAACGCAGCGTTACAGACGGGTGATACAAATTTTGTATTGTTCGTCTAACATAGACGAAAATAATGAGCCATCATTTAGTAATTCCCAATTTACGGTTCAATTTATAGTAATTTATGCTGGGATACCTTATTTCTAAGAATTACAGCTTACGTCAACGTTTACTCAAGCAACAGATAAGAAAGTGCTTGGCTAATCGGATTATAGGATCTGTACGGTATGTACTAACTTTGGTTGTCAGATTGGATGACAAGACTACATTCTATTTATCTCCGTATCTTAACAATAGACATATAACGTGGAAAAATGGTCCCAAATTCTGCAAACCAACATTTATAAAAGACATTATCATGCAACTTAAAATTATATATGAGCCAACATTAGAAGAAAAGCCATATTATGCAATATAAACGCCCAAATTTTTGCTATTAAATCCAAAAATCTTCAAAACATGCATTATGCATGCATTTTCTCCCAAAAGGGCCAAAACATGCACGGAAAAAGAATGGTTATTTGAAATGGTTAAGTCATACAACGGATATTTGCAAAGTTTGAGAAGTGTAAGTAGCTTATTTAAAAACATGCATTTGCATGGAAATCCAGGCTCTAATGATGACACTTCAAATGTGCTGAAACTGGTCCCAAATGAACAGGTTGTAACTTCTATTTGGTTCAACTTAATAACAGAGTATTGAAAAGATGGATCCTTCCTTCTATTTAATATTGTATATTTCTCTATTCAATACAGAACAATCATGAAATTTTTAACTTTAAAAGGTATTTTGTAACATATCTTTCTAGAAGCCTGGTCAGGCACCTAAATAAGGAGGTGGTCTTGATGGCAGAGACGAGTTATTGTTTACTTGGAGTTATGGTTCAACAGGTGTATACTTGTGACCTCGTGTTGTGTTTAGGCAGACATGTTTGTAAACAGTCAACAGTCAATTGTTTTAAGGTTGCAATCTCCGTATGGCATGAGCTTAGTGATAGGCAGTTGTTAAAATGGTGGTTTGTTGATGTTTTAGGAGTGAGATGTTTTGTTTGCAATGGCAGTGATCAAGGTTGTGTGTATTTAATTTGTAAATAATTGTGAATAAATAAGTGTACCAACTGACAGCATTTTGTGTGCGTCTTTTTGGATGCATCAATCATTCTGCTCATTGCTAAGTGTTGCGAGTTTATTTATTTTATACAGTAGACTCGGCCATTTGGCTGGTGACTATCTGGCCTACTTAGTACTGTAATACAGTGCAATACTTTTCCAAAGTTTTAAAAAGCAGGCTCCTGCTAGAACCCTATGTGGTCTTTCAAAATATTTTTTGCATATCTTGTGCTTCTGGCACATGTGGAGTCACAATTATAAGGTACAGTTCAGTATTGTTAATATGTATGTATGGAATAAATTATCAGGAAAAACTCTTGAACAAACTCAATCAAGAAACCTTTTCTTGACTCTTTACTATTTGTTCTGTATTACTAATGCCATAGGACTTTGATAGGGTGGTCTCAACAGATGGCAGTGAGATCACTCTTGTGATTTCTGTTGTCTCTTTCAGTCTGCATGTATGTTCTATTCTATTTGGTGATATTCTGTTTACCAGCTTGCCAACTTTTTACAATCTCAATTGAGGATAGTGTTTCCTATAATAAGCGTTACGATACTATCTCTAACAAGAAAGCTCAAATGACTTCCAAATTTTTATAGTATGTAAGACATGGTTCTAGGTGGAAAGTTAACATGTGCAGTTATATTTTCACAATTAAGTATTTATTTTCCACCTAGTCGATACAATGATTGCTTAAGGCAATTTTTAATGGTCAAAAGTGGTACATGTTTCGTATATTATCAACATCTTCAGCCACATAACACTGTTTAGATGAAAAATGTATAAAATTGACAAAGTAATGCTTTAGAGGAAGTGTCCTTAAAATTAACATAAGATTGACAAGATTAAAACAAACAAATAACTCAAGAGAAAATATATAAATTATTTCTACAATAGAAAGCAGTCGTCAAGGAAACACTTGTACAATATTCCTTGACGACTGCTTTCTATTGTAGAAATAATTTATATATTTTCTCTTGAGTTATTTGTTTGTTTTAATCTTGTCAATCTTATGTTAATTTTAAGGACACTTCCTCTAAAGCATTACTTTGTCAATTTTATACATTTTTCATCTAAACAGTGTTATGTGGCTGAAGATGTTGATAATATACGAAACATGTACCACTTTTGACCATTAAAAATTGCCTTAAGCAATCATTGTATCGACTAGGTGGAAAATAAATACTTAATTGTGAATCTATTGAAGTGTGATACGGACCATGAAGCTGATTTTATGTAATGTGCAGTTATAGTCGAAAGTTTGTAATTTATGCTTAGTGGTCTCTTAACCCCATGTGAGAGTCAGGTTTTCCCCCCCTTGTCATCTATGCGAGGTCTTGACGGGCACAATGATCATATATAATGTTTCCTTTTGCATTATATTATGTGACGTGTTTTAGTCATTTCAATTTCATTCTTCCTTTTCTTATACTGCCAGCCAATCTCTTTTCAGTGTGCCTTGTATCTAGAATAAAACAACGCAATATATTTAGTTAATATTTGGTTTTGTGCCTGTTTCTTTTAATTTGCCATGCCTTTCTGGAAAGACCGTTACCTTGTATGTACCGATGGTTCAGTCGTGCATGCTCTGCTGCATATCCATCACCACATTCTGCCGAGCTAAGGTATTGTGAACCCTGACTGTGTTCATTTTCCTGCCGCAGAAATGTGTGCATTTGTACGGAAGTTAAGTAATGAGATTCTACCGTCGTATTGGATGATATGAAGAGCTACTTAATTTGGTGCTCTAATTATACATGGACTTCTTACATACCAAATCCAATAGCTGTCTGGTCTCCTTGCTTTTCTTCCATCCCCTCTGGTGTTTCTCAACTTGTGTGATTGAGTGCTGAATGACTATGTAAATATATCACCTTGTTTGGTATTTAATTTTGCAGTTTTAGATACTTTAGTTTCGTGTGCTAGTACATAATTTCCCTTTTCATTTGTGGAAGGAAATTTTGTTATGACGTCAAACAAGTAGACGTAAACCTTTTTTTTGTTTTCTTTATTCACTGCCCATTTTTTATTTTAGTTCATGTGGCGCTACGCCAGACCCAACCCAAAAAGGATTTACACCGGGAACATTGGCATGAAAACAGAGAATAATAACAGGATTTTTTTGAAGTGGACAACGAACAAAGAAAGGCAAGGAGAAGGATCTTAATTGATATCAATATTGTTCAACGACGTAATCACAAGAGCAATTTTGAGAGGGAAAATTTCAGGTAGTAGCCATCAGACTTGTATCCTTCCTATCCTGTATTCTTTATCCTGTGAATGTATATGTAACTGATGGGTATTCTCAGGCCACACACCACAACTTTTAATTATATATATCAATAATTGAATTACTGAGCTTCCTTTTTCCCAATTTTAAGTGTATGTTTATTGTTCCATGCCTTTATGTGGCTTCATCTTATCGTTTGGTATTTAGTAGAAAAGCTATTAATGCTTAGCATAGGTTCTAAGAGTCTGGATCTGGGCAGTTTTTGGTCCGTTCTGAACAACAATCACGGCCGTTTTATCCTATAATTTAGGTAGCTGGGTCCAAAACATGACATAATAGAAGCCCTGTTTCAGTGCTTACAAACAACAATGAACACAGAGTACAACTGTTGGCAACTCTATGTTTTTTGTTTCGTCAGTTGTTTATCGGAAGTCCAAAGTGTGTACGTTGGTAAATTATTGTTTTGTGCATGCCACTGTGCTTTAATAAAAGATTGTGAAATGGGTAATAAACAAAAATTTTATAGTGAGTATGGATGAGAAACTACATCCTATAACGCGACTACATTCTGGGGTGACATCCAAAACTATTGCTTTGGAGTTAGGGGTAGGAAAAACTACAGTTGGAGACTGGAAGAAAAATCAAGCAGAAATTGAAGAGTGGTGGACTGCCCAAGGTAGTGGAAGTGAAATGAAAGTAAGAAAAACAATGTTGAAAGGTAAGTATAAAGAAGTTGAGGAAGCATTATTTTTGTGGCATGAACACTTAAGAGGAAAAGGCTTGCCCATTACTCGGCCAATATTGCAGAAAAAAGCATTGCAATTTCAGCGACAAATAGAAGGAGAAGATTCAGAATTTACTGCCAGTGATGGATGGTTGGATCAGTGGGAAATAACAAATCGGTATTCGCCAGATTACTGAGACTTTATCTGCGACAATGAGGCTGAGCCATTGTTTAAAGACTATCCTTCAAAGTTAATTGACGAGGAGGGAATTTCTGGTTAACTGTTGAGAGTAGTTTAAATTACAAGATGCTCCCTACAAAAGTGCTTGCATAAAAAAAAAAAAAAAGGGGGGGGGGGAGGGGGCAATCTGTGACACCCCGATATAAGAAAAGCAAGGAACGAGTCACCATCTTGGCTTGCAGTAATACAGCTGGCAAACCCAAACTTAGGCTTACAAATGTAAGGCATTTAGCAACCTGAAAAATAAGTAATTATTGCACCTACATTACACACATCAAAAGAAAGCATGGATAAATCCAGAAATCTTTAAAACCTGGTTCCAAAATGAATTTGTACCAGCTGTAGAGAAATTTCTCAAAGACAACAATTTTCCAAGAATAGCTGTGCTGCTTCTGGATAATGCGCCTTCGCATCCTGCCAGTGATGAATTCAAAGATGGAAATATCAAAGCATTATTTTTACCACCAAATGCAACTGCTCTTTGTCAGCCAATGGATCAGGGCACGCTTGAAATGCTACAGAAAAAGTATCACCGGTGTCTTCTCAGTTCGTTGACATCAGCAGTTGATAATAATGAAGAATAATGAAGACTGTGTAACCATTCTGAGTGAATTGACTTGTTAGATGTCACAAGGTCGTTGGGTGAAGCGTTGGAAGAGATTCCGAACATATCACTTGCAAGGTCTTCAAAAATTCTTTTGGACCATGAAGGTATAGATTTTAACTTTGAATCCTTGTGTGAAACCGAAGTCAAAGATTGAAACGATGATGATTTTTCGTTGCACAAAAATATACCGGGCTTTGAGGATGTCACAGAATGGATGGCAAATGACAAAACTGATGAATTAACTGACAACAATATTGTGGAAATGGTGATGCAAGGGGACGTAACAGAAAAGGAGGAGACAAGCTTAGATGATAGGAAAAATCTCATCCCACATTCGAAAGGGTTCAAGACGATTGAGGCAGCGCATCAGTGCATTAATGAGCAGGAAGAAGCAACGCCAGTTGATACCTGCTTGCATAAGTGGAGGGATATTGCAACATGGAAGAGGACTAAAGTGGGGAAGCAGCCATCTATCAGAGTCTTCTAAAACCTCAAACCTATAAGTTTCGACTTTTTATGTTAGGCCTGGCTTTTTAAATGTATGTAACGAATATGTTTGAATCATTTTTGTTACAATTAAGCCTATGTTTTCCATTCATGTTTTATTTATTTTAAAAGTGTTAATCATATGTACTTTACAGTGCAGATTGTTTTATGTTTTTGGTAATAATTTTTGAAACATGCTGTACAGTATGTGCATACATAACAAACCCTTATAACTAGTATGTACTATGTAAGAAGGCAGAAAATATTCATCAAATTGGGTTTTGATATAAAAAAAGGGTGTAGTTATAGAACTTTGGCCTATCTGTTTTTTTTGTTATCCGGCTTAACCTTCTGTCATATTAGGCCAGATAGCCGAGAGTAATTTCAGCGTTGCATCCAGAATGCAGCTTTTCTTAATATAATCTTTGCTTGATCTAACCATCTACTTGCTGTTCTTCCTCGTAGTCTACTGCCTTCAACTTTGCCTTGCAAAATACTCTTTTCCAAATTCTGTCCTTCTGTTTTGAAAATGTGTCCAAGAAACTGGAGGTAACATTAACTTACATTGAAAGATAGACCTATCCTTCTGTTCAGTTCATCTTTAATGAAAGCATAATTAAAAGCATTTGATAAAAACTGATGGTGTTCTTTCAAGAATGAAAGATGTAATTTTGTTTTTACCCGTCAATTGGTCATGATTACAAGTAATGAAAATCATTTTATTTTCCGCATTGAAAGAATCCCAATAATAATATAAGAAAATTTATTGGACTCCAACCTAGTCAATACATTACAGGATGTCAACGTTTTTAGTTAAACATCGCTAAAATGGAGACATGTTTCGCCCCCTATGTGGGGCATCATCAGTCATATCAAAGCACCTCAAAATCAACATCAAATAGACTTTAACCCTCAACTGGTATCATACGTCTGTAAGACGGCCGAAAATTTTCCCAAGGCCATCCCCTCTCCTATCCTCAGCCTACTGCTTTCTTCCCTTGTGTACCTCTCAGTTGGAGTGTTGTTTCCCTGCAGGGAAGGTGATGTACCGCTCACATTGTTTGACCTTAAGTAAGTGCGTTTTAAACTTATCGCGCCGTCTGACAGACGTATGATACCAGTTCCGTGACTACTGTTCGCGAATGACGTTATTCAGTATTGAGATAATGGCTAGGCTTGATTTTATGAAGACACTTTCCAAGTCACTGGTCTATCCTCAAATGCATGGGAAGCTTACTGAGGTGAAGAAAATTCCACGTGAACTGACGTTCTGCATGAGGAGGATTCATCAGATTGATGACGAGGAAGAGGAACCTGAATTCTTCGAGGTTCGTAAAACATGCTACTTTTGCGAACCTCAAATGAAAATAAGAACGAAGTATCAGTGCCAGAAGTGCGGAAAACCTATCTGCTTGGAGTGCGCCAAAAGAAAAAAAAAAGAAGTAACATATCCTGTGATAAGGAAAATTGTGCTTTCTAACAAACATTGATTTTGAACCTTAAAATTTAAATTTATATTTTGAGTTTTCCAGTAATTTTGTGTTTTATTTGTTTGTATGGTCTTTATATAATACTGATATATCAACGAAATAATCGTAATAATAATATTTTCTAGATTTTTGCGAAAAGCAGAAGTGTCCACATTTTTGGAGCATCATTCTAATATTTTATTCTTTTTTTCTGGGTTTGTAATTTTTTCTACTTTTTGCACTGACATGATTGTAAACATATATTTAAAGGAATTAAGTTGAATAAATAACAAAAAATTAAGAACAAATTGTTTAATTTAAAAGTAAATATCTGGAGTCTGACAGACATATGATACCAGTTACGTTACAAACATAGATGATACCAGTTAAGGGTTAATTACCTTCATTGTTATACTGTACAAGTGATGGCCTCGTTTTTAATGTTAAGAACCTCTAACGTATTTTACTATGTGTTACTAGTCAATTTGTTATCTTGTCTAAGATAAGACCTTGCAAGTGTTTTTTTAATGTACTCTCTCTCGCATATTATGTTCATAAGTCCCAACCAGACGTCTGGTGTAATTTTGAGGTGCTTTGATATGACTGATGATGCTCCACATAGGGGGCAAAACATGTCTCCATTTTAACGATGTTTAACTAAAAACGTTAACATCCTGTAATGTATTGAATAGGTTGGAGTCCAATAAATTTTCTTATATTATAATTGGTCATGAGTCGGTCCTTTTGCAACAATGTTTTCTTCACCCAGTGATAACACTGGTTCAAGTCTCCTACAGTGTTGTTTCCCATTGTAGCTTCTGTTCCTTTGTTGAACTATAAATTAGGGTCGATATTATTTATATTTGTTGTCCGACTTATTGGCTAAATGGTCAGCATTGAGGCCTTCTGTTCAGAGGGTCCTGGATTCGATTTCCTGCCGGGCCGGGGATTTTAATTGCGTCTGATTAATTCTTCTGATCTGGGGACTGTGTGTTTGCATTTGTCCCAACACTCTCCTCTTCATATTCAGACAACACACTACAATACCAACCACCACAGAACACGCAATAGTGATTACATCCTTCCATACAGGGTTGGCATCAGGAAGGGCATCCGGCCATAAAACAGGGCTAAATACACATGCGCGATGCAGTTCACACCTGCGACCTTACAGATGTGGGAAAAGCTGTAGAATAATAATAATAATAATAATAATAATAATAAGATTATTTATATTTCTTGCTTTGCTCTTGAGTGTAGTGTTGATAAGCACAGGGTCAGTTGTTTAGATGGTGGCACGCCTTGTAAGGAAGGCAATATTTTTGTAGCGATGGAGTGTTTTTATTCTGCAATTCCGAGTTATACAATGTACATTTTCTTTATAGCTGGCGGACTTCCTCGATTTTAGGAATGCTTAATGAGATCCTTGATAAAGACGAAATTAGTGGACAACAGGCAGGGGAAGAAGATATTTTGCAAGAATATGATCATGACATGGACACCAAGAATTAATTTTCTGATGAGGAAGCTAATTTTGGGAGTGATTTATCAGATAGCGATGGGACTTTCATTTTAGGAAAGGATAATATGACAATATGGACAAATTTACCACAAAATTGTTTTATCATCAACAAGTTCTAGTTTAATACACACATAGGAGGAGGAAGTGACAGCAATTCCAACAAAAATAAAATAGCGTGACACTGTTTTATCCAATCCTCTTTATGACTAACAAGGCTCTTTTAACCACATATATACCATTATCAATACCCACTTCCTCTGTAACACTCACTCATAGCTTGCGTTGAATATTTAAAAAATTATAGCATTTATATTTAATATGGGTGTTTTTAAGAAGAATGTTGCGTATGATGACGAGAGACAACCAAGTGCTTGTAGAAACCGTAGTTTACTGGCGACTAGAAGCGGCAAATCCCATTCATGGGGGATCAGTCGCCTGTTGTCGGCTGTAGTCGCGTGAAGCTGGCCGTTCGAGGTCGCTTGCAGTGGACGTGGTTTTGTTTAACTCTATTCAGTGGGATCAGTCGCGCTAGTACGCACGCAGTCGCCTCATCTCGTAGTCGCTTCCAGTGGACGAGCAGCCTTATTTTATCTATATATATAAAATAACTTGTCCTGACTGACTGACTGACTGACTGACTGATTCATCATCGCCGAGCCAAAACTACTGGACATAAAGAAATGAAATTTTGGATATATATTCATATTAAGATGTAGGTGCTCGCTAAGAGAGGATTCCTGGATATTCCATAGCTAAGGGGCTGGAAAGGGGGGTGAAATTTTAAAATGTGTGTATCTATATCTCAAAACTATACAAGTTTACAGATGTAAAAATTGGTATTTAGAATCTTCTTTAAAAATAAGGAAACGCATATTTTTTTGTTTTCAGAAAATCCCAATAGGAGGGGTGAAAAAGGGGTTGAATGCCTTTAATCAGGATACCGGTACTTATCTCTCAGAAACTGAAGATATTACAGACATGAAAATTGGTACTTTTGATCTCTTTTAAAAATAAAGAAACACGTTTTTTTGTTTTTGGAAAATCCAATTAATGGGAGGGTGAATTTTTAAAATGAGTGGATCTATATCTCAAAACTTTAAATGTTTGCACATGTAAAAATTGATATTTAGAATCTCCTTCAAAAATAAAGGAACACATTTGGTTTGTTTTCAGTAAAACCCAATAGGAGGGGTGTAAAATGATGAATAATGGGTTGAATGCCTTCAATGAGGATACATATATCTCAGAAACTGAAGATATTACAGAACTGAAAATGTGTATATGGGATCTCCTTTAAAAATAAAGAAACACGTATTTTTTTGTTTTTGGAAAATACATGAATGGCGGTTAAACAGGAGTGACTAATTGGGGTGGATTTTTTGAAAGACTATATCTAGAGAATATCTGAGAAACGTAAAATGTTACAGACGTAAAAAGTGGTATTTGGAATCTCCTGTAAATGTAAAGAAACATGGGTGATTTGTTTTTGAAAACTCCACTTACGGGGAACTAAAAAGGGGGTGAAATTTTACAATGAGAATTTCTACAGTATATCTCAAAAAACTTAACAGAAGTGAAAAATGGTATTTTTTTTATCTCTATTAAGAATAAAGAAACGTGTATTTTTAGTTTTTGGAAATACCACTTGGGTGGAAAGGGGAGGGTAAAAATGACTGAAAATGGTGTTGAATTATTTTAATTAGGCTACTGATATCTCAAAAATGAAGATGTTACAGACGTGAAATTTAATATTTGGCATCTGCTTTAAAAGAAAAGAAACGCGTATTCTCGGAAAATCCAATGAAAAGGTTGGGGGAGGTGAAAGAATTGAAAAATTAATTGACTTAGTTGTATGAGAATACTTACATCTAATAAAAACTAAAGTTGTCACAGACATGAAAATTGGTATTTGGATCTCCTTTAAAAACAAAGAAAAACGCGCTTGGGGGGAGGGGGAATCATCTTGGGGGGGCGGGAGTGAAAAGGGGTTGAATTCCTTTCATGAGGACACATAAATCAAAAACTGAAGAAGTTAGAGTCGTGATAATTGGTATTTAGAAGATCCTTTACTATTAAAGAAACAAGTACTTTTTGCAGGAAAATTCACTAGGGGAGGGGGGGGGGGGAGGGGGGCATGTGAAAGGAAGTGAAAAAAAGTTAATTATTTTTATGGGGATATTTACATCTCAAAACTGAAGGTAATAGATATGAGCATTGGTGTTTGGAACCTCCTTTAAACATAAAGAAACACGCCTTCTTTTTTGGGAGGGGTAAATGAACTTAACGGCGTTGTGGTGTAAAAGGAGGCAAGACCAACAGATTTTACTGTTCATAATGTACTTATAAGTAGCCTCCGTTGCTCAGGCGGCAGCCTCTCACAGCTGGGTTCCGTGGTTCAAATCCCGGTCACTCCATGTGAAATTCGTGCTGGACAAAACAGAGGCGTGACAGGTTTTTCACCCGATACTCTGGTTTCCCTGTCATCATTCATTCCAGCAACACTGTCCAATATAATTTCATTTCATTTGTCATTCATTAATCATTGCCCCCGAGGAGTGCAACAGGCTTCGACAGCCGGCACAATTCCTATTGTCGCCACTAGATGGGGCCTTTATTCATTCCATTCTTGACCCTGTAGAATGACTGGAAACAGGCTGCAGATTTTTGTTGTACTTATTCTGATCATAAACCAATCATTTTTAATCTTTCCTGCATTCGTTTTCAAGAGCCATCTTTTCCTTCGGAGAACATTTTTAGATTACAGTAGATTCTCTTGGCATATACATAAAAATTTAAACACATTTGAAATAAATGATAGGAATGAGACTGACCGTCCAATTGTTCACCTCTATAATAAGGTCAATAATGCACGGAAGTACGTCATTCGTATCGCCAGAAATCCCGCACACTTGCCTACGCGGGACAATGGTGCTGGTCACACTGTCAAAAATGACAATGGCAGCAGATGTAATTTGCAGCCATGTAGCGATCTTGCATCTTGCTGTGGGGTCCAGAACATCTATAATAATAATAATAATAATAATAATAATAATAATAATAATAATAATAATAATAACCTAAATCCAACTGATATCACCCACCCTAATAATAATAATAATAATAATAATAATAATAACAACAATAATAATATTAATAATGTTCTGGACCGTTTTCAAATGTGCGGACCGCGCTGGAAACGGGTCCTGGACGGGTAATGACTAAGAATGCAGTCCGGCCGCTGGTTCAGTACCGCCAAGGCACCCAAGACGACACCACGCCGGATCTCCTAAAGGATTTGATCCATATTAAAAATGCTTATAGGAAAAGATGGCAAAGATTTAGGGACCCAGCTGACCGGATGGAATAACCAGACCTAGCCCGGGAAGTACGAAATCGATTGCTGGAAAGAAAGGTTGAAAAATGGGAGGAAACTTGCCGTAATCTATTAGAAAATGAGTCAGATAGCGAATTTTGGCAGATTCTCTCAGAAAACAAGTCAGATCGTGAATTACGGCGGATTATATATTAAACAATAAGCATTCAGTTTTAAATTTCAGTATAATACCGTAGCGAAGCACAGGCATCTTTCTATTATATATATGTATATATATATATTAGATACAGCCTAGACGACCATTCTTAAATCATTAACAAAAGACTAAAAAATATATTTGGCAAAATATGGCAAGCTACAGAAGAAGGTTTGGTCAAAGTTTTATCAACATTATGTCTGAAGATTTGGAAAATTGCAACATGGCTCACTGACTGGAAACAGTCCATCTACATTTCTATAATTAAAAAAAAAAAACTTTTGGACTTCACCAACTACTGTGCAATTGAGTTTGTATCACATCTAGTAAGGTGTAGTTAAGGATCATACAACAAGATTAGAATCTAATAATAATGTTATTTGCTTTACGTCCCACTAACTGCCTTTTAAGGTCTTCGGAGACGCCGAGGTGCCGGAATTTAGTCCCGCAGGAGTTCTTTAACGTGCCAGTAAATCTACCGACACGGGGCTGTCGTATTTGAGCACCTTCAAATACCACCGGACTGAGCCAGGATCGAACCTGCCAAGTTGGGGTTAGAAGGCCAGCGCCTTAACCGTCTGAGCCACTCAGCCCGGCAAGATTAGAATCTTACATGGGGTGTGAACTGTTCAAAACTCAAGCTGGTTTTATGAGAGTCAGAGGAACCAGAGATATCGTTAGTGATAAGCTTTAGATGGTGGAGCAAAGGAATATTGATTATATGATCATAAAGTATAGATTTTAGAGTAAATCACAGGAAGATATTGGATGTCCATAGATGGTAGTGATACCTGAACAACTCATTGTACTGATGCATAACCTCTGTCTGCAACAAGAGCCCACAGTACTGAGCATGGTGATATGGACTGGTTTTTAGTTGGTAAGGGGGTAAGGTAGGGATGCATACTCTCTCCTTATCAGTTCAACTTATATGGTGAGTACATAATGAGAGAAGCTGGAACGTGAACCTTTGTGAAGGTATGATTGGTGGTCTGAATATAAACAACCTATGTTATGCACATGACACTACTTTCATAGCTGAAAGTAAGGATGACCTGGAGACTCTTATACCGAGATTGAAGGAGCGAAGTGAGAAGATGGGATTCCATCTAAATATTGGTAAGACGAAGATTCTTACAAGAGGTAAACCTTCAGTTATCGAGACACATGGCAAAGTCATCAAAGTAGTAGATCATTTTTGTTTGCTGGATAATAATGGCTCTAGCCATTCAGAAATCTACTGATGATTAGCAAACGGCAGGGTGGCATTCCAATGCCTACATAAGATCTTCAGGTGATAAGACGTATATGTGCATACTAAGGTCAGAATGGTTAAGGCATTAGCCTTTCCCATGGTAACATATGGACGTGAAAGCTGGACCATAAAAAATTGTGATAGAAAGCTCATTGATGCACTTGACCTACGGTGCTGGAGAAGGATTTTAAGTCTATTTAGGTCTATTTCTTGAGGCATTCATTACAAGGTTACAGCTATCTTATTTTGGGCATACTATGACACAGTCTGGATTACTGCAAAAGGCAATCGTCCTTGGAATGGTGGAAGAGACTTGAAGACGAAGCTGGCCGGTATTGAGATGGATAGATATTTATCAAACTTGCAATGAATATGTCCTTGCAAGATCTGAAAAGCCTTGCAGCAAACAGAAGCACATGGAGACAGTCTATCCAAGCAGGCATCAGGAGTTGATGTTGACTTGAGGCACCAAATCTTTTCCTTTGATAGAGCCACATTATTCTTCGGATATTTCAGGAAGTAGAAAGTTTTTCAGCTTACTCTGAAGGACACTGAGAAGAATCTTACTCGCATGAGGGATGAGAGCTACTGTTCTGTAGTTGGAACATTAAGTTGGTGAACCATTCTTCCTATATTTATAGTTCTTGTAAATGGGAATAAATAATGAGTGACATCATTCATCCGACCATCTCCCAGCCCTTCAGATGGTACTGCATAACTCCAGGTTTTTATTTGATCCAACTTGACCCAGGGCTTACAGTACCTCGGCAGTTACGCCATCCATCCTGAGCGACTTCTTGGTTCTCTGCTGACTGATGGCCTTTTCAATCTCGTACTGCAGGATAGCAGGTTTCATTTCATGAAGTTCATCCATGGGGGTTGGTATGGCCCAGGTTTTCCTTGAAGAAATCCATGCAGTACTCTCACCATACTTTTGTGATTCATTTTGGGTCCCTGATATTCACACCACACTTGTCTGCAATTATTTGGGTTTGGGGTTTGAATTCCCTGGTCAAATACTTGACAGTTCTGATGAGGTCAAGGGTTTCATTTCGTATGGCATGATGCTCAAGCTCAGAGCAAATATTTCTCAGGAAGGAGTTTTTGTCCTGATAGTAAGCTCGCTTGATCTTCTGGTCGATCTTCACAGTCCAAATCAGTCAGTTTGCTTTCAATGCAACATTTTTCTTCTAATAACTGCAGAGTGGCATCTGTCATGCAATGTCATATGCTGTTTATTTTTAGTAACTTGAATTGTTCCACTCACCCTAACTGCTTCTCCAACCCAGGCCTTGATATTCTGCCAATAGACGCTGACATCACAATCACTCCTTCCCAAGTTAGCCTTATCCTCAAGGTATTGGTAAAAAGCTTCTAAGGTATTTCCTTCCTTTTCCTCATCTTCAGAAACCGTAGCTTTAGAGAAAATGTTTCTAATAGCAGTTCGTGACCAGAGTCACAGTCTGCACTAGGCCTAGCCTTAACATTCTTCATGGAAGTTCTCCATCTTCTCCAGATCAGCATATAGTCAATCTGATCATGATATTTCTTATTGGGGCTGATCCATGTCGACAGTCTTCGTGGATGGTGTTGGAACATGGTATTCATTATGGCAAGGTAATTTTCAATTGTGAACTACATGAGGCGTTCTACTCTTTCACTTCTTACTTTTATTCAGAATGATCCGACTGTGCCTTTCAGATGGTCTTCTGGATTTTTTCCTACTTTGGTACTGAAGTCATCAGTAACTAAAACGAGTTCCTTCAATGGAGTTTGTCTTAATAGGTCTTCTACAACACCATACATTGCCTCCAATTCTTCATCATGGGCTTCAGTTGTTCCCGCAGTGGGCAGGGGCAGAGGAATAACCCAAGGTATCCCCTGCCTGTTGTAAGAGGAGACTAAAACAAAGCCCCAGGGGCCCTTAACTTGGGAGCATGGGATGGTGACCACGAGACCCTATGCCGAGTCCTGGCATTGCTTCCATTTTCTTGTGCCAGGCTGCTCCCTTTCATCTATCCTATTCAACTTCCCTTGGTCAACACCTCTTGTTCTTTTCCGACTTCAACGGTATTAAATTTCCGAGGCCTAGAGGGTCTTTCATTTTCACGCCCTTCATGGTCCTTGTCCTTCTTTGGCTGATACCTTCATTTTTTATAGTGTTGGACCTCTTACATTTTTTCCATCTGATTAGTGTTAATAGAGGATGGCTGACTACTGTGGACCAAAATATTATTTGCAGTCGAGTTTGGAGGTTGGTTATTAAATAACCAATAGTCACAATGAAAATCCAATAACACTATTTTTCTTGTTTCATTTCATGTTAGTTCATGTAGGTTTCGAATTTTTAATTAAATAGTAATTTTTTGATTGCAAGTGGAATGCAAAAAGTGCCTGTTTTTAACCATGTTTCAACCATGCGTCAACTTTATGACATCGTTTCTCCAAAAACCATCATCTGATTATCACAAATTTGAATGCAATATATACTGGGATGTTTTAAATATAGTTCATACATTTTGGAATGTAAAATTATCAATTTCCTAAGGTAACTTCTTTTTTTTTACAAGTTGCTTTACGTCGTAACGACACAGATAGGTCTTATGGCGATGATGGGATAGGAAAGGACTAGGAGTGTGAAGGAAGCAGCTGTGGCCTTAATTAACCCTACAATAACCACTTTTTAAATTATTCTTAAACATTTATTTTACACTGGAGAAATGGCTGTTAAACACTAAAAATACTTTAAAAAATCTATGTACAAAAACACAAGAAATATTTTAAATTTTCAGTTTGTAGCATATCTGATACAATGCACATCATTGCTACTTTTCACACATCACCAACCGATTCAGTTTTGAAGGCACTCTGGCATCACAACAGCTGTTCTAACAATGACATTTCTTAAAACAGTTGTTGTTTTTGTTGAGACAGAGGTGAACATCAAATTTGGAACATTTGATGAATGAGAAGCTCTTCCAGTTCAGCATTTTACACTCCTGTCGCATGTCTTCATATGATGGCCAGTGGGCAACATTATCAGTTCTGACATCAGCTGGAGGAACATATGCTGCTGGACCCCTCTTCATCTTCTCTTCAATTGCCACCTCAACCAGGGAACGACGACCCCTCCTGTGTCCACTCGATTGCCCGTAGTTGCAGAGGCAGAACGCAGTTTCAGCTTTGAAGTCAGCCATACGCAGCACTTCAGTTACATTTTTCTCCTTAGACACTCTTTTGTACAGGAACCACGCATTGACTACCGTAAGATCAATTAAGTGGTAGAACAATCTGATGTACCATTTTCTGGTCCTCACGATTTTATACCGTCCAAACAAGATGTCTAACAAGTCCATGCCACCCGTAGGTCGGTTATAAACAGTTATGAGGGCAGAACATTGTACTACTACAGTTTTCTTCGTCTTTCTGTCATACCTTTCAAAAAAAGACAAAGGAAGACTGCTGCAAAATGTTGATAAGATTAACACAGATTTATTGTCCTTCCATATCACTGATGTGAGTTCAACATTCTTGACTTTTGTCACATATTCAGTGCTGAAGCCACGTTCAAGTTTGTTGAGTTCTTCGTCGGAAGGTAGTCTGCAGTTCGGAACTCTATTTCGTCTTGCTGTGCCAAGAGAATTAATTCCCTTCTTTGCCAGATACAACATCAGTTCAATGCTGGTATAGTAGTTGTCAAAATAGACTCTGTGATTCCCATCTGAAGGAACATCTCGCATGAGTCGGACTACGACATTTCCACCAGCTCCAAGGTCTGGTTTGGTTTTCAGGCAAAACTTTTCGTTATTCTCCTGACCGGAAAAGATTTCAAACTTTTAGGAGTAGCCAGACACATCACTCATAATATGTATCTTAGAACCCCACTTGTGAGGTTTCAATAGGAGGTACTGCTTCATGTAACTTCTGGCCTTTGCTGCACACAGCTGTTCATCCACGCACAAATCTCGCTCAAATGGAACAGAACTGATCATTTTGTTCAGATATTCAATAAAAGGGCTGTTCATGTAAACGATCATATTCTGGATCATCATCAGTCTTAGAGCGAGTCATCTGAAGTTCCCTGAGAATCAAGGTTGTGTTCATTTGAGCAGTTTCCATCAGGCATGAAACCTCCATCACACTGATGCACTATGGAACCCGGTTCAACCCCACCTACCCCATCTAGTATATTTTCTTCAAAATCACATGCTAATTCTGTCCCATCCAGCACACACACACACACACTCCTGGAAATAAACCACTAGACGAACATGGTAAACTGTCCTCATTCTGTGTTCCTGCAATTACCAATGCCATGTGTTAAATATCCAACACTTCATCAACACCCAATACGTTTCTCAGTCCTAAATAATCTTCATCTTCAATGTCTGAATTATCTGTATCATCTTCACTTTCTTCCCAGTATGCTAGCAAAGTCACTAACTCATCCTCACTATACGTGCGATCCATGTTATAATCCACTGTCATTCAAGTGCATTGTGGCAGATCTGATACAAACAAATAATATCAGTACTATGAGACACTAATAGGGTGCAACTGTTCCTGTATGCAACAATATACTTAGGAACCATCTGAAATTGAAATACTCAATTTCGTGTTGAGTACAATAAATTATTCACAACACCATAATGTCATAATTCGCAGGTGTACAGCACATTCCATTGTTTCCTTGGCAACTAACCCGCAAAGACACGTATTGTATTCGACCAGCATTCTAGTGACAAAAAGCATGAACTATGTTGAGACGAAGAATGTATCACATAAGATACAATGCGCATTAACAGCAATAAGGGTCTCAGACTTTGAATTCCATGCAGTTAAATGGTATGTATCATATCTTGATACATGACGCATTATAGGGTTAAGGTACAACCTGGTGTAAAAATGGGAAACCATGGAAAAACATCTTCAGGGCTGCCGACAGTGGGGCTCGAACCCACTATCTCCCGAATACTGGATACTGGTCGCACTTTGAGCGACTGCAGATATCGAGCTCGGCCTAAGATAACATTTTCTCGGCTCGGGCCAGTTGAAAAATTGCGTTCCAGGTCTCAACGTATCCAATAGTTATGCTGTATGATTGTGAAATATGTTTATTTCAATTTTTTAAAATATCAGTTTGTATTTGTAGTGGGTAGGACGGCATCATAGCTAGCTTGTGGCGGGAAGACCCTGCGACGTTGCCGTGATAGTGCCAGACGCTGCATCATACCAAGCCACACTGGAAGTTGAGTCTACTGATTACAGTTGCATGTACAGTGGCATTTGCTTCGCGTAAGCTTAAAATGTTCCTCCGGTACTTAATAATTACCTGGAATCAGCATTGAAGCAAATGGCATTATGAGGTAATGAAAAACATTTCCCATCAGCCTTTTCTGATCAGAGCTTTAGACCTCCAATGGCATCTTTAAAATGTTTTTAAAATTTTTTTAAATTTGCTTTTTATATATTTTTAAATTCTTTTGACAGTTTTTATTTACACAATCTAATTATTTACAATATATACATTGGGTTGATTTAGCTTACAGTTTATCTGTTGAAATATCACCATCAAATTATAATTCATACTAATAGCTTTCATAATCAGAACTTTCAGGACTGACTACAACTGGCTGTATTTGAATCTCGTCAGGAAGGTGGTCTTTTTTCCATTAATATTTTTCTATTTCTATGCCATGTTTTATAAATTTTTTCCAGAGCTCAGGAACAGAATGAAAGGTTTCTTGGCATAGGTCTCTTGTCACATTTATGCTTCGTCCCTTCTCTTCAGCGTTCACAAGGTTTATTATTGCAATTTTGTTCTTCACAAAGGCCCAAATCAATCCTAAAGTGTTCATTCCACAGTGATCTACTGGCAGCCAGATAAGTTTAACATCTTTTATTAATCGTTAGTGATTCGTTCAATTTTCTTTTGAGGCTTTCTGAAGTAGGGTTTGGCATGATGGAGTAATACTGCTTTTGTTAAGGAACTGAAATTAATTGCATCAGGCGGCAGTGGGATGTTTCTTTTCTCAATGCATGCAATAATGTCAGCTTTTAACCATGACTTGGTATGGTTCATAGTTTTTGAGTCCAACATATTTTGGATTCTTCAAAGTGGAGTGAATTCATTTTGTGCTGGTAATCACCTGTTCCTTTCTTTTCCACGAAGCCCAGCTTGGCTCTTGAAGAAATCCCTGTTCACTGCCTATGTGTAGTATTATGACACGCTGTCCAGCTCCTGGCGGAGTTTTAAGACCTCCCTTACATCCGTATACTTCCTGCAGGTGGCATCGGTATTGGTCATAATTATCATGCCTATTCAGAGCTTCAATACATTTTCTTGCCACGCGTACGTCATCGTGTGATTGTGGGCGCACCATGTTTCATCTGTTACCCGAAGTTGGCGAATTATTCTTAAAAATGTGTGTCTGGAGGCTGCGAGCAATAACGATTCCATAAGAACAGGCCTTTTGCTCAGTTTTTTTTAAAGCAAAATCCGATACCGTGAACAATTCGCCTAAGTTTTTCAAGGGACATTTCTGGAAAGTCGGTCACTGAATGTTGAAGCCTTTCTTTTAATTTTAAAATTGTCGGGAAAGCCTTCTCCAAATGGAAGCTGTGAATGGTACGCTTGATAACTCCAATAGTGGACTGATCTATT
Organism: Anabrus simplex; assembly: GCF_040414725.1. Taxonomy (NCBI): domain Eukaryota; kingdom Metazoa; phylum Arthropoda; class Insecta; order Orthoptera; family Tettigoniidae; genus Anabrus; species Anabrus simplex. The sequence goes on from NC_090265.1 coordinate 492,404,188, forward strand.
GGAGGTCCAATGTCCTTATGAGAAAAGCTGTCCACCGAACGAGTTAGCCGTGTGATTAGGGTCGCACAGCTATGGGCTTGCATTCGGAAGGCAGTGGGTTTGAAACACCAGTATCAACAGCACTGAAGATGGTTTTCCGTGGTTTCCCATTTTCACACTAGGCAAATGGTGGAGTACCTTAATTAAGGCCACGGTCGTTCATTGCTCTTTCATATAGCTGCATCGCCATAAAATCTATCTGTGTTGGTGTAACGTAAAGCAAATTGTAAAAAGAAAAGCTGTCTGCCTTGATAGCGTAACGGTTAGTGTTACTTGCTGCCTTCCTTGGGGGACCTGGGTTTGATAACCGGCAATGCCAAAGATTTAAGAATGGCAGGAAGGCTGTTATAGAATGGTACACGTAGCTCACCTCCACTGTGGTTGTGCCTGAAAAGAGTTGCACCACCTTGGGACGAGGATGCGAACTTACTATTCCTTATTTAAAAAGTTGATGGGAAATATTTTTCATTACCTCATAATTCCATTTGCTTCAATGCTGATTCCAGATAATTATTAAATACCGGAGGAACGTTTTAAGCATATGGTGAAGCAAATGCCACTGTACATGCAACTGTAATTAGTGGACTCAACTTTCAGCGTGGCATGGCATGACGCGGGATCTGGCACTATCGCAGCAACGTCACAGGGTCTTCCCAGCACAAGCCAGCTACGTATCCATGTCGCCCTACCCAATAGAAATACAAACTGATATTAAAAAAGTGAAATCATTTACGTATTTCAAAGCCATACAGCATAACAATTTGATATGTAAAGATTTCAACGCGACCAAGAATGCAATTTTTCAACCAGCCCGAGCCGAGAAAAAGTTACCTTAGAAAATTAATAACTTTTTTCTTGGAAACACAAAATTCTGAAATGTATAAACTATATTTAAAACATCACAATGTGTATTGTTTTAAAATTTCGATTCAATGAGATGACGGGTTTTGGAGAAACGATGTCTTAAAATTTGATGCATGGTTGAAACGCATAAAAACCAGGCACTTTTTGCGTTCCACTTGCGATACACAATATTACAATATAAATTAAAAACTTGAAACCTACATGACCTAACGTGAAATGAAACGAGGAACATGACTGTGTTATTGGATTTTCAGTGGGCCTATTGATTATTTCATAAACAATCTCCAAACTCGAGTGTACATAATACTTTGGTAGATAGTAGTTGTACTTCCTCTTAAAACAGTCACCACAACCACCGCCATTCAGTTATTGGCATGTACACTTGTATTAGACGCAGGTTTCTTGGCTTGGCTGCAAGGGTAAACCCTGTCATTTATGGGTTCATAAAATTACCACGTCTAACTTCAGTCTTATTTCCAAAGAGTTAACTACTACTATCAGCTAGGTTAATTACCCATTTATTACAGAAACATGCCTGGTATTGTTTAATTTATTATGTGATGTATGTGAGCGAATGTTTTCCCACTTGGATCGTGGCTGAAGATGACCCAGTGTATATGGGGTCGAAACTAGTCCCAATTATATTAAGACACTATACAAGCTAATGGTATTGAATAGATGGACCCTTCTCTACCCTCTGATAGTATAGCTTGAGTCGAAGTGGGAGGTGACGACAATACGTATGCTTCTGCCCTAATCAATTCCATAGCCACACGCCTGGATGAAGTCGTGCACAACAGCTTTTTTCAGGGCCAAAAATTAACATGCTCTCTCAATAATGGCACGATAAAACAAAGTTACATTACTTGCCAGATAAATCAATGTAGGAATAAAAATAAACATATATTTTACCCAACTGAAACTCAAACTCTTGACTCCAGAGGCGAATGTCAGAACTCACGATTTAGTAAGAGTGGCTACCAAATTCGCTGACAGAGCCTGCACATTTGGAGGCAGTTCACGAAATTATAATACGACCGCCGGACAAAATATAGTGCATACATTATGAAATTATGACTACTGTGGCCACTAGACAGATATATTATATCCCAGGTCTAGAGACATAACAAGCATGTTGCATGTCCTATCATCTCATATCCTTCCAGGGAATGCTCCCTTGTGTTGGGAAGTCTACAACAACTTCAAATCAAGTGTCTCGCCTCTTCTGCTGAATGAAGGAGTGATTACGTTTATGTACGTACAATGGTATCCACCTGGGCCGCACCAAGAGTCTGGATTAAGGGACTCCTACAGGGACAGAAGAAGATATGCTTGCACCAGTTCTGGCCGCTAAATAAGAGATTCAGCAGACACCAAGTGCAATTGAGTGAGTGTACCAGGACATGATTCATAGATACAACGTTTGCATTGAAGTGGGTGGTTGCTGCTGCAGGGGCAAGGATACCAACCACCATTTGAAGAAGAGCAAAACAGACTTAAGTTCACCTAGAAAAAGCTGTTAATGTGACAAAATTAAGTTTTCTTATTCCCCGTTAACATTGGACATTGTTAGAAATTAGTGAATGTTGGTTTGTTAGAAATGTAATTAACTGAGTCTTAACTAATTAAATTACTATTGCTCCTTCACCCAGCAGAACCAGGAGATTTAAAACCCTTAAACAGAAATTGTTGTATCTACAGCATGGAAACAGTAGATTTCCAGACATCAGTTCTATTCAGTCCCCTTTACAAGCCCTGGGAGTCTCTAACGGGAATTCATGAGCACCCCGTGTAATGCATAATAGACAAAGAAAATTATACTCGATAACAAAAAAATGACGCACCGGGAAGGCGTTGCCCGATTGTACGGAAATTAAGTATGCAACGACATTCGCACCGAACGTGCAAATGATTAAAGTTTCGTGTCCAATGAATGAATAGCGGGAGCTCCCATGCATCAGGTGTATATAAGGCGCGATTCTGAAGCGTATGCTCAAAGTAGCTGTTGCATTCGACTGCGCTATATTAATGTCGGCTGTAAGAATGCCACGCCGAAGGATTTGTGCTCATTACGAGCAGATGTCAGAGTTTGAAAGAGGTCGTGCGATCGGATTGAAAAAAGCTGGTTGGTCAAATCGAGCTGTTGCTGGACATTTGGGTCGAAGTGATGCGGCGATCAGACGATGCTGGCAAACATGGGTCAGCAACGGCAGGCATCAGCGTCAGGACGGCAGTGGTGGACCGAGGGCCACAACAGCATGGGCAGACAGAGAGATTGTCAGAACAGTTGTCACAGCACCGGAGTCGTCGTTATCAACGATCCAGCGTGTGACCTGCACACGTGTCCACCCTGACCATCAACAGACGCCTGAGTGAGAGGAATATGCGCTCGCGCCGCCCGTTACACCGCTTACCACTCGCCTGTTCAGTCAAGCCAGATTACAGTGGTGCCGCGCTCGAGCAACGTGGAACTGCGCTGACTGGGGACGTATAGTCTTTAGTGACGAGTCCCGTTTCCAGCGGTGCCCTGATGGCAACTGCAGACGTGTTTGGAGACGTCCAGTCCAGCGTGGGGATCCTGCCTTGACTATCGCACCCCACACAACCCCACAACAGGGGGTGATGGTCTGGGGTACCATCTCCTTTGATAGCCGGATCCCTCTGGTTAGTCATTCCTGGCACACTGGCAGCACAGCGGTATGTTGATGACATTCTATGGCCGGTTGTGTTACCATTCCTTCAGCGACATCCAGGCGTTACTTTTCAACAGGATAATGCCCGGCCGCACAAGGCACGTGTTGCTATGAACTGTCTTCAAGCTTGCCCTATCCTTCTTTGGTCCGCTCGGTCGCCGGATCTCTCTCTCATAGAGCACATTTGGGATGTCATGGGAAGGCGATTGCGAACATCTCGGAATTTTGCCGCTTTAGCCCAACAGTTGGAGACCATTTGGGAAGAAATTCTGCAGGACACCATCCGGGAACTTTGTCAGTCTATGCCTTGTCAAGTGACAGCTTACATCCAGGCCAGGGGTGGACCAACACCCTATTGACGTCCTCACTTTGTAACGCTCTAAATCTTGTCCACTTCATGGCCGTATCGATGAGTATAATCAACAAATTAATCTAAAAAGCCACCTAATCGATACTTTATTTCTTTTGCCTTAGGAAGATTCCACGAACAATCAGACCGTGTCGCACTGCTACTACACTAGGTCGTGCACAAAGACAGATCCCCAAGGCAGCGCGGAACAAACATTTCCCAGATAAGATCATGTGGCAAGCTACCCAAATCAGAAGACAGTCATTTTATATAACAGAAGCTACCATAGGATTTTAGCAAGTTAAACGACCAACACATTCTTTTACCACAATCCAAAGAGCAACTCTCGGAAGTTAAACAGTCAACACGGCCTTTTACCATAACCATAAGAGCAACAATTAAGGAAGATATTCAATACAAATTATAAACAACAAATACCTGAAGACTGATATACAATGATATAGACTTTTATTCAAGCACAAGTGTATTTAAAAAAAAAATAAGTGCCTCACCATAGACGCTTTAGGATATTTTAAAGTATGTTTATTAGGAAACAAGGTTTTTAACATCACTGCAGACACGAATTTTAATCAAGTGTTCTTCTCACAATAGCCTGAAGATTATTACAAACAATGACTTTTTATTCATGCCACCTAGTGTTATTACAAAAGTATTTCACCATAGATGCTTTTAAATATTTTAAATATGTACTTTAGTATATAAGTTTTTAAACACAACTGTAGATGCAAATTGTAATTTAAGTATCATTCACACATACTTCCTTACCCCCGACCTCCCCCCTCCCTTTTCATTTAAAGCACCTAGAACAATAGTTTTTAGGATCCCATGGGACATAGTTTTAAGATCTAATGTGCTTACTTTCCAAATGTTTTCATCCAAGATACTTATATACAGCTGAAGATGACCACTAAGTGGTCGAAACATGTTCTGTGTGTGCTAATGTATTTTTAATTTTGCCTAAGGCAAAATAAATAAAGTATCGATTAGGTGGCTTTTTAGATTTATTTGTGGACGCTCTAACTCTGCAAAAAATCATTAGATTGTTCTGCACTTTTGATCATTTGTTTTTCTAAGTCTGTTTCTCACATCCACCAATTTTTATCACCTTCGGACAATTCCTTCCTGGTGTGTTATTTTTTTTAGTTATACAGTGTAGTTGGCTAGACAATATAGCTGAACAATTTTCTTCTGAACGTCATAGAATTGAAAATTGCTGGGAAGGGGACAGTCGAGAAGGAAATATATAGATGAGGTGAAGGGCATGGAGGGGTTTTCAAGATATGAACAGTAACAAAAAGCAGTGAGAAATAGAAGGAACTGGCCGCAAAGACAAGACGAGGTCTTTAGCATATGAAATGAGAAATTAACATGATACCAACATAAAATACTATTTTGGTAAGAAAAGTACTACTTTCTCAATTTTGATAAATTTAATCAATACTGAAATAAAAATTCCCTGATTATACATGTCTTAATTCATAAACACAGATACAAGACAGAGGAAACTGGGTTTCAAGAAAAATTTATAAGCCACTCCTCATCTTATTATGGAATAAACTTGATGGGTGTAGTATGTCAACTGCTTCCCCCCTAGTTACATCTTTTTCTTCAAATTCATAGCAATGGCTCTAAAAGTGAAGTATAATAATAATTCTTTCCACAAAAACTAACCCTAGGATCTTATTCTTTAGTCAAGAAAGTCTTGCAGATTAAAAACAGAAGATGTACTGTTGCACATTTTCATACCAGAGAAACTGAAGCGGTACACACCTGCCCCGGAATGTCGCCCCTCTTGTAGTTCTGGTAAGACCTCGGGTGGCCCCCCTATACACATGCAAGGCACCTCTATGGGGTCTTGAATGAGAGCTACTGTTAGGGAGCAGACCCAACGAGTGAGCTTCCATCTTCAGTTCTGCAACTTTCTTCTGCAATTCTGATGTGTCTCCACCCTCCTGTTGTCGAGTAAATAAGTCTAGTTCGGCATCCAGGATCTCCCGCTGAGCCTACAACAAAACAAATTAGGTAATGCTACAGCAGTATTTTGGATTCCTAACAATTTTACTGCATAATACCTATGTAACTAACCTCCTCTTTGCTCTTCTTGACTAGAGTATTTGTCAGTCCAGGTTTCGCAACACTACTCGCAGAGGAATTTGTTCCGGATGTAACAACAGCAGCAAGATCTTTACGTATCTTTTCAATACTTTCCTGGAAGATAAAACATACAAAATGATATTTGTCATACCCAGTGAGTCAAACTTGAAAGGAACCAGTAAATATCAAACACACAATAGTTAAGGTTCCTCTATATTATACTTTCTATGTATAAAGAGACAACATTTGTACCGTAGTCCAGGCTAATCTAAAAAGTTACTGAACTAATTCTGACGAAACTTTCCCCAGCGGTTTTCTAACGATCACAAATATGACGTAAGATACATACTCTTTTACTGTGACAAGCAGGTGTTGAACAGTATAAAAAATTAGTCTCTTATGTCTAAGAGCATACGGTGCTTCACTTCAATGACAAATGCTCTAACTACCTACATCTCTATTGCACTCACAAGCCAATGAGCACAAAACAGCCTACACTACGATAAAGTACTTGACATATGGAGTCCTAATACTGCACAATACTATGGAATTTTACATTATATAGGTAAAATTTACTAGTCTACTTAACACTCAATACTTTATCAGGGCCTCTCATAGTGCATGCGCCAGTGCATTGCGGGGTGCAAGGTGCATAAGATGACTTCGCTAGGTTGACCAGAGTGCAGATCCCCCACTCCTCGAGTTTGAGCAGTAACACTGTCTCTCTTTCCCTACGCCTGTCTTGCTCGCTCCGCCTGTTTCCCCCTTCCTCACTCGCTCTGCAGGGCTCGCCATCCAAGCCGAGTTGAGCTGAGCTGAGTCGCCCCGAGACAGAACACTGGTCTGAACCTAGGCGAGTAGGATCGATGCATGGCGCACAGAATCTCTGAGCCTTGTTTTATAATGTAAGATTTTGGACATTTGAGAGGGCCTGCTTTATGATTTATGTTCAAGGACTGGGATTATGATTTTCCTAGACAGGTAACAGTAGGAAAAAGAACTATTACCATATTTATCCATGTAACCTTTGAATAATATTTCAAAAATTTTTAACTGAAAACTAATGCTCATATTTTTATGTGTGAAATTAAAGCTTCCCTCATGTCTCATATGACTGGCAACACTGAGGGGTAGCCTATGCAACAGAAAGTTACCCAAAAGATAGGAGCGGAGTGAGTAAGGCCTGCAGGGGAGCTCTGGGAAGTTTGTGTAATTCTAAGAGTAATAGTGGGATCAACCCGACTGGAAGTGGCATGACATTTTCTATTCATGTTTTCAATGTGCTGAGTGTATTTAAGAAATTAATTTTGATATTGCATAAAACTTTATTCTGTTGAATTGGACACTTGGACTAAAAAACATTTTATTTGACTGTAAAAAAAAAGAAACAAACCTCTTATTTTGTTTGTATAAAATGATCGTTTAGGGTGGATTTAAAAAACTTCATCTTTCATAACAATACTGTGAAACATCCTATACCTGCACGCACTGTTCTGGAAGTGTATTTCCTGTGGCATAAACACAGACTTTTCAATACATTTATTATCACTGTATCAGCAAGAAAGAAGACCAACCTAATTGGTCGGAATGACTCAACCATAAATATTTTAATTTTTGTGTGCAGCAGAAGCTAACCAGAAGCAAAACGTGCCAGGGTGTGCTATTTGCAATGGCGATCTAAGGAGGAAGAAAGTACAGTGTATGTCTTGTGAAAAGTGGAACCACCCTAAGCATGCTGAAAGTAAGCAATGCAAGTGTTGTGGAACAGTTAGTGCAGTTGAACTTCATAACATTAAGCAGATATTACATGAACAGAGAAATTTTAAAAACGAGCAGGTTAAATCGTTGGATCTCTGTCACGAGAAACTGGACAGTTATGTTAATTATATGGCAATTCAGGAGGGTCAAATAAAACACCTTACTGACAATCTTGAATTGCTGGAACAGGAAAATTTGAATTGAAGTCCCATGTTGTCATCAGTGACAATGAACAATACTCATGGCAAAACACAGAGGAAATATTCAGGATTCATGAATTGAAAAACAAGGACATCTTTGAGACTATGAAATTGGTGGGGAAAGCTCTGGATATAAATATTCAGATATGGAGGAATAACTGTGTTTCGTCTGTGATCTGACAAAAAAAGCCCTCTTCCAGCATCTGTGAGTGATGCATAACTTATCTACGCATCATTCTTGGCCCACCTGATAACAATACCATCTACATTAATGAAAGTTTGGCACCGGTGAGAAGAAAACTACTGGCTGTTTCGTGCAACTGTAAACGGTACCACGGCTGCAAGTTGTTATGGGTATGTACTGGAATAATAAGATTAAGGAAGAATGAGAGTTCTGAGATATTTATATTAACCCACTGAGCCCTGTATATTTTTTGGATTGAAACTGCATTGGGGCTGGGATTATTTTGAAGGAAATACAGTGAGGCTTCGCATGATGAGAAATTTCTTATTTACAAGAGCATTAAAGATTTAAATATGCATGAAAACAAACAGCATTTATGCCATGAACTGCGGAACAAGGAATACATTAAATACATTTTAATTTATTAGCATTGCAGGTCCATACTCAGTCTGTTTGCTGAGCTATAACACGGTCATATCCTTGCACTTCTTCTTCGATTTCCACATCTATTTATTCATTAGGAGCATTACTCACACTATTACTATTACTAAGAAAATTATATTCCTAATCATCGTAACTCTCTAAAAGGGGGTTATATATCGGTAACTTTCAGTCGTTTGCCGACAGCTATCTTGTTTACAAGCATATCTCAAAGACAAGAGATAGCCCACTTCAAACTAATATTTTTTGCTAGTTGCTTTACGTCGCACCGACACAGATAGGTCTTATGGCGACGACGGGACAGGAAACGGCTAGGAGTGGGAAGGAAGCGGCCGTGGTATTAATTAAGGTACAGCCCCAGCATTTGCCTGGTGTGAAAATGGGAAACCACGGAAAACCATTTTCAGGGCTGCCGACAGTGGGGTTCGAACCTACTATCTCCCGAATACTGGATACTGGCCGCACTTAAGTGACTGCAGCTATCGAGCTCGGTAAAAACTAATATTACTAAGCGCACTATCTATATACAGTATATTAACCAAGAGCATGTAACAATGGAAAGGAAGAGTTCCTACACAAATCACAAATGCAACTCGCACTGCCTTCTCTTGAGGAAGCGTTGAATTACGCAGTGAGGTGAGACAACGGAACAGTTCTGTGGTCCGGCATTTGGTCCAGCAAGATGAAGCACGGAATGGTTCCGTGGCTCGGGCCCAATGAGTTAATGATATAGAGGATTTTAATAAGATAAAATGATTCTTACAAGTCAAAGTAGTAGGTTGTGCTCGTCCCAAGCTTACCGCTCAGATGCCTGGTCTCAGGGCAAGCACTGTTTCTTCTGCTATTTAGGCTTTAAAAATTTAATTTAAATGTGAAAATTTTCCTTATTTCTTTATGCAGGAGTTCCTCTTTGAATATAACTTCTATAGGTAATTTTGTGTCAAGTGACTTAGCTATTAACTAAGGTCAAGAACATCTTCATTTGGGGGCAATACCCGTTTTCTTAAACTTTGTATTAACTTGAAAATCATCCTTGGGTTTGCCTCCCATAACATCTGTGTAACCTGACCTATATGATCACATTCCTGCTCCACCTACGTCTTTCAGTGGTGTCAAAAAAGTGAAATTATCTCTTTGTTATTGTAAAAAATTTAATTACGTTTTCATGTGTGTAGAATGGGACTAGCCCGTACTTTAATCAATATGTATTGTTGGATTAGGTTTTCACAGTTTCAATTTTGGTGCCAAGGCACATGTATCAGTTCAAGTTATTGTTTGTACGTGATGTAAAGGCGCAGGAATGTCAAAGAACACTTATTTCCCTTTGTAACTATGTGTCTGAACGTTTTTCAATTATTGAGTTTCTGATTTTGTCTCTTTCTAAACAAATGTTGTAATCCAAAGGCAATTACTCTCTCCAGTTCCTTTTATCGCAAAAGTTTATGTTCCACCACCTCTCAGGGTTCCATACCACTTCCCTCATCCTATCAGCAGTTGTCATGTTGTATAACCTGGTTTATAGAATTTTATGTTGCAATGTGTTTTGATGACCTTAAGATTAATTTACATGTTTCCAAATTTTTATTTTGTTATTGTTTCGGTAATTTGCCAGCTGCAGTTACAAAAAAGCAATTAATAATAATACGTCCTTCTTGGATTTGGCTGTGCAGGGACCTGTGTTGTCAGGCGGATACTACTGCACGGATACATTGCGCTCTCACCGATGTGAATTTTGGGGATACTGCCGGGCTTTCGAGTGTAGTCGCACACGTAAGAGGCTTATCCCCAAGCAGCATGCACATCAAGAATTTTGAATCAGTCTACAACTAACCCTTAAAAAAAAAAAAGAAAGTGTGGGGGTGGCGATGGCCACATGACCCTTTTAAGTCGCCTTCTACGACAGGTAGGGATTACCTGTGGATGTATTCAACATCTCCCATCCACAGGGGGTTCAACACATGGTACCAAAGTCACAAGCCATTTCCGCGTCTAGGTCGCCCCTTTTAGTTGCCTCTTATGACAGGCACGATACCGAGGGTGTATTATTCGTCTGCGTCCACCATCCACAGGGGGTGTCACTCCTTTTAGTCACCTCTTATGACAGGCAAGGGATACCGTGGATGTATTCTATGTCCCCCACCCACAGTGGATAGACAGAGAAATAATTTACAAGTAACAACTCTCACTGTTTGTTGTTTGAGTCATCAGTCCCTAGACTGGTTTGATGCAGCTTCCATGCTACCTTATCCTGTGCTAACCTTTTCATTTCTACGTAACTATTGCATCCTACATCTGCTCTAATCTGCTTGTCATATTCATACCTTGGTCTGCCCCTACCGTTCTTACCACCTACACTTCCTTCAAAAACCAACTGAACAAGTCCTGGGTGTCTTAAGATGTGTCCCATCATTCTATCTCTTCTTAGTGGAGATTTAGAACTGATTGTTAGTTGTAGGCTCGTCAAGACTGTTGTGAATGAAAAATATAAAATTTAAATTAACTGTGTTTTTTACACAGTTAAAACTTGTCAGTCTTGTTCTATTTAACTTAAAAATATGTTCAAAACTAAAATGGATCTTTTTCCTCTAACATAAGTCTTGAGAGAAGAGGATTTTGATACTGGGGCTTATTTGACCCACATACTGTATTTCATTTTCAGTTCTTGACGTAACTAATGTTGAACTGTTTTGTCAAACACCAGTGGAGATTTAAAACTGATTGTTATATACAGGCAGGTCACAAACGTTGTTTTGAATGAAAATGCAAGCGTCTTGACTTCGGGTCTTATATAACGACAAAGAATTGTAAAGAGTACAATATTACGCTGTTTATTAGTTTTAGGCTGCTGCTTAATTGGGAAGGGACATCCTAGACACTTGATACAGTATTGTATGAATATCATTCCTGTTGATGTGTTGCTTGGTCTTTGGGAGGGATCTTAAGATTATTTGTTCAATTCATACTAGGTGGACCTGTCTGTTCCGGCAGCGTCTATAGACAAGGAATTGGGCTGGGAATGGAGTGAATGAAGTCGCCATATAGCAGCGAGGATAGGAACGTGCCAGCTGCTGAAGACTGTCGCAGTCCTCTGGGGCAATGATTAACGACTTACAGATAAAATGAAATGATATTGGAGTGTGTTGTTAGAATGATAGATGACAGGGAATACTGGAGTACCTGGAGAAAATCCTCTCCCGCCTCCACTTTGCCCAGCACAAATCTCACATCGAGTGACTGGGATTTGAACCATGGAATCCAGCAATGAGAGGCCTGTGCCTGAGCCACAGAAGCTTGTATATTATTATTATTGTATAAAAAGAAATTTGATTTACAGTATTTTATTATTAATATTTATCTATGCATCAAGTTATTAAGTATTTCTACATTACAGACTCTACTTCGGCTGGTAAAGAGGTTACGTTGAACTTTCTACAAATACTTCCAAGGCCAAGAATTTTTTGAAACAGGTCCAATCCTATGAAAGATTATGATGATGTTGATTTTAGGTGCCATTTTAGGTTACTGAAGGGAACTGTAATGGATCTGTTACATGTAAGTGGTCCTGAAATCAAAAAGCAAACAGCATGCAATATGGAAGCACGTGCAATGAATCAAATACAAATTATCCCACGATGCTACGGGGGCATTCCAAAGAATAGTTGTGACCACATACATGTTCACAGATCAACAGTACATTGAATAAAGCATGTGATAATGAGTATTTGTGGGCCTTGAAGATAAGTTTTAACTAGGGTGCAGATGTTGATGTCCTAAAATAATAACTGCAATAAAATGCCCTTATTTCATATCATTTTTAGATAAATTTAAGTAAAAATTACTTTGAATTTTTGACTAAACTGAATTCTGATGACTGTATAACAATGGTTTTACAAGCAATATAACCCTGTTCTATTTACTAAACAGCACTTGTTTTTACAGAAATAATTATCTCCTAATTTACTGGGAAGTGTATATAAATATGGACATAATGATTTATAGGATGTAATGCTAGCACTTTGCTCCCGAAGAACCTTGGAATACTTGTTGTTCTTTGCACTCGTTCCAGCTTTCAGATGTGTTGCTCCTTTTATGTGCTGTTGTATAACAAGCTTCCTTTTTGTACTCAGTTTAACAATGCACAATATATTTACAAAATAAAACACACCTATCTGTTGTAAATACGCCTTTTCCAAATTCATTCACTAGTTGGATCTTTGTGGAGATTTCACTTTTGGCATTTTTCTTGCACAGAACTACTTGGGAGGATAATTCTGTACTGGAGCAGGAAGTAAGGTGGTGTGAAGGCTAGTGCATTTCTTGTGCTTGAGACATGTAAGGAAATATTTTCTCCTAATTAGAGTTCTGTATTGTTTTTGCACATATCTTGGCAACACAAGACTCACAGGTATAAATCCTTTCCTAACTTTGGTCAGTTTGGTTGATCCTGGAGAAAAAAAAAAACCTCAGCCTGTTTCCAAGTCATTCGAATAGGTCGGGAATGGAATAAATGAAGCCCCCATCTAGCGGCGAGGATAATGAATTGTGCCAGCTGCCAAAGCCTGTCGCACTCCTTTGAGGCAATGATTAATGACTGACAGATGAAATGAAATAATACTGGCGAGTGTTGCTGGCATTAAAGATGACAGGGAAAACCAGAGTACCTGGGATTTAAACCACGGAACCCAGCAGTGAGAGGCCAGCACACTGCCGTCTGAGCCACAGAGGCTCTCATGAAAGATGTTCAGCAAATTAAACCGTGCACAAGAAAAATGTATATTTTCTTATATTGTCACTTGTGGACTTCATCAATCAGTCTTTTTTTTTTTTTTTGCTAGTTGTTTTACGTCGCACCGACAAAGATAGGTCTTATGGCGAGGATGGGACAGGGAAGGGCTAGGACTGGGAAGGAAAAAAGCCGTGGCCTTAATTACGGTACAGCCCCAGCATTTGCCTGGTGTGAAAATGGGAAACCACGGAAAACCATTTTCAGGGCTGCCGACAGTGGGGTTCAAACCTACTATCTCCCGAATAGTGGATACTGGCCGCACTTAAGCGACTGCAGCTATCGAGCTCGGTCATCAATCAGTCTGACAATAAAGAATATATGCATAAATTTCAAGAAACATTTTAAAATGATCTAAAAATTCTTCAAAATGCTATATCATGATCATCATGATCATCATCATCATCATCATCATCATCTTCATTTCCCGTCAAGTTGTGAATCAAGGACCTCCATCGCTGCCTGTCTCTTCACCGCTTTTCTCCTTTTTTTAACACAATGCAGGCCGGTCCCGAGTTATCTCGTGTTAGCAGCAGACTGAGATTTAGTGCTATCTTTTGAGATATACCGGGACTGTTTGGAGGTCAAGGGTGATAGAACTCTTATGTATGGTTCCACACAATGGATAGTCACATTTCTTTTCGATTATTCTTCATATCATAGATTTTCTTTGCATTTCCTGACAACATGTTTACTAAGTTTGAAGAGCCACGCAAGATGGCAGCGCCCAGGGATCGCACGTTTTTAGACACGGATAAAATTATTCGCAAATCATATCCTGATACAGGCTCCGAATATCCAAGTGATGCTCAATATTTAGAGTTCGATGATGAAATATCTTCTAACGGAAATGTTTCACGTGATGACGAGGATATAGCCTTATCTTCAAGGTGTGGAACTCACGTAGCACAGAACGAGTCTGATAATGTAAATATTCTAAATATTGTAAATACTGTAGTGTTTTCTGACAAATGGGTTATGGACAACAGTGAGCTTGGCTAGAGGATTTTGAAGGTGCTCCTGGCCTAATGAATCTGGAAACATAGGACAAGTAGCAGGACTTATGTTTGGAGAGGAATTTTTGCAGTATGTAGCTGAGCAGAAAAACTTATACTATGAGCAGAATTCACATTCTCATAACGTATCCCCTAAAACACTAGCAGGGAAATTTAAAAATATTATTCTGTGTATATTGATAGGGCAGGTGAAGAAATAGTGTCTGAAAGAATACTGGCTAACCGATCCCCTAAGAGGAAACCCCATATTTCCGAAAACTATGAGCCGAAATAGATTTCAACAAATACCTACCTACATTTCAACAACTATTCAGGAAGGCCACCAGAAAAAAACACAGTAGTCCTAGTGAAGTTCCGACAGTTTATTTGAACGCATGCACTCTAGCTTGGAGGTAGTTAGAAAGTGGCCGGGAAAAAGGCTATGCATGGGGTGAAGGGCACCCGGTCTGCAATGTGTTAAGAACATCTAGTTTTCCTCCCCTCTTCTCTACGCACTCCCACACTGAATCTGTTCACCTCTTTTGGGATCTTCCTTGTGGTCTCTTTCCTGTTAACTTCTCTGAATAAGTTTTCTTTTTGCTATAGGCTTTACGTCACACCAACACAGATATGTCTTATGGCGACGATAGGACAGGAAAGGGCTAGGACTGGGAAGAAAGCAGCACTGGCCTTAATTAAGGTACAGCCCCAGCATTTGCTTGGTGTGAAAATGGAAAACCACAGAAAACCATCTTCAGTAATGCCGACAGTGGGGTTCAAACCTACTATCTCCCGAATACTGGATACTGGTCGCACTTAAACGACTGCAGCTATTGAGCTCAGTTGAATAAGCTTTCTTTGGCACCCTCTCTTCTCCCATTCTCATCACATGCTCATACCACTTAAGCTTTGTTGTTTCTATCCTGTCTTGAAGTTTCAAAATTCCTGTTCTTTTCCTTATCTCTTCAATTCTAATTCTATCCTTTCTGGTCTTGCCCTCGATACCTCTTAGGAATTTCATCTCCACTGCCTGTATTCTACTCTCCTCTCGTTTTGTTGTAGTCCACGATCCAGCTGCATAGGTTAGTATGGGTTCATAACAGGTTGAATATAATACTTTTTTTACATTTCGTCGGGAAATCTTGGTTCCACAAAATACTATATGCTATATATTGACCTAAAACCTTCTTGAAGTTGAAATAATGAGTGATCATCCCAAATCAGCAAAAAATGCAAATGAATGCAAAATAAAAACATGTTTTTATCTTTTGTTATGATGACATTTCAACAACATCTGCCCCCTAGTTATAACCATGCCGAAAGACGATTTTTTTGAACAGTAGAGAAATAATTTTATGTGATTTGTAACTTTCCATATGTAATTGGGGGTTCTGGACTGCGGCCACATGCAAATCCAAAATCCTGGTGGAAATGAAGGAGAAAGGTTCTGCAAGAGAAACTCGTAATTTTCAATTACTATTCATGCTGATTGCACCACAACACTGTGTAGTGGTTCAAATCCTGTTACAAGCATTTATTTGTATTATTATTATTATTATTATTACTGTATTATTATAGTTTGATTCAGTTCTATAATCTGATTTCGCTATGTATTAATTAACTATCACTCACTTTATTATCTTTAATTTATTGTGTGTATATGTGTGTGCGTTAGCATTAAAAACACTTAAAGTGAGACTAACTGCCTAATATCAGATATAGATATATTATTTTGTGATACTACCTTTTAAAACATTGCAACACATGGTGCAATACTGTTACAGTAACTGTCGAGTCATTGCTCTGTCATGGTATGCATTTGGCGATGAGATCATATTTAGGGAGTTCTGCATGTGCCTTAGGCTATTTCAACATAATATGTAACATTTGTATCTGGGTGGGAGTGACATCATACCTACTTTGAGCTCTGAAGTGGGTGTTATACCATGTGTCAACTAATGGCTATATATATGAGCTGTATCTCATAGCGGCAGTCATTTGGATGGTGAGGTCTCAGTCGGTCAGATGAGTAGGTAGGAAAGTGAGGCCACAGATGGTCAGTGAGTTCAGTTGGAGAAGTCAGTTGGATAGTTCAGTTGGTTGGAAGCAGCTGGTTGGAAGGAGATGAATGGAGAGACTTGCCTTGAAGTCAATTGGAAGGAGACGAACGGCGAACAGTGATATGGCTACGTAAGCCATATTATATCTCGTTTGTGAAACTAAAAGAATATATCACCAAATTAGGCTTGATATACCTAAAGCTAATACCAATTCAAAGGAATACATTGTCATAACACTCAAAGTGTTGAAGGTACTGTAAAGTGAAATAGTGTGGGATAAATTTCTTGTATAACTTTTAAATGTCCGGTCAAGAAGATTTCAAATTTAATGCCTACAGTTTCCTAATGTCAGAGTTTTATATTATCTTTTGAATTGTCACAGTAAATCTCACTCATTAAAGTCAATTTTTAGAGAATATTTTGTTTAGTGTCAAATATAATTGTTTCATTTCTATAGTAGCTCAGATAACCTCAAATTTTAATGGGGAAACCGAATGCCAATCACCTTTTCCCAAAACCTATATAATATGCTGTCAAGGAAAGCTTATTACCCTATACCCTAGAGATATTCAAGACTCTCATTCTATTATTGTTACATCTAATTGTAGCTGGCGCTCGTCAACAATTGTATGTGTAAGTAATCAGGTAAGTACTGTGAGTACATAGTCCGACAATTGAATATCTTATTTCGTGAATATTTTAATATTATTTTATTTTAATTCAGTTTCGAATATTTTTTAATCAGTGAGTGATAGTCACAACTGAAAATAAACTGATGTATTCACACGTTGGCCCAGATCAGTACAGGATAGTGCCATATTTGATGCTTGCCATTTACATTCTACATTTGAGAACAATGAATTTCCATTCTACTAGGAGAGTCTAGCTATCCATGCAGGTGCTATTTGTTAATGTAACTGCAACAGAAAAAAGATGGTTTCAACATTAATTTATCAACATGCTCTATTGTTTCATGTGCAATACCTCCTGTTTTATATCGAAAAAGAATATTTGACAATGCATGAAATAAATTTCATAGTTGAAAGCCTGTACTGACTGTGATTAATTATTAATATTTTGAGAGAACTCCATCCTTTTTCACCTTTTCCAATTTTTTTAGTACTGGAAAAAGGTAGACATCTCTTAAAATTTTATAATTAAAGAAGCTCTGCTACGACACAGTGGATAGTGATGTTTTTCCAAGTTCCAAGATTCAATACTAAAGACTCATTTAACTAATGGAGCCACCAGTTGTGTTATCTGCAACTCCTGAAGTAATATAAAAAATTGAATAAATAAAGGAGGAATAATTATTTAAAATTATATGTTCCTGCACCCCAACCTAGTCTGTTGAAACCCATGAGGA
Organism: Anabrus simplex; assembly: GCF_040414725.1. Classification (NCBI taxonomy): domain Eukaryota; kingdom Metazoa; phylum Arthropoda; class Insecta; order Orthoptera; family Tettigoniidae; genus Anabrus; species Anabrus simplex. Next base: position 492,422,035 of record NC_090265.1, read on the forward strand.
TATTATTTACTAGGTTCCTGGAATGTAACACTGCAGTTGACTCAACCAAGTGCAAAGGGTTAATTACAGCATTCCAACATTCCTGGAGATAAAAAATCCCCAGGACGGAGAGATAACACGAAAAACTGGTATCTCTCATTCCTGTAACCAGTATATGTACTTTCGGTGATCAGTCAACATTTGAAGTTAAAGTGCATTATGCATATGCTAAAGAACTGCAAGTTGAAATGAATACCCGGTAAACGAAAGTGGCTATGATCATTTACAGTGAATGATGCTGTTTTTGTTTGAATCATCAGTCCATAGACTGGTTTGATGCAGCCCTCCATGACACCCTATCCTGTGATAACCTTTCCATTTCGACGTAACTATTACATCCTACATCTGCTCTAATCTGCTTGTCATATTCATACCTTGGTCTACCCCTACCATTCTTACCCCCTACGCTTCCTTCAAAAACCAACTGAAGAAGTCCTGGATGTCTTAAGATGTGTCTCATTCTACAGTATCTCTTCTTCTCGTCAAATTTAGCCAAATCAATCTCCTCTCACCAACTCGACTCAGTATCTCTTCATTCGTGATTCGATCTATCCATCTCACCTCCAGCATTCTTTTGTAACACCACATTTTAAAAGCTTCTATTCTCTTTCTTTCCATGCTAGTTATCATCCATTTTTCACTTCCATACAACGCCACGCTCCAGATGAAAGTCTTCAGAAACATCTTTCTAATTCCTATATCAATGTTTGACGTGAGCAAATTTCTTTTCTTAAGAAAGCTCTTCCTTGCTTGTGCTAGTCTGCATTTTATGTCCTCCTTAATTCTGCCATCGTTAGTTATTTTACTACCCAAGTAACAATATTCATATACTTCCTTTAAGACTTCATTTCCTAATCTAATATTTCCTGCATCACTTGCCTTTGGTTGATTGCACTCCATTACTTTTGTTTTGGACTTATTTATTTTCATCTTGAACTCCTTACCCAAGACTTCGTCTATACCATTCAGCAGCTTCTCGAGATCTTCTGAAGTCTCAGATAAAATAACAATATCGTCAAAAATCTCAAGGTCTTGATTTCCTCTCCTTGGATTGTGATTCCCTTTCCAAAGTCCTCTTGATTTCCTTTACTGCCTGTTCTATGTAAACACTGAAAAAGAGGGGGGGACAAACTGCAGCCTTACCTCACTCCTTTCTGGACTGCTGCTCCTTTTTCAAAGCCCTCGATTCTTATGACTGTAGTCTGATTTTTATACAGATTGTAGATAATTCTTCGTTCTCGGTATCTGATCCCAATCACCTTCAGAATCTTAAATGGCTTGATCCAATCAACATTACCGAATGCCTTTTCTAGATCTACGAACACCATGTATGTGAGCTTGTCCTCCTTAATTCGATCCTCTAAGATCAGACGTAAAGTCAGGATAGCTTCATGTGTTCCTACATTTCTTCTGAAGCCGAATTGATCTTCTCCCAACTCAGCTTCAACTTGTCTTTCACTGGGCGAGTTGGCCATGCGGTTAGGAGCCCGCAGCTGTGAGCTCGCATCCGGGATATAGTGGGTTTGAACCCCACTGTCGGCAGCCCTGAAGATGGTTTTTCATGGTTTCCCATTTTTACACCAGGCAAATGCTGGGGCTGTATCTTAATTAAGGCCACGACCGCTTCCTTCCCATTCCTAGGCCTTTGCTGTCATATCGTCGCCATAAGACCTATCTGTGTCGGTGAGACCTAAAGCAACTAGAAAAAAACCTTGTCTTTCCATTCTTCTGTAAATAATACATGTTAAAAATTTGCAGGCATGAGGTACTAAACTAATTGTGCGGTAGTTTTCACACTTGTCAGCAACGGCTTTCTTGGGAATAGGTATAATAACAACATTCTGCCGAAAATCGGATGGCACTTCTCCTGTCTCATACATCTTACACCCTAAATGGAATAACCTTGCCATGCTGGTTTCTCCTAAGGCAATCAGTAATTCAGCGGGAATGTCATCAATTCCAAGTGCCTTGTTCCTAATTAGGCCTCTCACAGCTCTGCCAAACTCTGACCTCAAAATTGGGTCTCCCATTTCATCAGCATCAACACCCTCTTCCACAACCAAATCATCTACATCTTTACCTTGATACAACTGTTGGATATGTTCTTGCCATCTTTCTGCTTTGTCTTCTTTCTCTAGAAGTGGCTTTCCATCTGATCTCTTAATATTCATAACATCTAGATTTCCTTTCTCCAAAGGTTTCCTTGGTTTTCCTCTATGCAGCATCTACCTTTCCTAGGGCCATACAACCTTCCATATCCTTGCACTTCTCCTTCAGCCATTCTTCCTTAGCTACCTTGCACTTTCTATCCACTTCATTCTTTAATCGCCTGTATTCTTTTCTGCCCTCTTCATTTCTAGTATTCTTGTATTTTTGTCGTTCATCAATCAGGTCTAGTATCTCCTGAGTTATCCACTGATTCTTAGTTGATATTTTCTTCCTTCCTAACATTTCTGCAGCAACCCTACTGACTTCATTTTTCATGACTATCCACTCTTCCTCTATTGTGTTTCCTTCAGCCTTTCCATTTAGTCCTTGTGCAACATATTCCTTGAAACAATCTCTCACACTCTTTTCTTTCAACTTGCATGCCTTGCTTTCTTCAATTTCTTCAACTTCAGATGGAATTTCATGACCAACAAGTTGTGGTCAGAGTCCACGTGTGCACCTGGGAAAGTTTTGCAATCCAACACCTGGTATCTGAATCTCTGCCTAATCATAATGAAGTCTTTTGGTACCTTCCAGTGTCTCCAGGACTCATCCACGTATACAGCCGTTGTTTGCGGTGTTTGAACCAAGTATTGGCAAGGACTGAATTATGATCAGTGCAGAATTCTACCAGCTGACTTCCTCTTTCCTTCCTTTGTCCCAATCTGAATTTTCCTACTGTATTACCTTCTCTTCCTTGGCCTACCACTTCATTCTAGTCTCCCATCATGATTAGATTCTCGTCACCTTTTACATATTGTATTAAATCTTCTATCTCTTTATGTATTCTTTCGATTTCCTCATCTGCTGAACTAGTAGGCATATCAACCTGCACTATTGTGGTGGGCCTTGGTTTGGTGGCTATCTTGATAACAATAATTCTTTGACTATGCTGGTCGCAGTAGCTTACCCGCTGCCCTATTTTCTTATTCATTATTAAACCAACTCCTACATTTCCCCTGTTTGATTTTGTGTTGATAATTCGGTAGTTGCCTGACCAAAAATCCTGTTCTTCCTGCCAACGTACTTCACTTATACGAACTAGATCTAACTTTAGTCTATCCATCTCCTTTTTCAGATTCTCTAACCTACCACAACGATTCAAACTTCCAACATGCCACGCTCCGATTCGTAGAATGTCAGTATCCACCTTCCTGATGATTGCCCCCTCTCGTGTAGTCCCCACCCGGAGATCCGAATGGGGGACTGGTTTATCTCCAGAATATTTTACCCGGGAGGAAGCCATCATCAGTATATCATTCATAGAGAGAGCTGCATGTCTTTGGGAATTTGTAACAGCTGTACTTTCCCGTTGCTTTCAGCCAAGTAGCAATATCAACACAGCTAAGCCATGTTGAGTATTATTACAAGGCCATATCAGTCAATCATCTAGAATGCCGCCCTTGCAACTTCCGAAAGGCTGCTACCCCCTTTCGATGAACCATTCGTTAGTCTGGTCTCTCAACAGATATCCATCCGATATGGTTGCACCTGTGGTTCGGCTATCTGCTTCATTGGGACACGCAAGCCTCCCCACTGAGGCAAGGTCGCATGGTTCGCAGGGGAGGACAGTGAATGAAAAACCTTATTGCTATACAGATGAAATGTGTGCCAAACCCCCTTCCTAAACCTTTTGGACTGGAATATGAACACTGAAATTTGTGTCCCTAATCCAATGAACTACCTCTCTGTTTATTATTTAACGTGGTCAACTTTTCCATATTCATATTCTCTATGTGTGTACTGAGGCTCGTACTTCCTTAATGAGTTTAATATGTATTTGTCCTCGTACCGTATCTGGTTTGTACTGACCTCTATGACTATGTGCTGTAAATGCTTGCGACTCTCCACCTCTACTGTCTCAACCAATCAGTGCTCAGCTTGTTAAAATCCCTGCGTATACACTCTGGTAGGCTTGGGGAAGCTACTGACTTCGAGTTCAGCAGCCATGGAGTCCGGATGTAGTGTGTGGCCTCGCGGCGCCCTGGCTTGGGCCCGGGATATGGATCCAAGCTAGATTTGCTATTTTTAACGGGCATTTTTGCCCCATCAACCTTGTGACGTCATCTTCTTACCTTCCTTTTTTTTTTAACTATTGGTGAATAATTTGGAATCTAGATTCAATTCATCTAATGGAACTGTAGCGTGCCGTGTGACTATGTGCTTCGCCGGTAAACCAACTAAACTGTAAGTCAATGCACTCCTTTATTATTTATTGAAAATTATTTCAACCTACGGATTCACCTTCAAGAAAAGTGTTTTTAGAAGAAAGAAAAATCATTTGATTTTCCTGCGCCAGTCATAAACTTTCAAAATCTATGCCGTGTCTTAAAATAGTCCAATTCTTAGCCTTGTATTTGTATAAATAACTGGTCTCTTATGGAGTTATGACGTTTTATTGTCTAAAAATTTTAACTTGATTTAACTAAGAAACATGTGGCGCTTCGGTGTGTCTGTTAGGTCATCAGCCCAGAGGCTGGTTGGATCCTCAAATAGCACCACCAAAGGTTATGCGGTTATGAGGAAACCCCAAAAACCAATGGCAGCACTAAAATGAGGCGTACTAGGCAAGATGAGGAGTGAGATAGTTTGCCATTGCTTTCCTCACTGGGTCAGAAAGTACTATTGCAGCACAACTGACCCTATGAGCAGCACCTTTCATAACACTCAGATGCACTAGTCATGCTCTGAATGTCATTACTCAGCACTACCCGTACCCCAGCAACTTCCATATTGTCACAGCCATGGATGTTGACTGGGACTTCGGTGGAAGCTACACTTTACTCTGGCCTGTGCCAAGAGATGGATGCAAAATTACTGTATCCATCAAGAAATGACAGCAGGCAGGGCGCTTCGGTAAACATCCAAAATTTCATTGTAACCATTATTATTATTATTATTACCTCAATGTAAGCTCGAAGTAAAAGGTTAGCTTGTGAGCCAAGGAGGTTCACACGAGGCTTTCTAATTTTGTTGGACCGTAATCTAACCTATTTATTCACTTTTTGGTTATTTATTTTTTTTTCTGTAATTCTATTATGTATTTAGTTGTTTTTGTAGTTCCTTGGTTTTAGGCCCAGTTGTTGGGTGGGATCTATTGGGATTGATTTATTTTGGCTGGTATGATGTTTGTGTTTCAGTTACCTTAGCACCATTTTGGTGTGTTGTGATTGTTGTGTGAAAATTATTGACTTGGTTGGGGTAATTGATTGATGCTATTTGTGACAGTGAATTTTTAACAAGTTTCTACTTGTTCTTAACTTAATGTTTTCTAAAATATTTTCTTCCACCATCTAATTATCTTTTGAGTTTGGAGATTTTGGGCGATTCTAGTTCCTTATTTATTTGCTGTCTAACCTTGTGTCGACCCCTTGCTAGCTAGTAGGTTACCTTACGTCAAATGAAAGTTCTGAAGAGCATTGAGGTGTATCATGTTTGTTTGATGACCAGTCATGTAGTAACCTCTACTTAAATTTAACTTATTTAAAACTTTTCTACCAAACGACCGGTCGTACTTGTAAAAAATCAACTTATCAATTGTACCTGGGGAAATACTTAACGTTTCAATTGTATGTGAGGACAATTTTATTTTATTTTATTTCCTGTTTAATTATGATAAATAAGTTTTGATTTAAAAATTAAAGTTTGTCTTATTGTTACCTAAGGTGTGTTGGTTCTCATTTCTTTTTGATTAATTCAACATTGCCAATGGTATTAACCTCATTCTTGGCCTTTTGTATCCCTAGCACGTTTCTTTGAGGTCACTGTCTCGTTTTCCCCTTATCTTGTGCTTTGATTTGTAATTTGTTCCTTACCTTTGTCTTCTCCTGGTATCTCACTTGTACTAGCTTTAACTCTGTAATAGGGCTAGTATATAATGAACCTTCAATCTTCGTGGGTCTTGGGTTACCTACGGGACTGTGAGGTTAGTGCTGACCATTTGTGGAGTTATGGATTTGTGGAGTTATGGATTTATTCTGCGAATGGGTCATTGCAATAATAAGTTGTATTAGTGGTGGAAAGTACAACATAGATGAAAGCTGCATCGCATAATGGCGGAAAAACAAAGGCATTTTTTCTGAAGGTAATTCCAACAGAATGGCATTTTGAAGCAAGATACCACTCTGGCCAATTCTTAAAGGAAAGGTACTAGAGTATGTTATGAGCAAACAACAATTTGATTATGCCATATCTATAGAGATGTGTCCACTCGTAGCAATTCAGTTCGCCAGGAAAATAACACTGAAAAATTCAAAGCTAGTCGGATATGAACTGGAAAATTAATGGATTAAGTTTGTGTTATTGTACTGTACTATACGCGAACCTTTTCTTGAGCCCTGAGCTCCCTAGTGCTAAATCGGTAGACCTCGGTTATCTTCGACAACCATATTGGCAACCTTTGAAACACAAACTATGAATCGCTTATTCATCGCTGTGCGACATCTGGCGTACACTTTAAGAACTAGTACTGTTGTTGTTTACACAGTAAAGCCAAACTATATAATTCATGCTAGTAATAAGATTCGCATCGAGAAATGTTATATAATGTTAAATAATGTATGTGTGACACAGTTGTTGATGTAAGATAATAAATGTTTAGAAAATTCACACCTATGAATCATATTATCGATTCAATTCAAATTCCATTTCCATCCAGTTGGCAGTATAACCGCAACTGGCAATGCTCCCTCCTTACTCCTCACCCCGTAAAAATCGGGCTCAAGAAAAGGTTCGTGTATAATACTACTATTGCACAAAGTTTCCACATTCATACACTGAAAAGATACTGAATTTCCAGTGTTTGGTCGAACAGTTGCAGAATAAAAATTCTTAAATAATATTACAAATTGGAAATGCAAATCAAATTCCTGTGCCTTTGGAGATGCCTTTAGACACTATAGTACACATGTGTACAGAAGTATCAGTAGTAGAACTGGAGGGAACGTGAAACAGCGTTGTATTGTAATGCTCTGCATTACTGCTCATGGATACAAACTTCCACCATACATGGATTTCGAGTGAAAAGCTGTACTGGACTTAAGGACAAATGGTGTTATTGTAAGAGTGCAAGAAGCAGGGTGGATGGACCAGGGTCTTGTGGAAGATTGGGTGAAAGTGGTGCGACAGCGACACTCAGGTGCTCTATTAAACATGCTTAGTGTGCTTGTGTTGGACAATTTCCGAGGAGACACTACACTGAATCTATACGAGTTATTAACAAGAAGCTTGCATCCGGGATATAGTAGGTTCGAATCCCACTATCGGCAGCCCTGAAAATGGTTTTCCGTGGTTTCCCATTTTCACACCAGGCAAATGCTGGGGCTGTACCTTAATTAAGGCCACGGCCGCTTCCTTCCAACTCCTAAGCCTTTCCTATCCCATCGTCGCCATAAGACCTATCTGTGTCGGTGCGACGTAAAGCCCCTAGCAAAAAAAAAAAAAAAAAAAAAAAAAAAAAAAAGAAAGGAAACTGATTTAGTTATCATTCCTAGTAGACTTTCATCTCTCCTGCAACCCTTGTATGTTTGTGTGATACGACACTTAAAGGTCACAGTGAAGCAGCTGTACACAGAGTGAATGGCTTCTAACAATCCCTAACTGATATCCAGAGGCTAAACTGGATCTCAAACTTATCTGTACACGGCAAAATTCCAGTTGAGCTTTTGGTCAAAAGCTTCAAGAAATGTGGTATTTCCAAAACCATGGATGGGGAAGACAACCATTCATTGTATGAGGATAAGAATGACTGACGAAAATACTGGGAACACCTCTGTAGATCCGAGCAGTGATGGCAAGTGATAGTGTGATGGTAATCCTGATGTAACCATTCTTTTCAAATGAGGCACTGTAATATTATTTACTGTTAAATTACATTTATTTATATTTATTGTGGGTGAAAATATCATGAATATTCCCTGGACTATGTTCATGATTCTGAGAAATGCGTCAGTGTATGAATGATGCCACCCATCAGTAAATTTTGTTTACACATACCCAACTTGCTTGTCAATTAAAAAAAAAATACACCCCCCCACCCAACCTTCATTTAAAATGTTAAACCTTTCAGCGTTCAGTCTGCGAGCTTCTATGAATTTACTAATCGCTGCCACAATCCTCTATTTGTAAACTTCTGTGGCCCCATTTAGTTTTACAGTTAAACTATGTTGTGTGCATTAGTATTCGTGATAAACAGTCCTACCACCTTCCCTTTTCTAACACCCGTTCAAGCATACTTTATAATCTCCTCTCTCTTCCTCGTTATCTTCCCTTACCTGAAGATCAGCAACTTCTAAAACATCCAGATGTGTCCCATTTACTGATTCAGTGAGTTCTGCTTTCTTTCTTCCATAAGCCCCATTAATATCGATAGCTCCCCATCGAATTCCATTTTTTTTGTCAAGTTGTTTCCAAGGAGTTCCTTGCCTGTAAAATGGGAGTGGGACTCCATTACTCCCATAGGTCCGAAGCTTGCTTAAAACTTTCTTAGCGCACTCTGTGAAAATTCTGCGAAACAGGATGTTCCCCTAACTTACACATAGTCCCAGTGAGAATCTCTCCTCTAACGGGTTAGGGACCACTGGTGGATTGTATAGACCTAGCCGCCTGAGCACAAGGAAGGCCATGAGTTGGATTATGTCCAAGATGCCCACTCCCATTCGATAACAACTGGTATCCCGACTCTCAGGACTACTTACTTGGCCACTACAGATGGTTCACGAACTAGGATGCGACTAGAGTAACCCACACCACGAAGCATCACCTTTTAAAATTTCATTTAATCAGTATTATACAAATATGGAACAATCATCTATGTTTTTACGTATAATATGCTTCCTCGTGTTCAAGGCTAAAACTTTAAACTATACTTATTGGGGGGATGTTGTTGAAATGCCATCTTTTATCCCTTTGCATTAGAATGTTGCTAAGGGCATCAGTATGTCGTCAAAATCTGCCTCCTACGTATGACAAATACAAATGTGATGTAATGAAGGAAAATTACATGTTTTTCTTTTGCATTTTTTTGACAGTTTGAGCTGACCTGTCATGATTTCATCTTTAAAGAAAGTTTTAGGTCATTATATAGCATTATAAAGAATTTTTTTTATCCTTTACAAAAGTGTCTTCATGCATGTTATTTTCTTTTTTTATCATTTTCTTTACATCATACTGACACAGATAGGTCTTATGGTGATGATGGGATAGGAAAGGGAAAGGAGTGGGAAGGAAGTGGCTCTGGCCTTAATTAAGGTACAACCCCAGCATTTGCTGGTGTGAAAATGGGAAACCATAAGAAACCATCTTCAGAGCTGCCGACAGTGGGGCTCGGACTCACTATCTCCCGAATGCAAGCTCACAGCTGTGCGCCCTTAACTGTATGACCACTTGCTCGGTGCAGTGCTCTTTATTGTCAGACTGATTGAATGCACAAGTAACAATAAGTAACAATATAAAAATTATACATTTTTCTTACATAAGGCCAGAGTTACTAAATATCTTTCATGGCCAAGCAAATTGACCAGCAGTTGTTGGTGACTAAGGATTTATACCTATGAGTACTGTGTTTCCAGGATATGTGCAGGAACACAATACTGAACTCTAATAATAAGGAGAAAGTATTTCCCAACGTGTCTCAATGCACAAGGAATGCACCAGCCTTTGCACCTGTCTCTACAGCCAGTTATTAGCCCCTCGTACACCAAGGCCAAGAAAAAATGGAAAGGAAAAGGGTTTGTAAACAATAGTTAACTTGCTGCTTCAGTACAGAATTATCCTTCCAAATGTGTAGTGTAGTTCTGTGCAAGAAAAATGCCCAAAAGTTAAACCACAACAAAGTGTATTTGTTAATCAGCTAGTGAATGAATTTGTGGTTGAATATTTTTGTTGTTATTTCGTCTCGGTGTTTTCCAAATTTGTACGTTCTTCATCGCCAGATGTTTCATTCCCGGCTTGTGTCAATGTCATACACCTGTCCAATGTGACCCTCTTAGACTGATTCTGATGGTTCGGTCAGCTTCCGCTTCAAATGCTAGTGCTGTGCCGCGTCCGGGGAGCCATCTGGTGATGAATGAATGTACCACTTCCACTTCTACTATAACGTCTAAATTTTAAAAGCTCATTGTAAGAAGCCTTTATCGCGGACAGTTAAGATTTTCTTCTAATGACGCAGTGCACAGTTCTCTGTGAAACGTAAAGAATTTCACCATATTTTCTTGACATGGCATAAGCCCAAAAGCCTATATCATGTCTATTTTATAGTAGTTTTGCATAAATATAACGGCATTTTAATAATCATTCTCACTGTCTTTTTTAGGTTATCAATATCTGCCCCTTATATATGACAAATACAGACACTGCAAATTTTTAAATTTATATTTACTTCGCAAATACAGGATGGAGGCTTACATGGAGGCAGGTGTTACATGGGTTACAAGTGTCAATCATAACAAAAGATATTAGTTTTCTCTCAACTGAAATTCACATTTACATAGGTACTATGCCACCAACACTTTCCACTTTTGATGGAAGGTCTTATGTTAGAAGGAAGACACTGTGACAATAGAACAGTGAAACTTCTCTTACCTGCAAGGTTTTGATGGTGGACATAAGGCTGTCACGCTGTTCTCCAGTTACACCGCCTTTTTCTAATCTTTCAATCAACTGCTTCTGTTGGACCAACTGCTTATCTAACAACTCCTGCTTTCGCTTCCGTAAGTCAGCAGTAAGTTTTATGGCTTCCTTAAAAAGAAAGGAGGAAAACAAATAATTTTCATGCATAACACTGGAAAAAGAATATTACAACTAAAGTGAATATTTTTTTTTTTTAATGCAGCTGCAGCACCTTGAAAGTAAGTAACCAACATAAAGATCCCAATCACACCAAACTATTTTGCACAGGTATTTCCTTTACACTATGCAGAAGAGTTTATATCTGTGTCAATTCCATTTGTCTTGAGGCCTCCAACTTCCTTTCTCTTTGCAGTATTTTTGACCCATGTTGTTCTTAATTCTATGCAAAATTTATATGAGCTCCTTAATTGTTTTCTATGCTGTTTTGTTTTGTTTTTATGAAATATGTTTCTTACTTGTAGTTTTAAACTTCTCTCTCTCTGTGCGCGTGTGTGTCTCTCTCTCAGGCACTTGGATACGATTCTATTAGCCATGATGATGAGAGCTTTGCAGTCTTAATTTATTTATGCACACCACCTTTGGTCAAGAGGTTGGTTACTTCTTACCACAGAAGCAAAGATCATTATGCAAGCGTATGTGTTTCTGCGTCCACTGGATGACTGCATATTATGTGTTGTGTACGGTGTGGTGACGATGATGATACGATAGGGTGAAAGCCAGTGGGTACATGGCCTAGTTCTCTTGAGTAACACCAAGGAGAGGAGTCTGCTCAAGTTTTCTCGTCTCCATCCGACAGATTAATCACCGTCAACAGTATCATATAGCTTTACTATATAAGAGCACAGTGGACAAATTTGGAATTAAATCCAGGCTTTTGGCATGCAATCTAGTCATTATAAATTGTGTACAATCATCTCTGTTAACTTTCTAATTATGAAAATGTTTTTCCTCCAACGAGACTCAAACTGGCTAACGATGACATTGGATCATGAAGATCATGATCATGGCCAGAGTTAGGAAGTAATTGAGTAAAAGTAATCAAATTACTTGTAACAATTACCTTCTTAGTCATTATTACTTGTAATGGTTACTTTTTGCAAAATGTAGTTTTTACTTGTAATTTATCTCTTGAAATAAAATAATAATTGTTACATTCTAGTAACTGAATACACTGCATGGAAGCAGAAACAGGGAAAGAAAGATAAATGATGATAAGGATAACATTTTCAGATCTACTACAGATGATCCAGTTCACCAGTTCAGGATGAAGTACGTACTTACTTCTCCAGTACTTTCAATAATATTCCAACAATGTTCTTAAAATATAACACAGGTATTCCTTCAAATGCCCCTGTAGGGTGCCTTCTTAGATCATGCAAAAATGTTCCTTTCCCCTTAAGACATCCAGGATTAGAGATGGAAATTTGAAGAATCAATTAATTTATTTACAAATTATTGACAAATTATTTGAAATGTTAAAAGTAGTCAAAAATTAAAAATGATGGAAAAAGATGATTTTGAAAATTACGAAGTATCATGTTTAGTCTCATCTAGTGATGATAGCCACTTAATGTCTCTATGCTGAAAAAACAAAAAAAACAAAAAAAAATGATGTGATATCTTTTCCTTGCAAACTTTTGTATTATTCCAGCCCAATGCAAGAAAAAGACTAACATTCTGTCAACTAATTGTAATTTTACTGATTATTTGTTGAAAAAGTAATTGGTAATACTGAGTAAAATATTTCTCAGTTCAGAATGAAAGAGAATAGAAGTGTTTGAAATGTGGCATTACAGAAGAATGCTGAAGGTGAGATGGGTAGATTGAATTACAAATGAGGACATACTGAATCGAATTGGTGAGAGGAGATTGATTTGGTGAAAATTGACCAGAAAGAGAGACATAATGATAGGACAAAGACACACACAACTTGTTCAGTTAGTTTTTGAGGGAAGTGTAGGTGGTAAAAACGGCAGGGGTATACCAAGGTATGAATATAACAAACAGATTAGAGTAAATTACAATGTAGTAGTTACCTAGAAATGAAGAGATTAGCACAGGATAGGGTGGCATGGAAAGCTACATCAAACCAGTTTATGGACTAACGACGATGACGACGAGAACAACAACAAGAACGAGAACAAATCAGGTAACTGTAATCGGGCCCAATTACTTTTTTGTTGTACTCTTCCCATCACTGATCATGGTCAACAAGGTAGGTTATAGAATTTGTTTACTCTATTCAATAACTAGCTGCTTTACTTGTCATGGACACACTAGCATTTTTACAATTGCTGAAAACAATCATAATTACTTTGGCTGAATGTTTGCCGATCAAACCCAAGATTTTCTTCACTTTTCAATCATCATCCATGACTACAACAAGTCTTTTCCTTCATGACATCATCAAAAGTCCTTCCCTGGCTGCAATATCAGTCTTGACCATATCCATCCAGGTATTTTCCTTCTATCTCTCTTTCCCAGTATACTCCGGATGTTCTCGTAGGCTCCATCCTCGTAATGTGTCTGATCCACCGTATTTTGGATGTGCCAACTCTGTTTAATGAAGATGTCTTAATCTCAGCTTCCTGCCTCACCTCCTCATTTCAAAACCTGACCAACTCTGACAAGTGAAAGCTAATATAAATGTAACCACCAGGTTAAATTTGCTGAATAACTCTCAAGCTCTAGGGAGAAGAATGTGGCAACTATTTAAGGAAGAGTGAGACCACAGTACTGGCAGCATGCCAACACTGACAATCACATTTCTTCTTTCTTTCAATTTTATGACTGCATAAGATCACTTCAGTCCATTGTCCAAGTCTCTTCGAAGGAGCTGTTTGGACCTTGGGTTCTCCTAGTACTTTTTCATGTGTTCCAATATTCATGCACTTTCTGGTGTTCGAAATATTTGTGTTGTGAGATTTTCTTGTGAGTGTGAAGTGGATGTTTGTGTCCTGCATATTTTTGTTCTATTTGTGGTGTCTTCTACTGTAAGGGCAATTTCCTTCAGATCCTTTCTTATTTCTCTGATCCATATGCAGCCTGTTGTGGTATTCTGTGAGTCAAGATAGTATCATTAAATAGTGGAGATGAGTGGCAGCAAAGTGCCAACTCCAAGGCAACCCCATAGGAAACATTAATTTGCTCTCTTACCTCAAGTTTAAGCAAAAGTATGTGTGTACCCAACAAAAATACTTTAAATTACATGGATGTTTTACAAAGGGTCTATAAATTTTACCAAAAATCAACAGAATGTTTTGGTGTTTCCGTAAACTCACAGCCCATGGAATGATTTTGAAATCATATGTACCTTAAGGCCTGATCTTGGATGGGTCGACTCTAAATCGGAGTTAAAAAAAAAAATACATCCAACTGTTTCTCGATGGTGCAACAGACAAAGAATGGATTATAAATAGTGCTTACCCCGGGGCTAGGTGCCCTAATATCCCTGGTGGGCGAGGGGGGCCCCTACTGCATACTCATTGCAAGATCTTTGTGAGCCCAGCAGCATAGTTTTGCCTCAAGTATTCCCCTGTCTGCTGCAGTTTGGTTTATGTTACAGTGGCTGCAGTGACCAGCTTCTTCTGACGGCAAACTAAAGTGCCAAGTTAGGAGGCACACTGTGTACCTTGGGTGCTACCATCTGGCAGCACAATCCTGTGACGAACGTTCTAATGGAGGCAGTCCGACTGGACGGTGTCTCACCCATCTGCTTATTTGGTGCACGATACCACTGGACTGCAACTTACCTAGCTACCTGGTTTGGACTGAAATTGAATAGAGGCTGGCGGCAAACGGACATGTCGGCAGCCACATCATCAGCTAGAACCTGTGGCCTAGCGGTGCAAACTCAATTCTATGACTGGTGTGAAAAAGTGGTGCAAGATACTTAGACCATAACTTGCCTAAGAAGGAGGGTTTGAACACTGCCTTACAAGAAAGCGAAAAGGTTCTGGATTACTGACTTTTGGGTATAAAGAATGAGTGTACATCCTTCCTGTGGAAAGAGTGGAAATAGTCGAAGCAATTTTACAACGCATTTTGAAGTATAGTATGATTATCCACGTGGACATTTATTGGTAAACCATAAACTCCAGGCTACTTAAAGGACCTCTGGTGTAGTGGCAGTTTCTTTTTGTTTATTGTTGGAAGTCAACTTAAAGAAAATTTGGTTGTTGTGAGATGACTGTCATGTATCTTCACAAATCTATACTATAGTGAGAACGTTTCCAGAAGTGATCGCCTTTCCCTCCAGTAATAGTATGATAATGGTCGAGCATGGCTCGACTTTCGGGGGGAGGAAGATGACACAGGTGTAGAATTATATATTGGAAGTGGAAAGTGTTTGTACGAGATTTTATTTGTAAATCTTGTGCTTTGGTAATATCTTCTGTATGATCTGAAGTGTGGTGATAGAATATTTTATTTGTATTCCATGTAACTACCTAACCTGTACAGTGTAAATATTTTTGTAACACATTGTATTTGTAACTAATAGATTACATTTCTATATTAACTGGAACAGTCCAGAAAGTTCGTGACACGAATTTTTGAACAGGGTGTGTTGGCCTTTGTTAGTTATGCGTTCAAGAAATATGTTCTTACTATTCTGGAAATGGAAGATTCGCGATAGTATGCATTTGAGAAAGTGATTTAAAGATTGCAAACGCAAAAAGAGTTGTGACTGGTCAATCTGGACAACTCCTGTGTTCTGACTAGCTACTCCAAGGCCAGATTTCCCTTTAAAAGGGCCTATGCAGCATTTCGTGAGAGGTCTTAAGTCTCTGAGCCGTCTTGGTCTTGGCCTGCCGAAGTTTTTGACGTCGTGAACGTCTCCTCGGTACCAGCATGGGCTACCTTAAGGGGCCCATAGATGTGCAATATTATTGCGCAATATCGGGGTTTGTGCAATAAAATTGATAGTGTGTATTTAATATTGAAGGGTTGTGCAATATATTGTATGAAATCAAGAAAGTTTGAAATATATTGCGCAAATCGCAAAATACTGTGCTGTGTGTTGGCAATATTGTGCAATATCCCATCCTCCCGCCAGCTGGTGTCAACAAGCGTTGGAGAAGGTATTGTGATGGCAGGCAAAAAAGGAGGAGAAAAGGTTCATTTTGGAGTTTATCGAAATGTACCATGGCCTTCCGGCTTTGTGGGACGCTAAGAGCAAAGCGAGGATTTCCTCATACAATTCACCATTCATGCGCAGGAAGTTTCGAAAATCATTTGGTTCCCATTTTCTCAGTTCATTGAGTAAATTTTCATGAGTGTACTTTTCTCTGTCTAGAAACCACTGTTTGGTCCTTGTGCTTCTTTTCCGTTTCTGCTTCTTTTTGGCACTTACGCCCACGGCGATCAAAACGCAGCAAAGATCAGTGTTACTCAATATAATCACCAAATAAAATACCGGCATGGACTGACTATACAGGGTGAAGCGTAATTCGCGCACTCGGGCGTCACAGCGCGACTCCTCACATGCCAGCAATAAAAAAATGTCTCTTACAAAATTTCGTCTTGCGAGTATATCCGGTAGAAAACGGACGTTGAAGAGTAGCAATCTGGCAACACTGTAACCATATGTAGGGTAACTACCGCTGTCAGCACGTTCTCGTCGTGCTATACAGTTGGTGCAGTGGGTAGAGTTTTTGGCTGGCATGCAGGAGGTCGATGGTTCGATCCTGGGTTGAGGCGCATTTTTTATTTGCTAATTTCCATCTGACATTACCTACTGTAATACAGTAAGACACCGTTTGTGAGGTGACGTATCCTGCATTTACAACATTTTGTAACGCTGAAACAACAAATACCTGGTTAGACTAATAAGAAATAGACAGCTGAAACAAACAGGTTTCACATCTAGTAGATGAAGTGCTGCGAATAAATTCACGCTCACGATGTGGAAAGGGCGCCTTTCAAAGCTGACCAATGAAAACGATTGTTCGTCCATTTCTTGGATCGTAGTATGTAAGTGCAAATGGTTTCTAGAGGACCCACTGCAATCGCTGTTGACGATTAAGATGCCAGATACCATACCACCTGGACTACATTTACGAAAGAAAAAACATACGCCTGAACCCAGGATCGACCACTCGACCTCCTGCATGGTAACCCAAAACTCTATCCACTGCACCAACTGTACAGTACGACTAGCACCTGTTGACAGGGGTAGTTATCATACATGTGGTTACAGTGTTGCCAGATTGCTACTCTTCAACGTAGTTTTTCTGCCGGATATACTTGCAAGACGAAATTTTGTAAGAGACATTTTTTTTATTGCTGGCATGTGAGGAGTCGCGCTGCGACGCCCGAGTGCGCGAATTATGCTTCACCCTGTATATTGCAAGGCATATTGTACGTCTATGACCGCTTTGACAATATATTGCACAACTATCAATATTATCTCCACACGATTCTATTTATTGCACAAACTCAATTTTTGTGCAATAATATTGTACGTCTAATGGCAGCTAACAATATATTGTACAATCCATTTTGCGCAATAATATTGCACGTCTATGGGCCCCTTTAGGGTAAGCACTGTCGTTTTCTGTTCGGTTTTAAGTTCCATTTACTTTTTGTTGGTGTATCACAGGAGTTTGCCCTAATCGCCACTCTTTTGATCATATGTTGTGAAAAGCAAGTTTTGATTTCACTCTAAAATGTAATAGTATTTTGTGTTTCCTCTTACCCTCAATATTGTATTTGTAGAATTTGATTTGTACTGAGATGTATTTGCTTAACTCTTTGAACTCAAGGCAAAGCTATTGTCTAGGAACATCTCAACTATATTTGTCAAAGAACGTCTAAGTCTTGGTAGTGTGTATCTAGATTTGGTGTACAGATGAATTTGTTCGGAAGTTAATTTGTATGGCCGATTTTGTAAATAATATTTTGAAAACAAGAGACCACTGTTGGCTTTTCTGAAAACCGCAACCTTTGCACCTCCATGGCCCCTGGTAAGGTTTTCCAGTCTCCTTTCCACGTTCCTGGTTTATTATCATCAAGTTGCCCTCAATGATATTTATCAGTGTTGTTTTCGACAGAGTTCTGCGTAGTTTATCACATGTTTTATTGTGAGTGTAGTGTCTTAGGTACCGTGTAATTGCATTTACTTTCCTCCCTTTAACTATGTTTGGTGTGGCCGCTGAAGTACCGGTTACATTTCCTATGATGAGGGGAGAAAGTCTCTTGTTTCTGTCCGCATTACAGCAACAGTACAGTGACTATACTTGTACAATTTCCCGCCATGGAACTAATAAGACCCATTAATGCATGCAATCACCTTGATTCCCAGTTTAAACTTTTCAAATACTATGGAAAAACTATTTCAGAAATGTATCCAATAAGGTGCACTTACATTATTCAAATAATGCTTTTGGATAAAACAATGGCAAATATAACCTCACGCAACGAAAGGAAAAAAAAATCATGATTCAAAGACGAGGACAAATTATGCAGGCTACCCTGTGGAAATGCTTTGTCTCTTGGATTACTGTACTGTTTCCATTTTTAGATGCCTTGTATTTGAACGGAAAGTGCCCGCCGCCCTTAAAACATCGTGGCTTTTCTAACTTTCCTGTGATGGGGGAAGGAAGTCTCTCGCTTCTGTGTGCACTGCATTACAACACAGTACAATTCCCAGCTAGCAATTCTCTCCTTTAAAACCATAAGTCCGTTTGGCCTCAGCATAAAAAAAAAAAAAAAAAAGCAGTTTCATCGGAATTGACAATATTGTTTGATGCATACGAATTGATTATATAAGCCACGCTTTTTCGCCCACTGTCGGCATCGCCAGCGTTCGCGGATTTTACCTCTCCGCACACTGCCTGCTACGTGATATTGTGGCGTTCCTTAAACTCCCGAATAAAAAATAATTATGATTCCACTCAAACTTAGCAGATATGAAGCACATTGTAGGCACGCCGAAGTGGGTGAAACTGCGGAAAGTTACCCCTGCACGTTCCGGGAGACGTGTTTTTTAATGACTCTGAGAATTCTGAATATAAATTACTGTAAATTTTTTTTTTTTTTCCAAATGTAAAGACAGTAAATATGTTGGAAGATGGTCCACCTAGTCAATGCTATTTATTTATTTACCTTTCACCTTAACATCTAGTACATGTTTCGAGAATATTATGCATTCTCATTCTCAGCTAGTGGATTAAAATTCAGTATACAATAAGACCCGACTAAAATAGGGAGGGGGGCATTAAAAATTCAAAACAATGAGTATTACAATGTAACACTTAAAAATTTGGATAGTACAAACATAGAATTAAAATCCCATTTTGTCAAGTACAAATTAAAAACACGATATAGTAATGTCTAATTAAATACAACGTCTTGTGATGATATGCATTCACAGTGTCCTTGAAGTTGCCTTGCGTAGTTCGAAAAAGTTGAGTTAGGAATGAATGAAATTGCATTAAAACTTGAAGTCCTGCCGATATCCACGGTTAATGGGTGTTAAAATGATGTCTATTTAAATTAAAATATTGGACACAGCGTCGTATAATGATGTGAATTTACGGTGTCCTAGGACGGGGTAAAAATATTAAACCTTACCAGTGTGATAATGTAAATATTATGTGTGGCATGCATGTGTTAGATAGATGTGAAGGCACCTGATGTATGGCAACTGGTTACGGAATTACATTGGGTTGCGTGGTGGAAGGAAAGAGGGGTGGAAGGAACCGCCCCTGATACTACAGTCATACTTCCCCCCTTACACGCTTGACATCATTGGGTTACCAATTTAAACAACTGATTGTCTTCTGCAATGTGTTCATTTAGGCTGTTCTCATTATCCAATTTTTGCAATTTGTATATTTCTAATTTCTCTAGGGCATTAATTTGTTTGCCTTTGCTTAATGAATGTAATAAAGTCATATCACGTTCAATATTTGTGAAATGATGGTTGCTTTCATGCATGTGTTCACACATTGCAGAGTATCTAGAATGTTTTCGTGCATTGACATGCTCTTTATACCGTACCACCACACTTCTACCTGACTGTCCGACATATTTTTTTCCGCAATCTTGGCACGACAGTTTGTATACTCCTGACTTACTGAACCTACTGTTGGTGTTTAGGCTATTTGAATTGAACAATAAATTATTATTATTATTATTATTATTATTATTATTATTATTATTATTATCTGTCCTAAAGGATACATGGATATTGTGTTTCCTAAATAGTTTAACCAAACTGTATGATTGTTTATTAATGTAAGTGAATGTAGCGAATTTCTTTCTTTCTTCCTTATTTACAAGTAGAGCGTTAGGTCTATTCACGACCTTACTCTTTATCCTATTGACATAACTTTTGGGGTAACCGTTTCTTTTGGCAATATCTTGTATAATGTTTATCTCTTTATTAAAATCATTTCTGTTTAATGGTATTCTTACTGCTCTATTGATGAAGCTGTAAAATGCCGCTTTCTTATGTTCTCCTGGGTGGTTCGAGTCTTTCCTAATAACAACATCTGTGTGTGTACTGTAGGTTTTCTAAATACTTGGTAAATCAGGTTTTAATTGTCTCTAGTTAATGTTACGTCTAGGTAGTTTAGACTTTAATTATCTTCCGACTCGATTTTAAACATTATATGTTTATCAAGGTTGTGTAATTGGTCTAACAGTTCGTTTGGCTTGAGTTCTTGTTCGTTAATAATAGCGAATGTGTCATCAACAAACCTTAACCATAAGTCTAATCCTTTTATTTTACCGACTATTTTATTAGATTCCATATGGTCCATAAATATATCTGCAAGGATACCAGACGCTGGTGATCCCATGGCCAACCCATTAACTTGTTTGTACACGTTGTTGTTGAAAGTAAAAAAGTTGTTTTCTA